>NC_052162.1:92194942-92498637 GCF_902713615.1 Scyliorhinus canicula
CTCTGACTGTCTACTCTATCTATTCCCCTAATCATCTTATAAACCTCTATCAAGTCGCCCCTCATCCTTCTCCGTTCTAATGAGAAAAGGCCTAGCACTCTCAACCTTTCCTCGTATGACCTACTCTCCATTCCAGGCAACATCCTGGTAAATCTCCTTTGCACCTTTTCCAAAGCTTCCACATCCTTCCTAAAATGAGGTGACCAGAACTGCACACAGTACTCCAAATGTGGCCTGACCAAGGTTTTGTACAGCTGCATCATCACCTCACGGCTCTTAAATTCAATCCCTCTGCTAATGAACGCTAGCACACCATAGGCCTTCTTCACAGCTCTATCCAATTGAGTGGCAACTTTCAAAGATCTATGAACATAGACCCCAAGATCTCTCTGCTCCTCCACATTGCCAAGAACCCTACCGTCGATTGGTTTCACCAGGTCGGTCAAGGCAACCTTGAGGAGGAGTTTATAGAATGTATCCGCGATAGTTTCCTAGAACAGTATGTAATGGAACCTACGAGGGAACAAGTAGATCTTGTCCTGTGTAATGAGACAGGATTGATTCATGATCTCATAGTTAGGGATCCTCTCGGAAGGAGCGATCACAATATGGTGGAATTTAAAACACAGATGGAGGGTGAGAAAGTAAAATCAAATACTAGTGTTTTGTGTTTAAACAAAGGAGATTACAAGGGGATGAGAGAAGAACTAGCTAAGGTAGACTGGGAGCTAAGACTTTATGGTGGAACAGTGGAGAACCTTCCAAGCGATTTTTCACAGTGCTCAGTAAAGGTTTATACCAACAAAAAGGAAGGACGGAAGAAAGAGGGAAAATCGACCGTGGATATCTAAGGAAATAAGGGAGAGTATCAAATTGAAGGAAAAAACATATAAAGTGGCAAAGATTGCTGGGAGATTAGAGGACTGGGAAATCTTTAGGGGGCAACAGAAAGCTACTAAAAAAGCTATAAAGAAGAGTAAGATAGAGTATGAGAGTAAACTTGCTCAGAATATAAAAACAGACAGTAAAAGTTTTTACAAATATATAAAACAAAAAAGAGTGGCTAAGGTAAATATTGGTCCTTTAGAGGATGAGAAGGGAGTTTTAATAATAGGAAATGAGGAAATGGCTGAGGAACTGAACAGGTTTTTTGGGTCGGTCTTCACAGTGGAAGACACAAATAACATGCCAGCGACTGATAGAAAGGAGGCTATGACAGGTGAGGACCTTGAGAGGATTGTTATCACTAAGGAGGGAGTGATGGGCAAGCTAATGGGGCTAAAGGTAGACAAGTCTCCTGGCCCTGATGGAATGCATCCCAGAGTGCTAAAAGAGATGGCTAGGGAAATTGCAGGTGCACTAGTGATAATTTACCGAAATTCACTAGACTCTGGGGTGGTCCCGGTGGATTGGAAATTAGCAAACGTGACGCCACTGTTTAAAAAAGGAGGTAGGCAGAAAGCAGGAAATTATAGGCCAGTGAGCTTAACTTCGGTAGTAGGGAAGATGCTGGAATCTATCATCAAGGAAGAAATTGCGAGGCATCTGGATAGAAATTGTCCAATTGGGCAGACGCAGCATGGGTTTGTAAAGGGCAGGTCATGCCTAACTAATTTAGTGGAATTATTTGAGGACATTACCAGTGCAGTAGATAATGGGGAGCCGATGGATGTGGTATATCTGGATTTCCAGAAAGCCTTTGACAAGGTGCCACACAAAAGGTTGCTGCATAAGATAAAGATGCATGGCATTAAGGGTAAAGTAGTAGCATGGATAGAGGATTGGTTAATTAATAGAAAGCAAAGAGTTGGGATAAATGGGTGTTTCTCTGGTTGGCAATCAGTAGCTAGTGGTGTCCCTCAGGGATCCGTGTTGGGCCCACAATTGTTCACAATTTACATAGATGATTTGGAGTTGGGGACCAAGGGCAATATGTCCAAGTTTGCAGATGACACTAAGATGAGTGGTAAAGCGAAAAGGGCAGAGGATACTGGAAGTCTGCAGAGGGATTTGGATAGGTTAAGTGAATGGGCTAGGGTCTGGCAGATGGAATACAATGTTGACAAATGTGAGGTTATCCATTTTGGTAGGAATAACAGCAAACGGGATTATTATTTAAACGATAAAATATTAAAGCATGCCGCTGTTCAGAGAGACTTGGGTGTGCTAGTGCATGAGTCACAGAAGGTTGGTTTACAAGTGCAACAGGTGATTAAGAAGGCAAATGGAATTTTGTCCTTCATTGCTAGAGGGATGGAGTTTAAGACTAGGGAGGTTATGTTGCAATTGTATAAGGTGTTAGTGAGGCCACACCTGGAGTATTGTGTTCAGTTTTGGTCTCCTTACTTGAGAAAGGACGTACTGGCGCTGGAGGGTGTGCAGAGGAGATTCACTAGGTTAATCTCAGAGCTGAAGGGGTTGGATTATGAGGAGAGGTTGAGTAGACTGGGGCTGTACTCGTTGGAATTTAGAAGGATGAGGGGGATCTTATAGAAACATTTAAAATTATGAAGGGAATAGATAGCATAGATGCGGGCAGGTTGTTTCCACTGGCGGGTGACAGCAGAACTAGGGGACATAGCCTCAAAATAAGGGGAAGCAGATTTTGGACTGAGTTTAGGAGGAACTTCTTCACCCAAAGGGTTGTGAATCTATGGAATTCCTTGCGCAGTGAAGCAGTTGAGGCTCCTTCATTACATGTTTTTAAGGTAAAGATAGATAGTTTTTTGAAGAATAAAGGGATTAAGGGTTATGGTGTTCGGGCCGGAAAGTGGAGCTGAGTCCACAAAAGATCAGCCATGATCTAATTGAATGGTGGAGCAGGCTCGTGGGGCCAGATGGCCTACTCCTGCTCCTAGTTCTTATGTTCTTATGTTAACCCTGTATTCCGCATTCATATTTGTCCTTCCAAAATGGACAACCTCACACTTGTCAGGGTTAAACTCCATCTGCCACTTCTCAGCCCAACCCTGCATTCTACCTATGTCTCTTTGAAGCCGACAACAGCCCTCTTCACAACTCCACCAATCTTCGAATTATCTGCAAATTTACTGACCCACCCTTCAATTCCCTCATCCAAGTCGTTAATGAAAATCACAAACAGCAGAGGACCCAGAACTGATCCCTGTGGTACGCCACTGATAACTGGGCTCCAGGCTGAATATTTGCCATCCACCACCACTCTCTGTCTTCTATCGGTTAACCAGTTTGTTATCCAACTGGCCAAATTTCCCATTATCCCATGCCTCCTTACTTTCTGCACAAGCCTACAATGGGGAACCTTATCAAATGCCTTACTAAAATCCATGTACACTACATCCACTGCTTTACCTTCATCCACCTGCTTGGTCACCTCCTCAAAGAAGTCAATAAGACTTGTAAGGCAAGACCTACCCCTCACAAATCCGTGCTGACTATCCCTAATCAAGCAGTGCCTTTCCAGATGCTCAGAAATCCTATCCCTCAGTACCCTTTCCGTTACTTTGCCTACCACCGAGGTAAGACTAACTGGCCTGTAATTCCCAGGGTTATCCCTATTCCCTTTTTTGAACAGGGGCACGACATTCGCCACTCTCCAATCCTCTGGTACCACCCCTGTTGACAGCGAGGATGAAAAGATCATTGCCAACGGCTCTGCAATTTCATTTCTTGCTTCCCATAGAATCCTTGGATATATCCCGTCAGGCCCGGGGGACTTGTCTATCCTCAAGTTTTTCAAAACGCGCAACACATCTTCCTTCCTGACAAGTATCTCCTCGAGCTTATCAGTCTGCTTCACGCTGTCCTCTCCAACAATATGGCCCCTCTCGTTTGTAAATACTGAAGAAAAATACTTGTTCAAGACCTCTCCTATCTTTTCAGACTCAATACACAATCTCCCGCTACTGTCCTTGATCGGACCTACCCTCGCTCTAGTCATTCTCATATTTCTCACATATGTGTAAAAGGCCTTGGGGTTTTTCTTGATCCTACCTGCCAAAGATATTTCATGCCCTCTCTTAGCTCTCCTAATCCCTTTCTTCAGTTCCCTCCTGGCTATCTTGTATCCCTCCAGCGCCCTGTCTGAACCTTGTTTCTTCAGCCTTACATAAGTCTCCTTCTTCCTCTTAACAAGACATTCAACCTCTCTGGTCAACCATGGTTCCCTCACTCGACCATCTCTTCCCTGCCTGACAGGGACATACATATCAAAGACACGCAGTACCTGTTCCTTGAACAAGTCCACATTTCACTTGTGTCCTTCCCTGACAGGCTATGTTCCCAACTTATGCACTTCAATTCTTGTCTGACAGCATTGTATTTACCCTTCCCCCAATTATAAACCTTGCCCTGTTGCACGCACCTATCCCTCTCCATAACTAAAGTGAAAGTCAAAGAATTGTGGTCACTACCTCCAAAATGCTCCCCCACTAACAAATCTATCACCTGCCCTGGTTCATTACCAAGTACTAAATCCAATATGGCCTCCCCTCTGGTCGGACAATCTACATACTGTGTTAGAAAAGCTTACTGGACACACTGCACAAACACTACCCCATCCAAACTATTTGATCTAAAGAGTTTCCACTCAATGTTTGGGAAGTTGAAGTCACCCATGACTACTACCCTGTGACTTCTGCAACTTTCCAAAATCTGTTTCCCAATCTGTTCCTCCACATCTCTGCTGCTATTGGGGGGGCGATAGCAAACTTCCAACAAGGTGACTGCTCCTTTCCTATTTCTGACTTCAACCCATATTACCTCAGTAGGCAGATCCCCCTCGAACTGCCTTTCTGCAGCTGTTATACCATCTCTAATTAACAATGCCACCCCACCCCCCCACCTCTTTTACCATCCTCCCTAATCTTGTTGAAACATCTATAACCAGGGACCTCCAACAACCATTTCTGCCCCTCTTCTATCCAAGTTTCCGTGATGGCCACCACATCGTAGTCCCAAGTACCGATCCATGCCTTAAGTTCACCCACCTTATTCCTGATGCTTCTTGCATTAAAGTATACACACTTCAACCCATCTCCTTGCCTGCAAGTACTCTCCTTTGTCAGTGTTACCTTCCCCACCGCATCACTACGTGCTTTGGCGTCCTGACTATTGGCTTCCTTAGTTGCTGGACTACAGATCCGGTTCCCATTCCCCTGCCAAATTAGTTTAAACCCTCCCGAAGAGTCCTAGAAAACCTCCCCCCCAGGATATTGGTGCCCCTCTGGTTCAGATGCAACCCGTCCTGCTTGTACAGGTCCCACGTTCCCCAGAATGCGCTTCAATTATCCAAATACCTGAAGCCCTCCCTCCTACACCATTCCTGCAGCCACGTGTTCAACTGCACTCTCTCCCTATTCCTAGCCTCGCTATCACGTGGCACCGGCAACAGACCAGAGATGACAACTCAGTCTGTCCTGGCCTTTAACTTCCAGCCTAACTCCCTAAACTTGTTTATTACCTCCACACCCTTTTTCCTACCTACGTCATTGGTACCAATGTGCACCACGACTTCTGGCTGCCCCCTTCAAGATCCTGAAGACACAATCCGAGACATCCCTGGCCCTGGCATCCGGGAGGCAACATACCTTTCGGGAGTCTCGCTCGCGCCCACAGAATCTCCTATCTATTCCCCTAACCATTGAATCTCCTATTACCATTGCTTTTGTATGCTCCCCCCTTCCCTTCTGATCCCCAGAGCCAGACTCATTGCCAGAGACCTGGCCGCTGGGGCCTTCCCCCGGTAGGTCATCCCCCCCCAACAGCATCCAAAATGGTATACTTGTTTTGAAGGGGAACGGCCACGAGGGATCCCTGCAGTGTCTGCCTGTTAGTTTTCTTTCCCCTGACTGTAACCCAGCTACTCTTGTCCAGTGCCTTTGGTGTGGCTACCTCCCTGTAACTCTTCTTGATAACTCCCTCTGCCTCCCGGATGATCCGAAGTTCATCCAGCTCCAGTACCTTAACACGGTCTCTGAGGAGCTGGAGTTGGGTGCACTTCCCGCAGGTATAGTCAGCGGGGACACCAGTGGTTTCCCTCACCACCCACATCCTACAGGAGGAGCATGCAACTGCCCTAGCCTCCATCCCCTCTTACTTTACAGAATTAGCTGCCCCGTGGACCAACTGGACCTCCGCCCTCCGACTCTGCTCCCAGTCAGCTGTACTCTAAACTCCTGGCTCCCTTCACGCTCTTTGATAAATATAGGAAATGAAATGTAAGGAACACCTTTCTCCCTCTTCACCTAACTCCCTCAGTCACCAAACTCTCACTGTAGCACTTAATGCCACAAGCTCAGCACTCCCTCAGTCACCAAACTCTCACTAGCACTCAATGCCACAAGCTCAGCAGTCCCTCAGTCACCAAACTCTCACTGTAGCACTCAATGCCACAAGCTCAGCACTCCCTCAGTCACCAAACTCTCACTGTAGCACTCAATGCCACAAGCTCAGCACTCCAGTGCAAACAAAGTCTGCACTGTAACTAGCTCCTATTTATGCTGTGACTCTCGCCTCTGAAAACTGGCCTAATCCAATTAACTAATTAACAAGCTCCAGCTGCAAGTAAGTACAAGTAGAACCTTGTTTGAAGCTGATTCAAAATTCACCTTCTTTTGGACCAAACAGCAACTTTTAAGTTAATTAACTAAATAAAATAAATACTTGACTTTAAATAAAAATCGACCCTTATACTCCCTCAGTCACCAAACTCTCACTGTAGCACTCAATGCCACAAGCTCAGCACTCCAGTGCAAACCTGTTCTGGAGAACTCAGACAGCAATTAGCAATGCATGACTAGAATGCACTAGATTTTCAGGTCAAAATTTAGTTTCAAATTTTCACATCTCATGAGCGACCACAAGATTGATACAGTTAGAGCCTTTTGTAGAATCAGGCTTATTTCCATATCTTCCCTCTCTGTGTTCTTCCAAGTATGGACCCCAATCAGGAGCTGATGTGCAAGCGGCAGAAATTTTCTGAGAAAATAAGATCAAAATGAAACATTTAATGATTTCTGCCTGATTTTTATTGATCATCAACACCTAAGGTGTAGAAACATTGAGCACGATTTAGCTGACATATTTCTAAGTGTCGTTTTTGGCACGATTGACGGAGTGTTTCTCGACAGCCCGGGTTGGCGAGATCGCGGCCCGTGTTAATGGCACTTAGTGCTGAAAGTGAATTCCCATGAGTCATAGTCATAGATGTTTACAGCATGGAATCAGGCCCTTTGGCCCAGCTTGTACATGTCGCCCAGTTTCTATTACTAAGCTAGAGAACACACATAGAACACATAGAACGGTACAGCACAGAACAGGCCCTTTGGCCCTTGATGTTGTGCCGAGCCTTGTCCAAAACCAAGATCAAGCTATCCCACTCCCTGTAATTTTGTTCTGCTCCATGTGCATATCCAATAACCGCTTGAAAGTTCCTAAAGTGTCTGACTCCACTGTCACAGCAGGCAGTCCATTCCACACCCTAACCACTCTCTATATAAAGAACCTACCTTGGACATCCCTCCTATATCACTAGCTCTACTGACCAACTTTGTTTGAATCAGTAATACCAACATCTCAAATGAAATTAAAAAGGCTTCTACCTCCTTCTCATTGAACTTTGGCAATGCGTGGGCATACTTAAAAAGATCCCCACCAAGCCTTCGACTATGAAGCTCTTTTGCTTCATCCTCCCGCACCAGCCTCCCTAGACAGGCGCCGGAATGTGGCGACTAGGGGCTTTCCATAGTAACTTCATTTGAAGCCTACTTGTGACAATAAGCGATTTTCATTTAATTTCATTTCATTTTAAGGACAGTAGCATTGTGGGTGGCAGAATTGCTTCACAGCTCCAGGGTCCCAGGTTCGATTCCGGCTTGGATCACTGTCTGTGCGGAGTCTGCACATCCTCCCTGTGTGTGCGTGGGTTTCCTCCAGGTGCTCCGGTTTCCTCCCACAGTCCAAAGATGTGCACGTTAGGTGGATTGGCCATGATAAATTGCTCTTAGTGTCCAAAATTGCCCTTAGTGTTGGGTGGGGTTACTAGGTAATAGGGATAGGGTGGAGGTGTTGACCTCGGGTAGGGTGCTCTTTCCAAGAGCTGGTGCAGAGTGGATGGGCCGAATGGCCTCCTTCTGCACTGTAAATTCCATGATAATCTATGATTAATCTAGGACAAAGATTCGGCACAACATCGTGGGCTGAAGGGCCTTTTCTGTGCTGTATTTTTCTATGTTCTATGTTCTATCACTATCCTCCAACTGTACGTTTTTCTTTCCATATGCCAATCTTAACTGACTGTCATATTTCATGGCCATTTTCTGAAGTTCAAACTCTCTCTCTCTTTCCCTGTCCTCTCTCTTGCTTTCTTTTTCCTCTCACTCTCTTTCTCTCTCTCTCTCTTTCTTTTTCTCTGATCTGTATTTCCCTTTCTCTTTATTTTTCTTCTCCTCGGCCTATTCTTTCTTTTCTCCTTTCTTCTTCCTTTTTTTCCCCGTCCCTATCTCTTTCTCTCTCTTTTTTTCTTTTTCCTGATCTGTATCTCCCTTTCTCTCTCTTTTTGTTTTGCCAGGGCCATTCTTTCTTTTTCTCTCATTTCCTATTCAAGCTGCTTTAATTCGTTTTCATGTTCAAGTTGCTTGGTTTGTAACTGAAGCTTTGCCATTTCTAATGCGTCAGGCAATTTGAAATGCTCAGCTACTGTCGTTAGTACCTCATCTTTTCGTACCTTGGCAAGTAATATTAAATGCAATGTATTTGCCAAAAATAACAGTTTATTTTTAGTCTCTGTCTGTAAGGTACTGCGTGTGACCATCTCCCCCACAAAAAAAACTTCTGAGCCTCTGAAAGAGCCATTGTCCACAACACACTCCCTACTTAAACTAAAATACCACACCTGAAAAGCTACCACAATATGCTCACCCTTCACCCTTTAAGTTCGCAAAGCCAACCCAATAGATAGACTTTTACCCGGACGAGACCCAATTTGTTATGGGCCAGGGTTTAGAGAACTCCAAAGTATATCATGGAGATCACCTGACCCACAACTTTTACTAGATTGCAGTATGGGGAGCACATGGCCCATTCTACACGTGTGGTGCAGCACAAATCTAAAAGTATTTTTAAAGCAAAACAATGCTTATTCTATGAACACAGTTAATCTTTTTAAAACATACAGTGAACATCTTAGCAATCATCAATTCAAATATAACCCCAAAGAATACAACACTCTAAGTAATCCTTAAACTTTCCTTTTTACATCCATAAGACAAAAAAATCCTTTTAAAAGAACCACATCATGTTTAAAGTCTCTACTGAGAGCAGTTATCACTCTTATCAATTCACCAGCAAGTACCCTGATCCATATTATGTAACATCAGGTTTTGAAAGGTGATGATGGGGTTACTCTCTGCTTTGTTCATTTAAAGTTGCTGGAGATTTATTTTAGCCTCAAGTCTAACTTTAGCTAGTCTCACTTGCCTTCATTTGGCCCATATCATTCTATATCCACACTGCCCATGTAACTGTCCAACTGCTTTTTAAAATCGTACCCACCTCTATCACTGCCACTGGCAGACTATTCCAGAAGCTCACCACCCTCTGTGTTGAGAAATTTCCCTTCTGGTCTCTTTTGTATCTCTCCACTCTCACCTTAAACCTATGCCCTCTTGGAGTATTTTGCCATTACTGGCTGAATCACTGTCTTATTTTCCACTCTCACAACTCAGCATCTTGCCGCTAACAAGGAGTTGCTTTTAAATGATCCCTCACCGCCCACTCCAGTCAACACACAAGCATGGCAGCGCACAGACCTGCTCATCGCTTTGCGGATGTCGACCTGCCAAAGGCTTCTCGACACTGTGGTTGCGATGTGCATATCCTGTTCCCCGGGGGGGGGGGGGGGGGTTGGAGGACCAGCAGTAGGGTCACCAACACCACATTGGCAGTGGCTGTCTGTCCGGGCAGCATGACCAGGCAGAACAGTGCCCAATGTCAGAAGAAGACCAATGATCTCCACTGCTGTAAGAATAAATTACCATCACTCTCCTGGCATCAGTATCGCTGCCACCCATCAAAATCCCCCCCTCCAAATCACCGGCTGAGACATCACACTCTCCCCAAATCCAATCTTCATGCGTATTCCTCAGAACCCCCTGGCACCTCACATGCCACCTTCTATAGACCCTCTGACCCATCAAGTGCACGGCTCACAAATCCCTTTCTCTGTCCCTGCAGGATGAATGGGAAAAAGCCAGGGGAGGGGGGTGGGGGGGTGGGGGGGGGGGGGGGGGGGGGCAAAGATACCAGATATCCGAGTCCTCACTCTCTTCTGAGGAACTGGCCCTGGAGATCGCAGCGTTGATGGACGAGAGAGCAGTCACTCGGATCCACTGCCTCTTCTCCCAGTTGACCTGTCTCAAGTGTGTTGTTCATGTCAGACAAAGCGATCCTTCCTGCTCAATGACCACATAGCCATTCTCTCGCAGGATCTACATCTATTGGGGCTGGACCGTCTGGAGTCATCTCATCCCCAACCCCCACCCCCCCCATCACACTGTTGCTGGTGACATCAGGTGGAGGCAGGAAAATCGAAGGGAGTCAGCAGTCAGAGATCTGCTGGATTCCAGGGCTCAGCTGGCTCCCAGTCAGATGCCGTGCCTCCGGAGAAGGTTCTCCCAGAGCTGATGCAGGTGCTAAGACATGGCAGTGAGATTCAGGAGGGGATGTCAGCAACATTTCAGAGAGTGCATAGGCGATTAGAGGAGTCCCAATGGCTACGGGGGCATTGGATGGCATCTGCAGTGAAAAGCCTGCAGCCTGCAACATCTTGAGTGGTGCTGTCCAAGGCATGGCTTAGTCTGTGATAAACATGGCTGAGAGCTTTGACATCATGTCCCAGTCACTGAGGGACATGTCCCAGCCGCAGGTGGTGGACATTGTTGAGGCACTGCAGAGCATGGCCCAGTCACTGAGGAGCACTGGAGGTCAACCCAGAGCCTATCACCAAGGAGTCGAGGGCAGTTTCCTGTTCTTCTGAATCACCTCTCCTGATAAAGGCGCATCTCAAGGGCAGCGGGCAGAACAGGGTGAGACAGCATTGCCTGTGACACCAGTGTCGGCCATGGCCCTCCGGCTCCAGTCCCTCCAGAGGAAGTATGCCAAGGGCATCAAGATAGAGGGAATGGGCACTGGGGAGGGTATGTGGTGGGGGGAAGGGGTGGGGGCGAGCACGTGTCGGAGGTACTGGGCGGGATTCTCTGATCCTGAGGCTAAGTGTTCACGCCATCGTAATCACCGTCGCGTTTCACAACGGCATCAATAGGCCCTCAGGAGCAGCGATTCCGAGCCCCTCAGTAGGCCAGCACAGCACTACAGCGACCGGCGCTGCGCCGACCGGTGTCGGGGCGGCGGCGCGTGATTCCGCCCGGCCCAGCGATCTTCCGACCAGGCGTGGGCTGAGAGAATCCCACCCACTATGTGTAGCTGGAGGCACAGTGGTCCAAGATTAATAGCCCCCAATTCAGACCCTGTCTAGTGAATGGGTGTCAGAAAAAAGATAGGAATTAGACTTTGGTATAAACTGTGGAACACCTGATCTTACTTCACAGCGAGTGATCATCACTTCCTGCCTTGTGTATATTTTTTTCTTTATTCATTCATGATATGTGGGTGTCACTGGCTGGGCCAGCATTTATTGCCCATCCCTGAGGGCACTTAAGAGTCAACCACAATGCTGTGGGTCTGGAGTCATATGTAGGCCAGACCAGGTAAGGATGGCAGATTTCCTTCCTTGAAGCACAACCAGATGGGTTTTTACAACAATCGACAATGGTCGTCATTAGACTTTTAATTCCATATTTTAATTGAATTCAAATTCCACCATCTGTCCTGGCGGGATTCAAACCCATGTCTCCAGAGCATTACTCTGGGACTCTGGATTACTAGTCCAGTGACAATACCACTCCTCCTCAGACAATGGCCTATCCCTCTCATCCTCCTCCAGCATGTTCCCCCGCTGCTGTGCCAGGTTGTCGAGGGCAGTGCAGACCACCACAAAGCAGGATACCCTCGGAGGGGGGGAGGGGGGGGGGTATACTGTGGTGCACCACTGTAGCCATCTGGGATGGCCACGTCCAACAAGATACAGAGAAACTCACAAAGCCTGGTGTGTAGAACGGACAAGCCAATACTCAGGCAGGCTCAGACCTTGAACTAACTAACTGATGTTTGGCTCTTTGATCGATAGCCGATTGAAACTTGTAGCGGTATCATTTGATACCTGGCGACTCTAAGCATTAAGACATAGATAACATAGAAAGAAGGGCAAACTCACTGATTGCCATAATTGGAACAGAGCCACAGAAAGACAAAGTAAAAGAAACGCGCAAGTTATTGTCAACATCTGACGGGTCTCGACCCAGAAGTAGCCGTGTCACTCCGAGAGAACCCACAAAAGCGTTTGAATTAGAATTCAAATTGGCAAAATAAAAGAAACCACAAGTGAAACCAGTATCGATCAAACCTCCAGAATTCGGAAGTGTGTAATTTGCATGCGTACTAACAAAGGGATATAAGGTAAACTCGATAGATTTTGTTGCGTGAAACTTTCGGGACTTGTGTCAATCGGAAAATAGCTTGAGCCGTACCCGTGTTTGCACCACCTCTTTATTCCCCTTGTTCCAAATTTCCGGGAGACAGAAGTAATTGTAGGGATGGCCATGAAGGCAATGGAACGTCTTATGCATCCACAAGAGCCCGAGGTCGCAGCGGCCAGTAGATCAGAACAGTGTCCCGTATGGGAAGAAGAGATTAGGAGATACCCTAAGGGGAAAGGATGGCCCCTATGGTCTGAGTTTTGCGCGAATGAAGAGACAGGTCCTGGCAGCATAGGACAGACTTGGTGGGACAGCCTGACCGAGATCCATAAGAAGAGTTTGACTAAGGTTTGTAAGCCGATGGCAATCGTGTCCTGTCTGGCACAATTGCGAGGCACAGAGGAGGTTGCAAGGACGCTCCGCAAACAGCTTGAGGTGAAAGAGAGGGAGCTATCAGTGAAAGCGAGAGATTAAATGTGCAGCTCCGGGAGCAGTTAGCAGCGAAGGAAAAGGAAACGGATGATGTCAAGAGGGCACATCGATCCTGTCTTGCCCACCTTAGCAGCTTCCAAATCCAGTAAGATATGGCCTACCAGGACACACAACGTGCTGCAATGGTACAAGAGACAAGATAATCAGGTACAGCAGTTAAAGAAACAGTGCGATGATCTAAAGGCAGCCTTCTGAGCACTCCACAGTTCCACCAGGGAACAGATGCAGAGTTTGGTGGATCATGCCAAATGCAGGCAGCAAATTGCAAGGTTGCAATCCCTGCTATCAGTTCAAAATCGGTTTAGAGACACCTTTAGCCCGCAGCTAGACCAGGAACATGGCCCCGATTGGCAGGAACTCAGTGAAACGGCCCAACGGTACGTAAGCGAGACCGAGAATCAAAATAGAGCCCCCCAGGCCCCAAAAAGAAAAGCACCCGCACCACCGATTGCACAGGCAGCACCCAACCCAATGAACCCCATTACCACGCAGCGCAGGGTTACCACAGAAGGCCAACCCGATTTTGTGTACATCACGCCATTAACAATCACCCAGTTACGAGATGTCCGCGAGAAGTTAGATACTTTCCACCCCACATCGGATCCACATCACTTTTTCGAGTTAGTAAAACAACAAACCCTCATGTATAGTTTAGATGAGCCGGAGCAAGTAAAGCTCATAGTTATGTGCTTAGACCCCTCAGTTAGTTCAGCCCTTCCCGACCCACAAAACGTAGGAGGAGGTAGCCTCCAAGAAATGAAAACGGCCATTTTAGACGCCATAGGATGTAATAGAGGAGTTCCGGTAGATGGACTCAACTGGTGCAGGCAGAAAAGGGAGAGCATCCAACAGCGTTTGCTGGACGCCTTTGGATCCATTTTACTGCTGCATTTGGTGAGTTAGCCCGGGCCTATTTATCAGCAGACAATACGGCCAAATGGACCCGTTGGTATCCCAAGCCGCAGAGGCAGGACAGAAGGCATGTGCTACATATGACACCTCAGACTCAGCACACAATGAAGTATGGGTTCCGAAACGATTGTCCAGAGCTTGGGAACAGTCTATACATAAAAAGACAGGGCAGGAAAGAGTGTACGCCACAATGAATCCAGTAAGGGCACACCAAGACCCTGCATGGGTAAATGAAGGCAGAGGTACAGCGCCACACCCCAAGATACCGGTATGCTATAATTATGGACATGAGGGACATTACGCATGAGAATGCAATGCCCCCCGAAGCAACAAAGGAATCAGCACCCAAACGCACCGCCCCAGAAACAATAACCGACCCATTCACAGTGTGAGCGCCCGACCAGATAATTCGGCCAAGAATGGCACTGAATGACGGTGTTCAGGCTCCCCCACTTGGGTCTGTGATACCCTTTGGGATAAGTCCGGAAGACCGGTCATTGCAGGCACAGTCCGGGGACACCCCGTAGAGTTCCTTTGGGACACAGGAGGGTCCCAAACCACGTTAAACTCCTCCACCATGTTCCTGAAAGAGATATGGGCCACGATGGATACCATTACCCTCAGTGGCTTTACAGGTCACCTCCAGCAAGGACACATCACAGCCCCTGTGTATGTACAGCTCGGTAATATTAGGACAAAACACTCTGTTGTTTTAGTAGATTTAGCCCAGGCAGCAGAACACATCCTAGACACGGATTTCATGAGTGCACACAACCTTTCATTCGACTCAGTCAACCGATGCATATGGAAAATGGCGAGAGCAGCGCGAGCCCCCGCCACACTCACAGTAGGAGAGTATGCCCATAGAATCAGCTCAGTAGGAGAGTCCTGGTTTGATCCACAAACCATTACCACAGACAAAGCGGTTAGAGGGCTTGAAAAGACATAAGGTAGCATTTGTCCAGCACAAGCTTGACTGCGGCAAAATCCCAGGTGTAGTAAACATTACAGGTCCCGATCCCAAGCCCCAGAAACAGTACGGCTTCCCCTAGCTGGCCGAGGGAGAGATAGCCAAGGTTTATTGAATCAAGGCGTGATTCGACCCATTGCATCGACAAATAATGCCCCGATTTGGCCAGTAAGAAAACCCGATGGATCATAGCGACTGACCATCAACGCAGGGAACTGAACAAAGTGACTCCCCTAGCAGCCCCCACCATTGCCACGATTCCCAAGACCATGTTGAGACAGGGACTTCAGTCAAAATTTTTATGGTGTTAGATATCAGTAATGGCATTTGGTCCATACCACTGGACAAAGCATGCCAGTATAAATTTGCATTCACCTTCCAGGGACAGCAGTACACATGGACGTGCCTTCCACAAGGCTTCCACAACTCCCCCTCCATCTTTCACAGACAATTGGCAAATGGCTTATCTAAATTTTCCCACCCTGAATGCCTTGTTCAGTATGTGGACGACTTCCTCCTGCAGACGGACACCAAGGAAGAGCACATATCGCTTCTTTCTGAATTATTAGAACTACTCACATCGATTGGTTGCAAAATTAATCCCAAGAAAGCCCAAATCCTTCAGAAAAAGTCACATATTTAGGTACGGTCATCACACATGGGAAGCGTGAGATAGAACTCAAACGCATTGATTCCATTATAAATTTGTCCTTGCCCCAAAACGTTACAGCACTCCAGTCATTTTTAGGACTGGTTGGATATTGTAGGAACCATTAGACGGATTCGCCATAAAAGCAGCCCCACTCTCTGATCTCCTAAACAGGCCCCATGGAAATGACTTCCACAGCACTCGGATGCTGTGGATGCATTGAAACAGGCCCTAAGCACAGCCCCCGCTTTGCAAGCCCCAGATCCACACACCCCATACGCGGTAGAGGTTGCGACCACAGACCAAACCCTTTCGACCGTACTCCTGTAGGAAAGGCATGATCATCTAGGACCCATAGCCTACGCCTCACGAGTCTTAGGTCCGGTGGAACAGGGATTTTCAGCCTGCGAGAGACACCTGCTAGCAGTTTTCTGGGTGGTACAGTACTTCTTGTACATAACCGGGCTCAATCCAGTAACCATTTTGACCAAGCACACCCCGACACAGCTTTTATTGGACGGCAGACTAAAAGACGACACAGTAAGCCTAATTCGAGCAGCGCGATGGACCCTTCTCCTACAGGACGCTACATCACTGTAAAACCGCCAAAAACTCACAAGTTTCTGGCCGATAATTTGCATTATGCAGGTACCACACATGAGTGCGAGATCATAGCCCCCAAGCACAGCACAGGCCCCTTTGTTCCCAAGTCGGTACCAAGAAAGACTGGTGACAGACCCCAGCCCACAGACAAAGCACTGATAATTTACGTAGATGGCTCCTCCACAGTCCTTGAGGGAAAAAGGATAACAGGCTGTGGTATTTATGTAGAGGACAAGCAAGGATGCGCTTTAGAAGAGATAGCTTTAAAGTTGCCTGGACACTTAGGTTCGCAGGCAGCCGAGTTAGCAGCCATTGTCCAGCACCCCGATTCTTCCCGAGCCCTGCAGACATATATTTGGACAGATTATATGTCTGCAACAGCCTAACAGAATTCCTACTCCTGTGGGAATCGAGAGGATTTATTTCCGCCGAGGGAAAACCTTTGCCCTCAGCCCCATGGCTCAAACATATCCTTCAGACAGCTAAAGGCAGGAAATATGGCATAGTTAAAGTAAGAAGTCACCATCATTCCTCGCCACCCGGTAAGGTGAAAGATGACGCCCTAGCGAAGGCAGGCTCACGACATGGCCACTTTTGGCAACCCCCCTTGAGTTCCCCAGTTACACACAGTTCAGATCTCACAGATGGGCAGCATGGTAGCATGGTGGTTAGCATAAATGCTTCACAGCTCCAGGGACCCAGGTTCGATTCCCGGCTGGGTCACTGTCTGTGCGGAGTCTGCACATCCTCCCCGTGTGTGCGTGGGTTTCCTCCGGGTGCTCCGGTTTCCTCCCACAGTCCAAAGATGTGCGGGTTAGGTGGATTGGCCATGCTAAATTGCCCGCAGTGTCCTAAAAAGTAAGGTTAAGGGGGGGGTTGTTGGGTTACGGGTATAGGTGGATACGTGGGTTTGAGTAGGGTGATCATTGCTCGGCACAACATTGAGGGCCGAAGGGCCTGTTCTGTGCTGTACTGTTCTAAGTATCTAAGTATCTAAGATTAACATCCAAGACCTAGCCCAGGCACAAAAAGAAGATGAGGCATTAAAAGAAATTTTTAAAGGAAACTTCTCAGCTCCCTATGAAAAGTTTAGGAATTCTTTGACGGTCCATGAGGGAATCGTTTTAAAAGATGGAAATTATGTAGTCCCCACCCAGGACAGGAATGAGATAATTTGTAAGTTCCATGATGGACATGGACACCAAGGGACAAAATCCACCCTTGCCCACCTGAGACCCCTCTGCTGGTGGCCTGATTTGAAAACCGACGTGTCCCATTATGTTGAATACTGTTTAATTTGTGCTCAAAACAACCCCAATAGGTATGCAAAAAAAGCCCAGCTACGACACACCCGCCCTGTAAATGGCCCATCGTCTGACTAGGAATGACAAAATGGACCCCACATTGGCACGCGCCGCGTTAGCACGCAAACTCCATGAACGAGTTTGGCACCCGGGAGATGGCGACAACTCCAAGTCTGACTCCCACCATGGTAACCTCTTCGAAAATCTTTTTGGAATGGAACCTTGAGGTATCCAGATGATGAGAGTCAGGAACTGATTGAGATTTACGGTGTCCTATTCTCTGATGGAACCTGCCCGCTTTTATGTTTAGTTTGTGTATAAATGTTATTCGCTCTCTCTTGTTCGACTTTGTTTTTCGTCCTCACGGGTGCTTTCTTGATGCAGTCATAACTACTCCTCTGACGCCACATGGCAGTTAGTGAAACAAGTTTGCCTGGAGCCCATATAGTTACAAATTCTTACCGCTCTTGGAAGGTCATTCAGGCAGTGGAGTAATGGCACTTATCCCCGCCCTGCCTGAGGACCCCTATACATTTGGTCAGCCAAGCTCGGGTAGTGGAGCAACGGCACTGATCACCGCCCTACCCAGGGATCCCACCCATTCTTACCCTGCTGCAGATCATACGTATCACCCCATTCGGATAATTGTTTTCAAAACTCTTCTACTGTTTTTTTCCTCCCTGTGGTTTAAAGAATGCTTTTTGCCACAACTTTTGCCCTTTCCGGCAACCCTTCGGTTGCTAGCCCTCACATACTATTTACATGTCAGAAACACAAGTTCGCAGAGGACAGAGAAATTGTCCGCCCACCCAGCCCATCGACCACAGGCTGCGAGAGTGCTCGCACAGTGACACAGAATTTTTTTTACGGATGTCTTGTCTCCGCAAATGGTTGTTTAAAAAAAATGAGGGAGTCACATATGGTGACGATTCTAATTGGACATTGACGTTAAGGAGAGACAGACAGACATACGAGATGTTAAAAAACACGATTATAACAGATACTATGCTTGATCCCTCAGAAAGATACGAAGATACTCAAAGGCATAGGAAAACCGGAACAAAATGAAGACGACCCATCGGCATCATGATTGTCGCTGAAACAGTACAGTTGCACACGTTACCCACCTCTACCCACCTCACCACACAGGCCCCGAACATGACTACCCAACACAACACCCAGCCCGGACACTGCATCACACACACACACAGAGCCACCGATACCTCCACATGGTGTGAGAATCTCGTTAAGTGGTATTCACTGTCCTACACAGTGGAAGCCTTACTAGTGATAGCCGTATTGTACAGTATCGTCCAGACAATCAGATTGCGAAAATGGAGGAGGAGAGCCTCCCACCTTCCAGTATACACATTTAGAGCCCCTTTCCTCGGACTCCAGCAAACCCCACACTCTTTAATGCATTCCGCGGTTGTTGTTTTGTTAATAAAGTTTGTTTTCCTGTATATGAATGTTAGTGACAGGAAGAAATGTGATGCTGCTATCTGATTTTCGTTTGTATTGTAAGATAAGTTCTTTGATTGTTAAATAGCAGCATGAGTGTAGTCTAGTTAGAGACAGTTAGAGGTTTCCCTTTTACTGAATGTTAAATGGCCCCTTAGAAATTCTTAGACATGTGTTGTTTAGAGGCAATTGGGTAAATTGTTTTGACCCATAGGACAGAGTAGAGTAGAACCTGTCCTTGGTTAAGGGTACCCGGCATTTCAGATAACAAAGAAGACCCAGTATTGTGATCCTTCATGCTTCTCATTGAGGATCAAGAGGGCGGAGTGTAGCCATTTGGGATGGCCACTTCCAACAAGATACAGAGAAACTCGCAAAGCCTGGCGGGTAAAATGGCCAAGTGAAAACTCAGGCAGGCTCAAAGCCTGAAATGCATATTCGTAAGCCAGAAGTCCAGACGATATCAAAGCTCCATCCAATTAGCATTGTAATGGGGCCAATTAGCATTTGATGGCCCATCTTCACCAAAACAAAGGACTGGTACTCAAGCAACCGGGACAGTCCCAGACATTTTGGCGGCACTCCCTGTTCAAGGGAAACGCACGCAACAGGGTCAGTGACCGCTTGGGACACGCCCAACCATCCAGATCCCCGCCCACTTATTGCCTAAGGAATCGAACGGAGTGATCAGAGATCACCCAATTAGTAAGGCCCAAATCGAAGGACCACCCAAAAGTGCGCGAAAACCCACAAGTATAAGAAGAAAAGTTTGCCATATGTTTGCTCTCTCTTTGTCTTGGTGCCCCGGTCACAGCCATCGCCAGGTGCAGCAACACCAGAAGCGAGTCCAAGTTCAACGCCCGCTACCAGATGGATGAGCCCAGCTGAGCAGCAGTTACTCCTTCGAACCCAATAGATCCAGAATTGAACAGCGGCCACTATTTTCTGACCTAAGCTGGATGCCCGCAGTTACGTGTAGGTGTAGTCAACTAGTAGTGTCTATGTTGCATGACTAATTGTGTGTAAATAAAGTACCCTTGATGAGGGGGTTATGGGAGTGATGTGGGGGGATGCCTACACACGTGTCATGGGCAACCGCTACTCGGTGGGGTCTCACTTGCTCTCCCGTGACTGCACTCCATCCCAGCAACATTCTCTGGGCCACCAGCAACATCTGCTCTGCATGATGGGGGCGGGGGGGGAAGTGGGGGGGGAGGTCGCAGTTCTGCTCATCCCCCTCTGGTCTTATCCCGCTCCTGGCAGTTGTGCATAGCCTTCACCTGCGGAGGGAGGGGGGGGGGGGAGAACACAAACAGCACAACCACTAGATGTTCTGACGCAAGCAGCCCAGGTGTTGGGTCGATGGTGGCCTCAGTGGCCAGGGCACCCGGCCATGGCGGTTGGCATGGGTGATGGCATGTGGGGCAGGGTAGGGGTTCCGCTGTCCCCTGGGGGGGGGGGGGGGGGGGGGGGGGGGGGGCAGGTTACGGATGTGTGGGGGTTATGGGGTTAGTGCCAGGGGCACGGACCAGTCAGCTCAGCCTGGCCACTCTGGGAATGTCATGAAGTTTCATCCAGCACTGCATGCCATGTCCGGGCGACGTTGCCCACGGCGCTGACCGTCCCTCCCACCTGTGTCCAGGCATGGTAGACGGCGGTGCCTGACGGCTTTACTCCCAGGTCAGGGTATAGGGACATCCTTCACTCCTCTACGGCATCAGTGAGGATGTCCAGTTCAGCGTCCCTGAACCGTGGCGCTGCTCTCCTTCCAGCCATCTTGTTAGCTGGGACGGTGTGTTTGGGGTGAAGGACCGTTTAAGTGCGACTGTGGCATGTGAGCCTCATGAGTGCCAATCACGGACCCTGCGAACCCGGCACCGTTTTCCATGGAATTCATTGTGTTCCACATGGCGACGGCGCTAGCCGATTGAAAATAGCTGAATTGGTGCAGGTGTTGCACCGTTTGTTTCTGCCGTAAAACGGCACACTTCCTTTATAAACGGAGAATCTAGCCCGAGATATAGCTCTTGGGGCAAAAGGGATCAAGGCATTTAGGGGGAAGGTGTGATCAGGTATTGAATCCGATCATCAATGATCATAATGAATGGCGGAGCAGGCTTGAAGGGCCATATGGCCTCTTCCTGCTTCTATTTTCTATTTACGTTTCTATGTATGATGAAACTATACCCCCTAGTACCAGATTCCCCAACCATTTCCAACAATTATTGAACTGAACTATTATTAATTGAAGCCACCCCACGCTGCCGGGAAACCCCGAGAATCTCAATGGCCGGAGATTGGTCACAATCTCCGCCTTTTCCTTCCTTCACATTACTAATTCCTGAGTGTCAATCTCAAAGAGGCCAATGTTTATTTTAGCTCTTCCCTATTATGTAGTAATACTCCATTTTTTATATTTCCTGCTAATTGACTCTCATTGTCTATTTTCTTCCTCTTTCTTTTTAGTCAAACTTTGATAACATTTTCAAGTCTTCTTTCCCATATCTAATCTTTGCAACAGTGCATGTCTTTTCTTTCAATTTGATCATATCCTTAACCTCCTCTGTTAGCATGGATGGATCCTCCTTTTCACAGAATCTTTCTCAATGAAATCATCTTTGTTGAGAGTTGTGATATATCTCTTTAAATGTCTGCCACTGCTCATTCACTGTCTTATTTTTTATCTATTTGTAAAATCTGCTTTAGACACTAGTTTCAGGCTGCCTTTTTACACCCTCAGTATGAAATTCCACAATAATAAGATCACTCTTCCCCAGAGGATCTCATTAAACGCCACCAGGTTTCATTTAACCTGTTCCCTGGTTGGTTCTGGAATGTATTGTTCTTAGAAACTTAAACACAGACTTCTATTTTGTCTTTGTGACTACCTTTGCCACCATTTTGATCAATTTATATGAAGGTTAAAGTCAATTATGATTCTCGCAGTAAGTTTCTTACAAGTCTGAATCACTTCTTGATTCATATTCTGTACAGTGCCGACAGACTACACTTATTCCTTCCATTGACATTTCTTATCTCAGCCTAAACCAGGGGTGGGCAAACTACGGCCCGCGGGCCGCATACGGCCCGCCAAAGGTCTTTATGCGGCCCACCAAGTCATTAAAAAAAAACATTTTTTTTCAATTTAAATTTTAAATTTTTTTTTAAGGTTAATTGGGGGGGGGGGGGGGGGGCTGTTGGGTTACTTACTGGTATAGGGTGGATACGTTGACTTGAGTAGGGTAATCATTGCTCGGCACAACATCGAGGGCTGAAGGGCCTGTTCTGTGCTGTACTGTTCTATGTTCTATATGTGGCGCCCAGAATCATAACCGGGTGAAGTAATTATTTTACTTAATATACTATGCAGCCCTTTAAAATTGTGAATTTCTGAATGTGGCCCTTGCACGGAAAAGTTTGCCCACCCCTGGCCTAAACCGATGCCCCATCTTGATGTCCTGAGCCATTTTCACTACAGCACTGAATACATCCCATATTAACAGACCTACCACACTACTTTTACTTTCCCACCTATCCCTCCAAAATTCAAACATTCTCAGTTCTCAGCCTTTGTACTAAATATTAGATCAAACCCATTGTTTTCTATTTGTGCTTTTAACTCATCTATCTTCCTTGGAAAGTCAGGGTCAGTAAGATAAAGAGCTTCTGATGTTGTCTTCTTCAACTATCTTTCCACATTCCGATCCTATTTACTTATAATCATACATTTATGCGCTTTGGCTTTTCCTGTCATATTCTGGTTATAAATTCCTATATCGTTATCCTACTTATTACTATCTGCTTCCTTATTTCCTCCCCTCATCTGAACCCTCCATTCACAATCCCCCCCTCCCCCCACACACCCACACGTGTTGCTTCCAGGACAACTCATCGCTTCTGTGATAGTGCCTTTACGTGGATGGCATTAGGTGTGGGTAATGCCATAAATGGGAGGAAATGCCATATGCAACACTTGAGTTCAAAATGACACTCATGGTGCTGAAACTATACTGCCAATATGGAGCCTCATTTTGCACCCCCTATTTTTCAACCATGAAAAGATGTCAAGGTGTTTCCTTACCTGGCACAAGGTGGCACCCTCAGCTTGGACAACTCTCACAATGGCGACAATGGGGATCCACATAATACAGAAGATGATCATACACCAGCCAAGTGCTGTTGCCCAGACTGGGTACTCAACAGACCCATATGTTGGTGGGGTGAGTGTTGCTAAGGACCAGATTAGGATTACCTGAATGAAAAATGATCACATAAAACAGGCAAGAAATCAAATGAAATGGATTATGTTCATCTTGCTTATTTTCAGTTTAACTCGTGAAAAGAGGTAACAGCTCCTTACTGCCAGCAAACACGGAGAGATAAAAATCCAACAGACTCTCCACCACAGCCAGAAGAGCCAAGTCTGTCCCCCAATCATCATCTCAATGTCCTTGATGAATCTGTTTACTCCTGTGAACAACAAGAAAGCAGAGACACAATCACTTGGTTTGTACTGCCTTCAGGCAACTTGTTTACTGTCGAAGTTCATCTCGGCCTGGGTGTCACTATCAAACAGGTTAAATGAGAGAAAGGATCATTCAGGATTTCAAACAGGGTGAGTAAAGTGTCACCAACCTATGAAAGTAAAATATTTGTACAAATCCCAAAAGACTCTAAGGGCAGAATCATCTCAGAAATTGTCAAAGTCTTCTTTCAGGTGAGAAAAGTGACCTTTAACCCGCCGCCATCAATTATGGCCTTTTCTGCCAATCTGTGTGACACTTCAGGAAAAACTGAGCAGCCACAGGTTCCACGCCAGATCGCTGGTGGGAGGCTTCTGATTTGCCCGTCCAGTCATTACCTTGGCGTTTCAATGATCTGGGCATTGTATTTGGAGGCTGCACCTGCACACAGCAGCCACAGTTCAGAATTTGCTGGAAAGTCATGCCTGCCAGACTCCGGAACCATTTTGCCCACCAATTTGCCAACGTCTCCCTCAAGCGCCTGCTTTATGCACTCTACCCGTGCTCTGGATGAAGAGTCACAACCAAGGTCAGCAGTCCAGCATGGGAGGCAGTGACGGTGGCCGTGGTGATCAGTATCAATGCCCTGCAGAAGAGGACAGCAATCAGGTGCCGCAAGAAGACGAATGAACATCTCTGTTCTGGCAGAGTAAGTCACTCTTCTCATCAGTTAAAATTAACATCATACCCACTATACATCTACAGAGATCTTACTCACTGCCATTATCATGGAGACCACACTCACTCTCCCACACGCATCATCATCTCTCTTGTGGGTCGTCCTCAACATCTCACTGCTCCCACTCACCACCCATACACATACAGGCATAGTTATCATCTGCCCTGGCACATGTCCTGTTTGCACTCTCTCCAGCTCTCTTGATACAGGACTAGCTGGCAAGAGTCCCTACAGTGCAGAAGCAGGCCATTCAGTCCATAGAGTCCGCATGGACCCTCGAAAAGAGCATCCTACGTTGGCCCAATCCCCCACCCTATCCCCATAATCTACCTACCAATTCGTCTATGAATTCCTCCTGTGTGTTGCTGTTAGGGTCAGCGTTGAGGACCTGGCTCATGGACATTTTGGGAAGCACGGTAGTACAGTGGTTAGCATAGTTGCTTCACAGCTACAGGAGGGCAAGGTATCAGATATGTGGAGGGATATTGGTGCTCAAGGTACTCACTGACTTTGAGAAAAAAGCAATCTAGCTGGCCGGGAAGGACATGGGCCACTCCTTGGCGGCACTCAACCAGGTGAGGATGCAGCACTGCACCATCCTTCAGACAATAGTGCAGTGTCTCCTGTTTGCCAGCCACTTGCCATGCACTAATAAACTCTCCTTTCTTTCGCAGGCTATCTGGGAAGCAACTAAAGGAGTCATAGAATCATAAAATTTGCAGTGCAGAAGGAGGCCATACGGCCCATCGAGTCTGTATCAGCTCTTGGAAAGAGCACCCTGAATAAGCCCACACCTTCATTCCATCCCCGTAACCCAGTAACCCCAGCTAACTTTGGACACTAAGGGCAATTTAGCAAGGCCAGTCCACCTAACCTGCACATCTTTAGACTGTGGGAGGAAACCGGAGCACCCGGAGGAAACACATGCATACACGGGGAGAACGTGCAAACTCCGCACAGGCAGTGACCCAAGCCGGGAATCGAACCTGAGGCCCTGTAGCTGTGAAGCAACTATGCTAACCACCGTACTACCGTACTTCCCAAAATGTCCATGAGCCAGGTCATCGACTCTGACCCTAACAGCAACACACAGGAGGAATTCATAGACGAATTGGTAGGTAGATTATGGGGATAGGGTGGGGGATTGGGCGGACGTAGGATCCATGTGGGTCCATGTGGACTCTATGGACTGAATGGCCTGCTTCTGCACTGTAGGGACTCTATGAAAATGGATGAATTTGTGTGCTCTCTCAAAGATTGCGTCCATCACCTCCTGGATACACTTGTGTGCAGAGGCTTGCGTTCTGCAGAGGTCATCTGTAGAGTTCTGGAAGGAGCGACTGGTGTAATAATTAAGTGCCGCAGACACTTCATCGACATTGGCAGTGTATGCCCTCCAAGTATCTGTGGTGCCAAATCCTGCAGCGGAGGCAGATGTGATCAACCCGACCCTGGACATGCCGAGTCCTTGGTGACAGTTGTTCTCAGACATCTGCAGGTATATCAAGTGCCAGCTGTAGACCCTGAGTCGAGTGAGGCACCTCCAAGTGATGGCTCTCTGAAGTTCATCCTCAGTGTGCAGAACAAGCCCCGCCATCCCATCCTCTTGATGGCCAATGTCACCTATGAAACCTTCTTCTTCTCTCCTGTATCAAAGTGATAAGAATTTTAAAAAAAATTTAGAGTACCCAATTATTTTTTTCCCAATTAAGGGACAATTTAGCGTGCAGACACGGAGAGAATCTGCAAACTCCACACTAGCAGTGACCCAAGGCCAGGATCAAACCCGGGTCCTCGACACCATGAGGTGGCAGTGCTAACCACTGCACCACAGTGCTTGCCCCCCTTTGAGTGAGAAGAATGATAGCGAGGTTACCAGGCACCGTGCTCCTGGCAGTCTCCACTCTGTAACATCAAAAAGAGTGACTTGATGGCAAGCGTTTGAATCTAAGCACCACTCTTTGTCCATTCAACATCTGAAGTTGTCTCTCAGCTGCCTTAGCTGTGCAGCGCAGTGGGAAGCATGGTGGCACAGTGGTCAACACTGCTGCCCACAGAGCCAGGGACCAGGTTTAATTCCAGCCTTGGGTTACTGTCCGTGTGGTTTGCATTTTTTCCCCATGTCTACGTGGCTTTCCTCTGGGTGCTTCGGTTTCCTCCCACAGTCCAAAGATATGCAGTGGTTTGCCCCTTAAGTTTACAACGATGTATAGGGAGGTGGGGTTACGGAGATAGGGCAGGGGAATGAGCCTAGGTGGGGTGCTCTTTCAGAGGGTCAATGCAGACCCAATGGGCTGAATGGCATCCTTCTGCACTGAAGAAATCTTATGGCTCAAAGTAGATTGAGTCATGTCCTGGCCATAACATTGGTGTTCCTTAGGTTAGGTATTACGTATTTGGCAAGACCCAACACCACATCTGCCCCCACACCATATGATTGCGTGGTGACAGCTTTGGCCACTGTACTGCACCTGAGCTCTCCCCTCAAGCTCAGGCATTGTCCTAAAATTCATTTCAAGGTCTTGCGCTCAACTTGGTTCTGGGATGCACTTGTCAATAGAGACTTCAGCATAGAGCCAAGGCCAAAGAGCTCTATCCTTGAGATGTGGGCCAAGGCCACCTTCCTAAGGGGATATTCCAGCTTGTTCAGCTGGACAATGGACAGCACTATGGCTGTCGTTGAATTTGGAAATCTGTGTGCCAAAGGTTAAAGGCTGAGCAGCAATCATTGGCACTTTCACACATAAGTGCTGCTTGAATGGGCGCAATTGTGTGACTAGTCTGACCCTGAACATGTAATTTAAGCTCAAGCTAAATGGTCTCACCTGCAAAGTCTGACCTTTCATATACCTTTTCATTATCCTTACCCTTGTCTGCATCCTACCTCCATAAGCACACCACTGCAACCTCCCCTACCCTCGTACTCTCTGATTAATTTGAATCTTGAGTCCGTGCTGACTGCCACCCCTAATGCCCCCCCCCCCCCCCCACACCCTCTCACCACCACATTGAAGCCCATGTCCCAGGCTTCTCTTTCCTTCCCTCTCTCTCAGGCCCTTCAAACATGCCTATGGCCCTGCAGCAAAAGGCAGCCTTGAAAGCATTGCTGTGACTTGCCTCTGACCCTCCACTCCCCTCCTCCACCCTACAGATGTGGAGCTTCTCCATAAGCGCTTCACCAACGTTGAGTGAACTCACCTCCGAGCTCCCCTTCGAGTAATGGTCACCAATCATCGACATGGGCACCACCATTACACTACCCACCAGGTACGGGGTATGTACTGGTGCGACTCGGCCAATGTTGTCTACCTCATACGCTGCATGAAAGGATGTCCCGAGGCGTGGTACATTGGCGAGACCATGCAGACGCTGCGACAACGGATGAATGGACATCAAGCGACAAATGCCAGGCAGGAATGTTCCCTTCCAGTCAGCTAACACTTCAACAGTCAAGGGCATTCAACCTCTGATCTTTGGGGAAGCCTTCTCCAAGGCGGCCTTCAGGACGCGCGCTAAAGCAGAATTGCCGAGCAGAAACTGATAGCCAACTGTCCTGGCTTGAGACAATTCACACCTCTTTAATCTGTGATTATCCCTCTCTCCTGTCACACCATCTGGACCTGTAAAGACTTAATTACCTGCAAAGGCACGCATTCAAAGTATCATCTTGCATCACTGACTTTGTCTATATATGTGTTTCTCGAAGCCACCTCTTCATTCACTTGAGGAAGGAGCTGTGCTCCGAAAGCTAGTGATTCGACACAAACCTGTTGGACTTTAACCTGGTGTTGTAAGACTTCTTACTGTGCTCGCCCCAGTTCAACACCAGCATCTCCACATCATGCTCACCAGGTTTGAGCCTTTTGAAACCAATCGAACATCGCGTCACTCTGACATTGCGGCGCTTTATTTGATGTGGGAATATGATTCTGCCCCATGAAGCCGATAATGACGTGCCACCGGAAGGCGTGTCTAAGGCCTTCTTATGATGTTTCTGCTGGTGCCGCAAAATATGCTTTCTGCGGACAGGAGCGGAAAATCCCAGCCGAAGAAAGATTAGCGTTTCAGATCTGGACTGCAATGCACAGGTCCCTGTTATCAGAATGGGGGAGGGACAGGAAATCAAAGCAAGTCTTTTATCAGGTTTGGATTGCAACAATGCTGACCTTCTCTGATGTCACCTCCCAGGTTGGAGAGGTGAGGCTGGGTGCCCCTTGGAGCCATCCCTGGGGTATAGAACATCCCGGTGTTGGCTTACTCCTGTTCTCAAAGATCTTCGACAGGTAAGCAGAGCATTTTAATTCTCAGATATGAAGAACTGTCTTTATCACATCAACCAATTCATCTCCTAAAATCCTGACAGTGCAAAAGGAGGCCATTTGTCCCTTCGAATCCGGACCGACCCGCTGAAAGAGTACCCTACGTAGGCCCACTCACCCACCCTGTAACCTCATAATCCCACCTAACCGATGGTCACTGCGGGCAATTTACCATGACCAATCCATCTAAGCTGCAGATCTTTGGAGAGTGGATGGAAACCGGACCACCCGGAGGAAACCCAATCAGACACAGGGAGAAAGTATCAATTCCACACAGGCAGTCACCCGAGGCTGGAATTGAACCTGGATCCCTGGCGCTGTGAGGCAGCAGTGTTAACCACTGTGCCATCATGCTGCCCACCTGTCTTCCTTTCTCCCCAGACACATTAAGGCACTTCAGTACTTTTATTCTGCATTACTTACCGTAGATCCAGCTGAGACCAATGAGTTCCAGCAGAGCTGTTATCATGAGAATCCATCCAGTGCAGTAATAATCCATTAGATATAACCAGTAAATCCCAGCCTAAAATTAAATCAGAATTTGAAAAATGTTACATGATAAAACCATCACATTTAAATATTCTTAATAGTTTTATTGTCAGATTGAAGGAATATGAAACAATTTCCGCTTTCACTCAATTGCAAAACACCCAACTCTAACTTATCTCTTCAATTAGTCCTCATTCTTTTAAGCTCTGAAATCAGCCATGTTTATGTGCTCTGCCCCCCCACACCTCGCGCGAGGCTTTGATAACAGGAGTATGCAAACACATGGATGTCCTGTACCACAGGGATAGCTCCAAGAAGCACCCAGCCTCACCTCTCCGATCTGGGAGGCGACAGCAGAGAATGTCAGCATGGTTGCAATCCAATCCAGTGCAGAACATGGCAGGTGGAACATCATGTGGAAAAATGTGGACGTTATTTTACTTTGCTATGAAAACCAGAAATAGAACAGAATCGTAGGGACCCTGCATTGTTGAAGGAGGCCATTTGACCCATCGGGTCTGCACGGACCCTCCAAAAGAGCACTCTAACCCAGGACCACAGTCCAGCCCTATCCCCGTAACCCCAAACGTAACGTGCACATCCCTGGATATTAACGGGCAATTTAGCATGGCCAATCCACCTAGCCTGCACATCTGTGGACTATGGGAGGACACCGGAGCACCCAGAAAAAACCTACACAGACAACTGGTGAACATGCAAACTTCACACAGTCACCCAAGGCCAGAATTGAACCCGGGTCCCTGGCACTGTGAGGCAGCAGTGCTAATCACTGAGCCACGGTGCCACCCAATGCGGGATGAAGTCTCAGCTGCCAGGATATTCCGTTCCACCGGGAGCGCACCCTGCCCGCAGGATTCCCGGTTGTGTGGGGTGGTTACAATGGGAAATGCCACTGGCCAGCAGTGAAACAGATAATCCCGTTTCCAGCAGTGGCTCGCCATTAAGAAACATGGCGGTGAATTCACCCTGCAAAGCTTATGAAATGGTGAAAGATTGGGAATTGCTGATGTCCAAATGGACCTGGGCGTTCTTGAGCATGAGCCATGGAAAGCGAACATACAGGTGCAACAAACAATTGGGAAGACAAATGGTACACCGGCCTTTATTGCAAGAGTATTTGAGTACAGTAAAAAGATGGCCTACTACCAATTGTATACAGCCTTGGTGAGACCACACCTGGAGTATTGTGTACAGTTTGGTCTCCTTATCTGAGGAAATAGATAGTTACCATACAGGGAGTGTACCAGAGGTTCAGCAGAGTGCCTCTGGGGATGGAGGGATTGCCCTATGAGGAAAGATTGAGGAGACAGGGCCTGTATTCTCTAGACATTAGAAGAATGAGTGAAAACCTCATTGAAACATAAAAATTTTTTATAAGCCTCAACAGGGTAGATGCAAGAAGGATGTTTCCCCTGGCTGGAGGGGTCTAGAACCAGGGGACAAATAAGGGGCAGGCCAATTAGGACTGAGCTGAGGAGGAATTTCTTCAGTCAGAGGGCGGACAATCTTTGGAATTCTTTACTTCAGAGGGCTGCGGAGGCTCAGTCATGTTCAAGACTGGGCAGCACAGTATCACAGTGGTTAGCACAGTTGCTTCACAGCTCCAGGGTCCCAGGTTCAATTTCTGGCTTGGGTCACTGTCTGTGCAGAGTCTACACGTTCTCCCCGTGTCTGCATGGGTTTCCTCCGGATGCTCCGGTTTCCTCCCACAGTCCAAAGATGTATAGGTTAGGTAGACTGGCCATGCTAAATTGCCCTTAGTGTCCAAAAAGGTAAGGTGGGGTTACTGTGTTCAGTGGATAGGGTAAAGGTGTGGGCTTGGATCGGGGCTCTTTTTGCGTGCCGGTACAGACTTGATGGGTCGAATGGCCTCCATCCGCACGGTAAATTCTATGATTCTATGATAAGACAAATCGATAGATTTCTGATTATTGAAGGCATCAAGGGTATGGGATTGTGCAGGATTATATTGAAGTAGAAGGTCAGCCATGATTTAGTTGAATGGCTGGGAAGGATCGAGTGGGTGAAAAGTCTGCTTATGTTCCTATTTCCGATGCTCCTCGGCCGAGCTCGCACTGGGACAGAAATGTACAAACTAGTCACCCCAACGCTGAAAGCGAAGTTTCCAAAAAATCCTGCTGATTGAAAAGGATGACATTGTAAATCTGATTTGCTAGGTGTTACATTCGCTGCATTTCATCTCTTTAACCAGAGTTTGTATTTATTTATAGCAGATGGGGAAAGGTAAGTCAGTCCCATACCATTAGTGAACAACATTAAATAAGTGGAAAAACATCAGTGGCAACACACTTCCTTTTCCGGGATGCGGGGCGTCGCCGACAGTGGGATTCTCCCTTCCCGTCATTCGCCAATGGGATTTCCCAATGCGGCCACCCCATGCCCCGGGAAACCCGAGGGCATGGCTGTGCTGCCGGCAGAACGCAGAGTCCCACTGGCAGTGAAGCCCATAGAAGGCCTTACTGTACCACTGAATTCTGTGAGCTTTCTCACGTGACAAGAGCTCAAAAGCAATGTACCTGTGTTACATACAGAAGACCAAGGACATAAAACGACAAGCAAATTCCAGCTATTAGATGAAGGCGATTTGTTTGTCGAAACTTCGGGAACCGATCCAGCAGGATGGTTAGAATTGTTTCTGATGAAAGAAAATGTTAAAATGGATTAGTGCTTAATTAATTAATAATTAATTAATTAATAATTTACCCAGACGCAGACAAAGCTCATCTGATGGTTTATTGATTCGTAATGTTAAAACAACACATTCGATAAAATATGTATTATCGTTTGAATATTGTATTCAATATTGGTTTACGTAAATACTTGCATCCTCACGGGACGTGATGTCATAACACATGTTCTAATCAGTTTTCCATAGTCAGCATCATATGGAAGCATGAAGAAATCTCCCGCTAAATCGCTCTACCTTTCGAATGTTTGTATTACACATTGATACTACCCATCCCGTCATTGAGGAGGCCAAATACTTGCAGACCTGGTGAGTAGATGAGGACAGATTCCTTGACCATATGTTCTGAAGAAGATTCATGTTGGACTTAAAGCATTAACTCAGTTCTTCACTCCTTAGATTATCACAGACCTGCTATGTTTTCCCAGTTTTTTTCTGTTTTTATTCCCCCACCCAATTGTCTCCTCTCTGAAACATGCATTTGACCTAGTCCCACTCCTGATACTCTGGTGTTATGGAAAGTTTTAGCGAGGAATACATAATTATGGTCCTCAGACATCAACCTTTAACCTTTAACCATTTAACCTTAAAAAGCGATGGGCTTTTAGCAGGCCGGGTCAATAAAGTCCCATAAAAATGTTTCCTGATCAAAGAAAGCCTCCAACCCACACATTTCTGGCTTTATCTGAGCCAGGAAGGTGGGCGAGCAGTAAACACACACCAAGGAGCAGGTTGATAATTTGAACAAGACTGCGTCAATGGCGTTCAGCTTTAGCTCCATGGAAATTCAACAGTTAGACCATCTAGGAGGACTTGGTGGATGCAGAAGCCTCCCACAGTTGGGAATCTCCCAGCAATCTTCCCACCAAGGCCTCTAATCCCATTATGAAGACTGCAGACCCACCACCTCCCAACACAAACTTCCGCCTCCAATTTCAACTTACCCCAGCCTCCACCAACCACCACTCCTCCTCAAGTCTGTGATCTCTCCTCATCTCAGGCCCACAGCACCAACCCAACCTGCCCATAACCAGGATCAGTAAACCATCCAATCTCCCACTGGCTCCAGATCCACAGGATCAACCAGTGTCTCAGTTGAAATATATCACCCTTAGTATCACAGGTTTACCTAACCCTGGGGTCATCATCCACCATTTCTCTGCCCAAAGAGAGGACCAGCCCATCAATATTTTGTTTCCCCTTGTGTAACTGACTAAGGGAGTTTAAGATGACCTGGAGCTTCCAGTGTCATTGTGGAGAGAACGGCCCCAAGAGATTTGGAGACCGAGCCAAATGTCCATTGACTTTCAATGACACCAGATGATCCTGGCAGCGGACTGGTCCAGAAAATCCTGCCCGATGTCTCCCTTCTAGCAAGGAGATTAGGAGTAAAGTTTTGTGTCAGATGGTCATTCGTCTCTTTCCCAGAAAGCAGTGGAGGCTGGGCCACTGAATTTATTTAAGGCTGAGTTCAATGGATTTTTGATAGACTAAATAGTCAAATGCTGAGGCAGTGTGGGGGGTGGTGGGGGGGTGGGGGTGGGGGGGGGATGAGGGGGGGTCAGGAAAGTGGAGTTGGATCCACAGCCAGATCAACTGCGATCTTATTGAATGGTGGAGGAGGCATGAAGGGCCGAATGGCCTGCTCCTCTATTTATGGGATGTTGGTGACACTGGTTAGGCTAGCATTTATTACCCATCTCTAATTGCCTCTGAGAAGGTGGCGGTGAGATGCTTTCTTGATGCCTTCTTAAACTGCTGCATCCTTGAGGTGCAGGTATATCTGAGGTGCTGGGTAGGGATTCCAGGATCTTGACCCAGCGACAGTGAAGTAACGGCCATGTATTTCCAAGTCAGGATGGTGAGTGACTCAGAGGGGAACTTTCAGGTGGTAGTGTTCCCATGTGTCTGCTGCATTTGTCCTTCCAGATGGTAGTGGCCATGTTTGGAAAGTGCTGTCTGAGGAAACTTGGTGAATTCCTGCAGTGCATCTTGTAGATGGTACACACTGTCAAATTCAGCCCCATGTCTCTTCTGAGCTTTATTCATTGTATGCTTTCAATTCTATCCACTGTTTAGGTTTTGGTGTATCAGTGATGGAGGGTTTGAATGTTTGTGGAAGGGGGAGCAATCAAGTGGGCTGCTTTGTCCTGGATGGTGTCATACGTCGTGAGGTCACAAACATTTTGCTGCTGTCACAACAGATAACATGACATTCCACCAGCAGGCAGTACTACTTCAATACATAATACCACCCGAATACTGACAGCCGTGTGTACCATCTACAAGATGCACCGCAGGAACTCACCAAGGTTCCTTAGGAAGCAACTTCCAAACAAACAACCACTACCGTCCAGAAGCACAGGGCAGCAAATACCTGGAAACATCACAACCTAGAAGTTCCCCTCCAACTCACTCACTGAAAATATATTGCCTTTCCTTCGCTGTCATTGGGTCAAGATCCTGGAGCTCCCTCCCAAACAGCACATTGGGTGTGCCTACTCCACATAGACTGTGGTGGTTCAAGAAGGCAGCTCATCTTTTGAAGGATCAGTAGGGATGGACAATAAATGCTGGCCTAGCCAAAGACGCCCAAATGCCATAAATAAATATTTTTAAAATTCTCACCCTATATGATAAACATAATTTAGCATAATTTCCTTTGCAATAAGTAGACAGAAATTATTTAAATAAAACAATGCAATTCTTACCGAATTCTGCAAACTTAGTATCAAGTTCCATAGTGACCAGCATGAGGAAAAATAAGGAGGACAAGAAAGGTGCAAATGGCAACTGTGCAAGAGCCTCTGGGTAGACAATGAAAACCAAACCAAAACCTAAACAATGGGTAGAATTGAAAGCATACAATGAATAAAGCTCAGAAGAGACATGGGGCTAAATTTGACAGAACACCCTTGCATCGCACCAGGGTTAGGAGTTGGGTGGGGGGGGGGGGGCAGGGTGTGGGGAGGGGAATGGGAGCGGGGGGGGGTTGCATCCTGATGGCTGCGCTGCAGCCGGCAGCTGTGCAGTCCCAGCAGCAACAACTGGGAGCCACGGCCTGTGCTAGAACTGGGCAGCACGGTGGCACAGTGGCACAGTGGCACTGCTGCCTCACAACGCTAGGGACCTGGGTTCAATTCCAGCTGCTTGTATGGAGTTTGCATGGTCTCCCCTTTGGGTTTCCTCTGGGTTCCTCCCACAGTCCAAAGATGTGTAGATTTGGTGATTATTGGGTCTGTTCACTGGAATTTGTTCATGTCAGAGAGATAGTTCAAGTAACCCTGGTTCATAGTTTGAGCAGTTCTACTTTACCTGACTGTGCAACCTTTGAAACGGGCTTGTCTTGTACATGGGCCATGTGGCCAATGACGGAGAAGATGGCAAATCCAGCAAACACACTTGTAGCACAGTTAACAACACAGACAATGATGGTGTCTCGGTAATTGTTGTTGTGGAATTTGTTGTAGGATGACAATGCTGTTAAACTGCCCCAGCCCACTGCAAGAGAATAGAAAATTTGTGTTGCAGCATCTTTCCAGACCTGGGGAATAGAAAAAAAATAGTTAGCAGTGGGACATTTTGCACAAAATTGTTCAACAGGTAAAAAAACAACACTAACCATCAGAACCAAGTGGCTAGTGTTGTTTATGGTGAATTGGCTGCATGAAGCTCCCTCTGGTCAATAGCCTGTTATTGTGCCTTTATCTCAGGATTCGTTGGTTTCTTACTTGAGGCGATGATCTTTTGTTCAACCCATTTGTTTACATGATAGCTACTTACAAAAGTTAAATAAGATCAAGGCACAGCTGGAGCTACCCTCTGAGATGCTTCATACTCAACTCCTCCTAGCTTGTGGCATCAGTGTGACAAAGTTCCTTACGCGCATGCTCAGTACTTATCATTATAATTAATCCTTTACTCTACATTTCCCCCTGCTTTATCCCCATATTATTATTTGCACATTCTCCTCCACCTCCACCCAAAGTCTCTTCTCTGAAGGGGAAGGCCGATTTGGTGCTTTTGTCAATCTTCCTGAATGAGCGCAGAGCTCCTTCTGCAAGTAGACGGGAATCCTGTTGCTCTGAGGTCAGTTCGTGGGGCTCGTCACTCTTGGTTTCCCTCCTTTCTGGTGTGATGTTAGCTTGAGGTTAAGGGTACTCCATCCATGCTGTTAATGGTTTTCTATACATTGAGAAAAGGACAGATCTGTTCCCCTGAATGATGCCTGGCTGCATCAAGAGCAGATCTGAGTTTGGTTGCTGCAGCTACACAATTACAGCACTGTTATGTTTCCAACCTCTGATCCATACCCCACCCCTTTTCAAGAATCAGCAGATCTTGAACCATTAGTTAAATATACAGGCTTGACTTACCCAGTGGGCTTCTTCCTTTTTGTTCATCTTGGGTGCTTACACAGATTTTACTTTATCTTTACTGGGACTTGCTTCCATCTCTTTTTTGTCTTTGTCCTGCCTTTTTTTTGTCTCCCTCCATCATTATCTTCACATTCTGTAAGATCTTTGTTTGCCTTAACTTCAGCAGTTGGGTTAACATCCTTTTTTTGAGTTCTTTTTGTTTTAGAAAGAAGCTGAGTTTCAACTTTCGGAGGTTAACTTCTTACTCCTTTCCCTTGTGTTGTCCAGAGGCATTCATTTTCTTTCTTGGCAGGTTTCTGTTGTCCAGCTGTTTTTTGGTTTGATTCTGGAATCTTCCTCGCCCTGCCCCTTTTTGGTGGTTCGCCAGACCTAACAGCAGGAGTAGACGCAGCCTGCTGTGACTCCCACCCTGCGACATGGGTCCTTGTTGGCGGGCGTCTTCTGGGTTGACCGGGCTTGGGTGGGCTCGGCTACTGCTCGGGCGTCCCAGGTGATGTTGTGCCACCCTGTTCTGCCCGGTGCCCGCCAGATGCCCCAGGAGGGGGGAGTCTGGGGACTTGCAGTTTTCCGGCACCTCCTTTGCGGAGGTAACCGGCTGGGGCTCCATCATGTCCTCTTCTCTCGGGGTGCCCGATGGCCCAAACGTACTCCATGGGACCTATGGGGGTGCTAGCGGAGCTATCCTCTGAGGCTCCCCTGCCATCTGGCAAAGCCAGTCCTGGAGGCCCGCTCTGGTCTCGGCCAGGCTCTGCATGCTTGTGGTCATGGAGCAGAGAGTGGACCATCTCCATCTGGGACTCCACCACCTTCTGGGTTTATTTCACATCAGCCAGTGACTGTGCCATCTCCCTCTGGGACGGGCCACCTCCCTCTACGTCAGCCAGTGCCTGGGCCGATTTCCAAGTGGCTCTGGCACATGGTTGCCTGTGAGGCTGCAACCCTGTCCTGGGCCTTAGCCAGGGCCTGAACATGGTGATCCACATGCAAAACCGTTTCCCCCAATGCCTCCACCGCAGACGCCACCCATGCGGTGTTGGCCTGTGTGGCATGCATTGTCGGCACCACCTCCTGCTATTGCACGCGGGTGGACTCCTCCAACTGTACCCACAGGTACTGGATGCTCGCCGACAATCCCTCATGTAGTCCCTGGCTCTGTAAATGCACCTCCACAAATGATGAGATGCCTGTTCCAGAAGCCAGAAAATTGTCTGAACGGCAGCTAGTCCCTGGGGTTGGCCCACCCTTGGACCGTCCACCCCCTCAGGAGTTTCTATCTCCACCTACTGTACAGGGTCAGCTGTGTTGTCCACACCAGAAGGTGTCCCAGGAGCCTATTCACTAAAGTGCCCAACTGAGGTGAGTGTGTTTGGGATGGTGGAGGATATTGGAGACAGCTGTGATTGGAAGTCAGCGTCATCCTTGGACTCGAGCTCCGGCATGTCTTGGGTCTCAGGTTGAGGGCTGGCATCGAAGCTGCTCTCAACGCCACTACTCGGCTCACCGGAGGCTCCGGCTGTGGCACTGGCTGGAGACAGGGGATGCCGGATGGAACCGCCCCATCTCCAGCAGGTCCTGCAAGAAGCAAGAAAAGATGCATGATTAGACCGTGGGCTTGGGGGGGGGGGGGCTGCGTGTGGTGGGGGTGAGGGTGGGAGTGAGGGTGGTGTGGGCGGGGGTGAGAGTTGGAGTGAGGGTGAGGCTAGTGGTGAGGGTGGTGCGGGTGAGGGTGAGTGTGAGATATGTCTGTACAGATCAATGTATATAGTTGTCTATAAATGCACATAGTTATCGGTATGATTTCTGACCAGCAGGGGGCGTTAGAGATCCATCACATGACTCGAGAGACAGGCGAGTTGGTAGTAAGACATACAACAGGATAGTCGTACTAGAGTAGTTCCAGGAGAATTCACTGAATTCATTTAGTAACCTTCCTCTGTATTATCTGTGCTATCTTCCCATTTGTTTGTTAGTAAATCATCTTTATAATTGAACAACTACATGTTCTGTGTACATCATTGCAATGGTTGGATCCCAGAGTACAACATGGTAACACGTCTACAAAACGCTTAAAGGTAACAATGGAGAAGGCAGGGCGAAATAGGCTGAAGAGCAAAAAGAGCAGATTCTTCCGCCGATCTGGTGGACTATGTCCAACTGCAACTCTATGCTACAAACCACGGTGAAGTTAGAGATGGAAGGTTTAAAGGCACCCCACCAGTTTCAAGTCTCGCGTAAACTGGATGAAACTGCCGCATGTTCAAGCAGCAGTTTAGACCCTATGTTGTAACCCTTGGCCTGCAGGCATAGTCTTTCGAGAGGCAGATTGTGTTGCTGCTCATAATAGCACTGGAAATATACAAACCTTCACCTTCGACAGCAAAGACAAATGCAAAGGTTTCTGGACAGTAATGCAGCACTATTTCTCCGAAGAAAAATTAAGGGCGCGATTCTCCGCACTCACGACGGGGCGGAGAATAGCGGGCGGCGCAAGTTTTTACGGCGACGCTGGTCCGACGCCCTCCCGCTATTCTCCGAACCCCGCACAAACTCCAAGTCGCCATTCCCGCCAAACGCCTCCATTACGCCCCCGACACGACCAGAATCGCAACAAATTGCCCCCCCCGCTATTCACCGGCCCGGATGGGCCGAAGTCCCGACTTAATCGCGCACTGTTTACACGGCGTGAAACACACCTGCTTTTTAAGTTCGTCAACCAGTCGTGCTGGCTGACGACTGCTTCCAGGAGGTTAGCGCACCGCTCAGCGCACCGCTCAGCGCACCGCTCAGCGCACCGCTCAGCGCACCGCTCAAGTCTGGCCACAACGGGGAAGGCATCCCTGAGAACGGGAGGGGGGGTCCAGAGCGGGGGGGAGTGGGGGAGATGGAGGGGGGATTGGGGGAGACGGAGAGGGCAGTGGGGGAGACGGAGGGGGGGGGGGAGTGGGGGAGACGGAGGGGGGCAGTGGGGGAGACGGGGGGGGGGGGGGCAGTGGGGGAGATGGAGGGGGGAGTGGGGGAGACGGGGGGGTGGGGGAGATGGAGAGGGCAGTGGGGGAGATGGAGGGGGGAGTGGGAGTGGGAGTGGGGGGGGGGGTTAGGTAGCGAGTGAGCGAGTGAGCCGTCCAACCCCGTAACAAAATGTCTGCCACCATGCCATGGCGTGCCGGTCACGAGGACACGGCCGCTGGTTCCCCTGTGGCTTACGGCCACAGGCCACTGACGCACCGGTGAGGAGGACATAGTTTACTGGCCGTTGGATGAAAAAAGTGACCAGGGGTTAGGCTGCCCGCGTGTCAGCAGCGCGACCAGGCCACTGGGACACACAAGTATCCCGTGGCTGGCGGCTGCCGAGTTGTCGACTAACCTCCGTCTAACATGTCCCGTTTCTCTGCCCCCACCACCCTTCTGTAGGTTAGCACAATGTATGTGAACAGAACGGCTATGTTCTGCGCAGTGGTTGGGGCCGCTGCACTGCATTTGGTGATGCAGCAGCATCCACACCCACAACCCGCAGTGGATGCAGGGCCAGCTGCAGCAGCAGAGGGAAGGGCCGAGGAGTTGCCAGTCGTCGAGCAGCATGGTAGGAGGAGGAGGAGGGGGAGGATGAGAGAGTGAGGGTGCAGCCACGACGCCAGGGGCGACGACCAAGGCTAAGGGTGTACCGTGTCCGTGTCTCTTTCCTAACAATGACTGACATCACCTGCAGGAGGAGACTCCAGCTGAGTAGGCAGACGGTGATACATATCTGTCACCTCGTGGCGCACCTCGCCCCACGTGGAACGGGGGGAGGACACGCGATCCCGGTTGCCATCAAGGTGACGGTCGCTCTTAACTTCTATGCTACCGGCTCCTTCCAGTCTCCGAGCGGGGACGTGTCTGGGATCTCCCAGTCATCGGTGCACAGGTGCATCCGGGATGTGACCGACGCCCTCTATGCCATCGCGGACCGCTACATCACCTTTCCCGAGGACCAAGCAAGTCAAGACTCACGAGCTCGTGGATTTACCAGCGTGGCCGGGATACCGAGGGTGCAGGGGGCAATCGATTGTGTTCACGTCCCCATGCGCCCGCCTGCAGGGGACAGGGAGGTGTTCACAAACAGAAGGGGGACATACTCCATGAATATCCAGGTGGTATGCGACCCCCACATGAGGATCATGATCGTCTGTGCAAGGTTCCCAGGGAGTGTGCATGACTCCTACATACTGGCGCAGTCGTTCATCCCTGCGATGTTTGAGGGACGTCCCCCCCGGCTGAGGGGCTGGTTGCTAGGCGACAGGGGTTATCCGCTGAGGTCTTGGCTGATGACGCCTATACGGAGGCCTCAGACCAATGCGGAAACACGATACAACGAGGCCCATGAAGCAAACAGGGGTATGGTGGAGCGCTGCCTTGGCCTCCTGAAGATGAGATTCAGGTGCCTGGACTGCTCAGGAGGGGCCCTGCAGTACCAGGCCGACAGGGTCGCTCGCATTGTTGTGGTCTGCTGTGCGCTGCACAACATCGCGATGCAGAGGGGAGATGACCTGCTGCAGGAGGCGGAGGGAGAAGCAAGTGGCAGTGGTGCCAGCACAGAGGAGGAGGAGGAGGAGGAGGAGGAGAGGGAGGAGGAGGAGGAGGAGGCTGGCGGAGTGGCAGGCGCAGCACGCAGCCACGACCCAGGTGCTGGTGATGTCCAGGAGGCGGCACAACGGACCCGGCGAGGACGGCGGGCACGCGACGCCTTGGTGGCAGCATGGTTCTCGCGTCGCATGTGACGTCCCCGCTGAACACCAAACCACCACCTGCATCGCTAGTCGTGCAGAGGGTCAACACACAACTTCCACCAACACAACCCCCCCCCCCCCCCCCCCCCCCCCCCCAACCCCCTCTCAGTGTACACTGCTCCACTTGGACATCACCCTTACCACTGGGTCCAGATGGTATGGCACAACATTGATGGCTGTGTCAGCGGGTGTGATCAGTGCCATGTGGAATGATGACAGCCCGCTCTGCGGAGAGCTGTGAGCTCAGAATTGTTAGAGAGAGTCTGACCCCTGGCAATAGCTGAACCATCCACCTTGGTGGCCGCTGAGATCGTCACGGACACTCTATCAAGTGCCCGCGTGGGCTAGCTGTGGGAGGGGGGTAGGGGCAGGGACTGCACACCCGGCACCGAAGTTTCACCGTTTGTCAACCCCAGCGACACTCGGTCACCATCACGATTCCTGTGGCTGTGGAACAATCACACGGTATTACAAGTAATGTGGAACAGTTTGTTTAATGTTAACAATTATTTACAGGTGCCCTAGCCCCTACAACTAAACTGTGCCCTTCAACCGTGCCAACTTACTCAGTGTCTATCTTAGTTGCCTTACGGGCCCTACCACTACGTCTAAGTGATTCCCCAGATGATACAGCAGGAGTGGAGGAGGACTGCTGCAAATCGCCCCCCCCTCGACTCGTTTCTCCTTGGCCAAGCGTTTCCTGGAGCGACCCGGCCTTGATGGGCCAGGCTGCTCTGCGGGCGTCTCGGGTGACATTGTGCCACCCTGCTCTGCCTGCTGCCCACCCGATGAACCAGGGATGGGACGGGGGGAGGCCGAGAATTCCGGGACGTCCCGTGATGGACTTAATGGGACGGGCCCCGAAACCTCCTCCTCCCTCGGGGAGCCCGGTGGCCCCCGGGCCTCACTTTGGGACAGAGGTGCGAGCGGGGAGGTGCCCCGTCGCACCACCGACACCTGGTGCTGCCAGTCCTGGAGGCCTGCAACGGTATCGACCAGGATCCGAAGGTTTGCAGACACGGAGTCCAGGGAGTTAGACATTCCCGCCAGGGACTGTGCGACCTCGAACTGTGAGTGCACGACACCATCCAGCACATGTGTCAGGCAGTTGATGCTCTCGGCGACTGACTGCTGCGACTGGGCCATGACCTGGTGAGACTGGGCCAAGGCCTACAGGGCGCCGGCAATGTTGTTTTGCCTCTGGCACATTGCTGCCTGTGAGAGGGCAACCCTGTCCAGGGCCGAGGATGACGCGTGCACATTAACCCCACCTCCTTGCATAACCTGACCCATTGCCTCCACCGCGGATGCCATCCGTGCGGTGTCGGCCTGGGTCTCTGCCAAGAACGGCACCAATCCCTGCCCATGGACGCGGTTCGACTCCTCTAACAGCGTCTGCAGAGTCTGGAAGACAGCCCTCATCCCGTCATTGTCTCCCTGGGTTTCTTGAGGCATCGGCTGTGCGGGTGGGTTGAGAAACTCCAGGAACTCCGAAAACGTTTGGGAGCCAGCTGCATGTTGGGCCTGGTCTTGACTCCACGAGTCCGAGCCCTCGGTTGCTCCGACCTCCACCTGCTGTACCTGCTCAGCTGTGATGTGCAAACAGACTGTGACCCAGGAGACTCTTGACTAAATAGGCCCGCCGGGGTGAGTGTCTCTGGGATGATGGATGTTGTGGGAGATGCGTTCAAAATATATAACGTTTAGAGTGCGCCTTTAATCGCAAGTTGGTAACAAAAGAAACAACAGATTCACCTGCTTTTAGTGAATGCGTTCAAAATATATAACTTTCAAATGTTTAAGGCGGATTCTCCGCACCCGCAAAAAATCGCGAAGTTGTCGTAAAAAACAGGCGCGTTTTACGACGGTCGAGAAGGGTCCATTTCCCGACGTATCCCCGCGATTTTTCGCGGGTGCGGAGAATCCGCCTTAAACATTTGAAAGTTATATATTTTGAATGCATTCACTAAAAGCAGGTGAATCTGTTGTTTCTTTTGTTACCAACTTGCGATTAAAGGCGCACTCTAAACTCGTCTATGATCCGTGATCAGATAGTGTTCGGCGTATCAAATGACAAAGTTAGTGAGAGGTTCCCGTACCAGCCTCCCCGAACAGATGCCAGAATGTGGCGACTAGGGGATTTTCACAGTAACTTCATTTGAAGCCTACTTGTGACAATAAGCGATTTTCATTTTCATTCATTTTCAGGTCATTGAGGGAAGCGGACCTGAAATTAGAAAACGCCATCAACATCTGCCATACAAGTGAGCGAGCTGCACAGCAGGTTAAAATGTTCAACATGCAACATATTGGTGCCAAACAGGCAGCAGATGCCATAAGCACTGTGACATAGTCAAAAAAGAAACAAGGGGCGAAATTCTCCGACCCCCAGCAAGGTCAGAGAATCGCCCGGGGTTCCCCACCTTTGGGGAGGCCCGACCCGGGAGTGGTTGGCGCCACTCCCCTACGCCGGGACCCCCCGTCGCGCCGGGTAGGGGAGAATCCCGCCCATGGTCTCAGTGCAGGTGGCAGCCTTGAGTGCACTGTGACGCAGTCAAAATGAAACGTGGTCGCAGCGTGGGTGGCCATTTTGAGCAGCCGGTCGGATCCGCTATTTTGTCCCAGCAATGCGGCAGTCGACATTTGCCACGACGATCTCCCGTTCTTGGAAAAATCTGCTGCAAGTGAGGACGAATAGGTCGCTTTGCCTGGCGATGTTCCACACGTCCAATGGTTGACCAATCAGGACGGTTCAGTGTGGAAAATGGGATATGCATCGATGACCTAGCTGCTGTGCACATGATTTTATTTTTTTATTTTTTTTTATTTTTGTAAATTTAGAGTACCCAATTCATTTTTTCCAATTAAGGGGCAATTTAGCGTGGCCAATCCACCTACTCTGCACATCTTTTGGATGTGGGGGCGAAACCCACGCAAACACGGGGAGAATGTGCAAACTCCAAACGGGCAGTGACCCAGAGCCAGGATTGAACCTGGGACCTCAGCGCCGTGAGGCAGCAATGCTACCCACTGCGCCACCGTGCTACCCTCTGTGAACATGATTTTGACAGAGGACACGAATAGTCTGACCTGCCAAGGTGGTAAATATTTTTTCCACCATTTGCAGCAACAGTAATGCGGATGCACAGGTCATAGAAGATAGGTGGATGATTCCTCTATTCATTAATGACATGCTAATCAGATACAGGCTCGACACGGAGGCGAAGGCCAATCTGATCATTTTACCAGGATCACAACGACTGAAAATCAAGCCAAAAATGGCCCGAAGATCAGTGCTGATGAAGGACTATAATGGTCATCCAATCACAACATTAGGAGCATGTGAGCTCGCAGTGACTGTCAAGGACAGGGCGTGCATGATCACATTCTCCACAGCGGAGACGGAGCACGATTCACTCATAGCAGTGGAGCCGTGTGAAGAACTTGGGCTCATTCAGAGGGTGTACACTGCATAAAGCATGGCATCTTGCCAAAATGCATCGGTAGAGTCCATAATAAGGACTTTCTGGAGGTATTTCAATGCTTTGGCACTTGACGATTTACGTACAGCATCCAGTTGAAGAAGAATGCGGAGCCAGTCATGTACACACTGAGACGTGTACCTGCCCCGCTAATGGACAAACTGAAGGTCGAATTACACAGAATGACGGATCTAGAACATAGAACCGTTCGGCCCTCAATGTTGTGCCGAGCCATGATCACCCTTCTCAAACCCACATATCCAACCTATACCCGTAACCCAACACCCCCCCCTTAACCTTACTTTTTAGGACACTACGGGCAATTTAGCATGGCCAATCCACCTAACCCGCACATCTTTGGACTGTGGGAGGAAACCGGAGCACCCGGAGGAAACCCACGCACACACGGGGAGGACGTGCAGACTCCGCACAGACAGTGACCCAGCCGGGAATCGAACCTGGGACCCTGGAGCTGTGAAGCATTTATGCTAACCACCATGCTACCGTGCTGCCCTAATCTAGAAGTAATCAAGCACATAGAGGAACCCACTGACTGAGTTAACTTTATGGTGTGTGTTAAAAATGGTTGGATCACAGACGCAAGATGGTACCAGGAGTGTAGAACACTTAAAGGTAGCAATGTAGAAGGCAGGACGAAATTGGCTGAAAAACAAGAAGAGACAAAGTTGACCTACGGCCAGCAGGTGACTCGAGATACAGGCGAGTTGGTAGTAAGATGTACAACAGGATAGTCACACTTAGAGTAGCTCCAGGAGAATTCACTGAATTTATTTAGTAGCCTTTGTCTATATTATAGTTCCCGTGTTATCTTTCCACATGTGTGTTAATATATTATCTTTCTAGTTAAATAACTAGATGTTCTGTGTACATCATTGTAGCCACCTAGCATGGCATCCAGCAAGGGATGCTGGGAAAAGTGGTCAAACATATGGACAAGCAGGCTGCAGGAGCAGATCAAATAAAGCTACAGAAAAAGACTTTGCAGACTTCAAACGATTTCACAGGTTGATGTGAATAACATTAGTAATGGCCTATCTCCAGGCCACCAACAGGATCAATAGAATCACAATTAATAATAATAAACTTTTTATTGTCACAAGTAGGCTTACATTAACACTGCAATGAAGTTACTGTGAAAAGCCCCCAGTCACCGCATTCCGGCACCTGTTCGGATACACAGGGGGAGAATTCAGAATTCTCAGCTGGTACGGGAATTGAACCCGTGGGCGGGGGGGGATCCGGAGGTGGGAGCCTCCATGGTGGCCAGGCTCACGATTGGTGGCTACCGATCGGTGGGCGCGCTTATTCCGATAGGGGCCGATGTTCCTCCGCGCCGGATCCCTGTAGCGCTCCGCTATGTTGCGTGGAGGGCGGCGCAAAGACGGCATCCGCGCATATACATGGACCTGCGTCCGGCTGCCGTGCACATGCTAATTGCTGGGCCCCGCTGGCAGCCGGAGCTGCGGGACGCATGCTGGTGCCCTGCTAGACCCCTTGAAGACGGAGAATTACCCCAGACTTTCTAGGAAAAAGTCCGGAGTGATTCCCGCCATTTTCCAGCGGGCATGGGGACTTAGTCCCCAGAAGGGAGAATCCCACCCCTTGGATGGGTAGAATACCACCTTGGCACCCAGGATACCAGGCTTGTTGTGCCAAGGTGACCGGGTTGTATCAGCAGTGCCAGGGTGCCACCTTGCCCAGATGCTAGTCACCCAGGGAATGACTGAGCTAAACCAGCTTTGCACTCATTTACCAGACACAGCGGCACCTAGCTTCCTTATTTGTAAAGCTTACATGCATTCAACACCTTCAAGTATGGCCACTGAGTGCCCACCCCAAAATTGATGCGACAGCCCCGATTGGACTTTATCATTCTGGCTGATCGAGCCCTGATCAATTGCTCGACAAATGACCCAAAGACCGCCCACCAAAAGAGTCACGAAATTCAAACAAGATAAAAGTTACTGCACGGATCCATTCTTTCCCTTGAGCAGCAGTAACTAACAACGGTGACTTCCACCGGCCAACAAAGGAGACCATCCACACTACCAACAGAAGGAAGACCAGAGCTAGAAGAGAGCAAGATTGATAACCAACTAACTGAGACTACAATACTGGGACTAAAGATAACAGCCTGTATCTGCCTGCACTTGTCGGTTACTGCCAAGTTTAGTTAAGATCTTGGAACTATTGGTGTATAGTGTAACCTATGATTCAGAGTGTGTGATTGGATAACCATAACCATTGTGTGCACGTGAATAAATGTTGTTCTGCTTTATAAATTGAGTCTCATAGTAATTTGTCCGCCATATACGAGTTTAGACACACTGTGGTTTAGAAAGGGCAACACCATTAAAACAGTTGGATCAAAGAACACAACAGTAAGCTTGTTGGGGTGTGAGAGTGGGGGTGGTGTGGGGGCAAGAGTGGTGTGGGAGGTGAGCGTGATGGTGAGGGTGGTGTGAGGGTGGTGTGGGGGGCGGTTGATACATGTGTCATGGGGGAACTGCAACACAACAGGGTCTCACTTCCTCGCCCATGGCTGAACTCCTCCCTGGCGACCTCCCTTTCCTCCGGGCCACCAAGCATGCCCAGGTCCCTCTGCTCTGCCATGGTCAGGGTCCGCATGTCCGGCGGTCCCCTTCCAGTCTTCTACCACTCCTGAACGTTGTTGGCTGCCTATTCTTGGGGGGGGGGTGATGGGGGGGTAGCAAACAGAAAAACACAGTGGGTGGGCAGTGGGTGGCCTCAGTGGCCAGGGCACCTGTCCATGGCAGCCGGTATGGGTGCTGACATGTGGTGCAGGGTGGGGATTAGCCCACCCTCTGTATGGGATGGGGGTAGGGTCATGGGTGTGTGTAACAGGAGAAGGTGCCAGGGTCACAGTGCTGCCAAGTCACCCTTGTCACTCTGAGGAGGTTGTGCAGTTTTTCGGCACTGCTGGCCTGTCTGAACAGTGTTGCCCACGCGCTGACCACCTCTGCCACCTGCGCCCAGGCACAATGAATGGTAGCGGCTGGCAGCCTCCATCCCAGGCCGGGATAATGGCTCAACTATCTCTCCTCCACCAAGCCCAGGTGCGTCTCCAGCTCAGCATCGGTCCAGAGTGGAGCTGTTCTCCTTGCTGCCACCTTGTTGGTTGAGGTGGTGTGTGTGTGGGGAGTGAAGTGTGTATATGCAGCGTCAACGTGTCAGCCTCCTGAATGTCAATCCTGCAACTGGCGAATCCGGCATCATTTCTCATTGGAATCGATTGTGTTCCATGTTCTAGCTCCTTAGCAGTAGCAGAATTGGTCCAAGTGCGGCCCCAGCTTCGCTGTCGTGGAATCCATGAATTCTGCGCCGGCGTCAACAGTTAGTCTCCGAAACGGAGAATCCCGCCCCTGGAGTGTTTTGATGAAGTAACAGAAAGGGTCGATGAGGATAATTTGCTGTTCTGGTAACTGGGGGCGCGATTCTCCGCAAATCCGGCGTGTGTGAAACTGGCCGTGTTTCACGCCAGCCTCGGAGCTCCGTCCCGGGACCCGATTCTCCCCCCGGGCGGGGATAGTATCGGGGCCGGGGGAATCACGGCGATGCAGAGTTAGCAAACGTCGCTAACTCCGCCCGCCAAGAGTCACGGTGGCTGATGCGCACAATGACGTCAGCCGCGCATGCGCGGGCCGTCATGCCCCTCAGCCGCCCCGCAGGATCAGTCCGCGTGTCGGCGGAAGAACAAATAGCGAAAGTGTATCGGACCCGCTGCCCATGATCGATGCCCACCGATCGCAGGCCCATGCCACCCTTGGCACGGCCATGGTGCGGCCGTGCCAATTGGTGCCATGGTTGTCCGGGACGGGCACTTTGCGGCTGTTTTCACGAACGCTGAAAGCAGGTGTGATCGCGGCCATGAAAACGGCCGTAATCTTCGCGGTATTCGGCATATCGGCCTGCGGAGAATCGCTGTTCGCCGTAAAGAACGGCGAGCAACGATTCGTGTCGGGGGGCGGCCGGAGGGGGCGGAGAATAGCGGGAGGCCGTGAAAATTGTCGGGAAGGCCCTCCCGCTATTCTCCGACCCGTCGTGGGCAGCGGAGAATCGCGCCCATGGACTTTCAGAAGGCATTCGACAGAGTGCCACACAACAGACTTGTGAGAAATGATAAAAGGACAGCAGCAACATGGATACAAAATTGGCTGATTAATAAGAAGCAGAGAGTTCTGGTCAATGATTATGTTTCAGGCTGGAGGGAGGTTTATTGTGGTATTGTTGCCCTGGGGTTGGTGTTGGGACCCTTGCTTTTCCTGATATGTATTACTGATCTCGATCTTAGTGTGCACAGGGCAATTCCAAAGTTTGCAAATGATCCAAAACTTGGAAGTATTGTGCATTGTAAGGAGGACAGTGTAGAACTTCAAAACGACAAGACACAAGTTGGTGGAGTGGGTAGATGTGTGGCAGATGAAATTCAGCATGAAGTATGAGGTGATGAATTTTGTTAGGAAGATCATGAAGAGCCAAAATAAAATAGGGGGTACAATTATTAAGGAGGGTAGGAAAAAAGGGACCTGGGTGTATAAGTTCAAACATCATTGAAGGTGGTAGGACGGGTGGAGGGAGCAGTTAATAAAACATACTGAACAAAATTCTCTGTCGGAAGAATCCTCCGGTCTGCTGGCAGGTCACCCATGCCCGTGGGTTTCCCTATTGGCCGGCTGCAGGAACAAAGAATCCCCCTGCCGGCGGAGGACTGCCGAGCAGGAAAACTCAGCTGGCTAACCGGAGAATCCCGCCAACTATATTCTGCGCTTTATTAACAGGGGCACAGTGTAAAAGAACAAGTGTGTCATTCTGAGCTCATACAAAACACTAGTCTCAGCCTGAATATTGAGCACATTTCTGGGCGACATGCCATAGGAAGGATGTAAATGCACTGGAGGAAGTGCAGAAGAGGTTGACAAGAATAGTTCCGGGTTGAGAAACTTCAGTTATGAGAATAGATTGGTGAGGTTGCGACTGTTGTCCTTGGTGAGAAGAATTTTCAAAGGAGATTTGATAAAGATGTTCAAAATCATGAGGGGGCTGGACAGAGTAGATGGGGAGCAACTGTTTCCACTCGTAAAATTATCAAGAACAAGAAGGCACAGATTTAAAGTGATTTGCAAATGAAGCAAACCTGATGTGAGAAAAACCTTTTTCACACAGCGAGTGGCTCGGGTCTGGAATGCACTGCCTAGAAGTGTGGTGGATGTAGTTTCAATTGAGGCATTCATGCGGGCATTAGATGTTTTTTAATCAAGTAATCATTGTGCAGGGGTACTGGGGAGAAGGCAGGGGAATGGCACTATGTCATGGGGCGGGATTCTCCGACACCCCCGCCGGGTGGGAGAATCGCCGGGGGTCAGAGTGAATCCCTCCCCCGCCATCCTCCCAATTCTCCCGCCTCCCCAAAAACCGGCCCAGCGTGAGTCGTGCCGCCCGCCTCGGAGAATGGCGGTGTCCGGCACGACTCAATGGCCGCCGGGGCCACCCGAATTCTCCGTCCCGCGATGTCTCCGGCCCGCGATGGGCCCGCATCTATCTGGGTACACTGAGGGAGAATTCAGAATGTACAATTACCCTAACAATGCCAGCCAGAATTCCAGGATGGAGGATGCTCCGGGCAGATGTATGTAATAGTGCAAGGGATTTTACGGGATGTTAAACGAATGGATGCTGTGGTATGAAGAGACAAAGGTCCAGTTCCTTTTCACAAACACCTTTATTTCACTTTAACAGACTCTGTACTAAACTCAATCATCACATCACCAGATCCAGAGTCCACCTGAAGCCCCTTTACATATCAGTGTCAATCATTGAACACTTAACATAAATGAGACAACTAATTGGAATGTCTCTTAACCCATTACTTAACAGTCTCCCCTTCCTTGGAGAAAAAAAAACAATTAGGTGAAAACAACATTTCAAGAAACTAAAATTTCAAGAAACTAAAACACACACGATTCCTCTTTTTTTTAAGTAGAAGGAAAAAAAACATTCACAGAAACAGGCGCCCTTCATTCACAATATCTAAAAGTTTCTGTGAACTGGCCCCTCTTTTCGTAAAACAGTCTGACAGTTGATAGCTACTGTCAACCCATTTAATTTTTGTTATTTTCCCTCTGCCCAACATCTGCTTTAAATTTGCGATGTCTATCCGTAACCTCTTTTCATTGACACTTTTTGTAGAGTGCACATTTTCCCACAGCGATTTATTGTCAATGTGACAGTCAATAGGCATATTACCCAAATACCCTAATCCCAAAATTTCTGTCAGTATCTGACTTATGTAAAAGGCCATATCCACCGCTTCCACTGAGCTTAATGTCTCAGCAGCCAAAGTGCTTTTGACCACTCTCCTTATTTTCTTTGTTCCCCACACTAGAGGGCAACATTTACCATTGTTCCCCAAAAGGAAAATGATAAAACCTCCTGCGCTTGAACTCCATCACATAAATTTGCATAGGATGCATCACTATAAACTATGAGTTTCAAATGCCTAAGGTCACCTAATACAGGGAACTTCAAAACACACTCCTGCATTTCTAGTTTGGCCAACACTTTATTTGCTCTTATTATGTCTTCACTTTGGGATCATTCATCTTTGTACTCAACTCTAAAATATCAAAACTCACGTCCGGTCTAGTCTGTCTTCCTAACCAGTTCAGTTGCCCAATTAAACTTCGCAGCTGCTCTTTTTCTATCTCCGAAACCATTGCGTCTTTTTGTGAAACCCGGCCACAACTAATTGCTATTGGGCTGATGCTTTCCAAGTAAGATTGCTGACGTAAAGTTGCCCCTAACTTAGTCTGTCCGATTTCTAAACCAATGTATTTAAATGCACCTGAAGCCTGACTTCAAACCCTGAATTCTTTCCTCAAACCAGAAATTACAATGGCTTCAAAAATCACTACTCCCACCCCACAAAAAATCATCAACATGCATCATGATGCCAGCAAGATTTCCTTTATAATGCCAATAAAACATTGCAGGATCTGCTTTCAACTGGCAACAGCCTAACTTTAACAAGACTGACCTTACCGAAAAGTACCATACTCTAGATGCATCATTTAATCCAGATACACATTTGTTCAACTTCCACAGTACCCCTTCTGTGTTAGCTGCTTCTTTAGGAGGACAGAGAAAAATATCTCTTTGGAGCTGATGCCCCTGCAAAAAGGCAGCTTTTATATCTACGGATTTGCATTCCCATGCCTTTGTGGCTAATAGAGCCAAGAAGATCTTTAAAATAACCTTTCCTGCTGTAGGTGAATCTACCCTTAAGTCCTGATCGTCTAAGTTTTCTTCAAATCCCCTTGCCACAAGCCTGGCCTTTGCCTTATAAGTTCCATCTGGAAGAACCTTTTCTGTACAAATCCATCTGTGGGATAGAGCTTTTTGTCCCCTATCCAGTACTTCCGTGTATACCCCAAATTCACTCCAACTACGCAATTCTTGCTGTTTAGCATCTTTGATAACTTTTTCATCTAATTTATTTGAAGCCACCAAAATCTCACGTGCATGTGGGCTTCTACTTCTATTAGTATTCATAGTCTTACTCCTGTTCCGAGATCTTGATAAATTACATCCCCTTTCCTGCCTGGTATCACGTTCTGTACTGCTACTGCTTGATCTTTCTCTTCTGTAGCGGGATGTCCTTTCAATAGTTCTCGACCTTTTCCTGCAGACCTGTTCACTATCCGATGTACTATCTGAACTGGCATTGCGTTTCTGTGCCCTCCATTTTTGAACTTCATTTTCCCAATCCATTGTCTTAACTTCCTCCCCTGAATGCTGTACATTCAACCAATGTTTATACTTTCCAGTGGCATTCACTTCTCTACTAATAACAGTTGCATCTTTCCATTGACTAGACCCTTCAGGCAAGTATGTCACTTTTGTACCAACCTTTGGCAGTTGCCCTTTCGGAAAAATGGCCTGATCTAATTTATCAGAAGTGTCGTGTTCCTCTACAGAAACCCTGTACATATCAGTTAACTGGTCCTCATAGTTCTGTAACACGTGCGTACCAGATGACTCTGGTTCCTCGTCATGTCTGTCTGCTCTGTCTAAATTTGAAAATTTGTAATCGGTACCCATTATCCTTGATGAATGTACCCTAACAATTTGATTACCATGTTGCAAACTAAATGTTTTGCCATCTATGCCTATGATCTTCCCTGGGCCTTTCCATTCATTAGAATTGTCTCTCTTATAGTATACCATGTCTCCTTGCTGAAAAACGGCATCTGATGGCCGTACATTATGTCTTAAAGCTCCGCGAATTCTTTCAGAGACTTCTGCTTCCAAAAAAGTTTTTCTACTGCGATGTAACGCATTTAAATGTTCAGCAAAACCTGAGCTAATTGTAGTCCCTTCCCAAGCTGGAGGCTGGTCATCCAAAATGGAGGGAATTGTAGGATTTCTACCAAACACTAATTGATAAGGACTACAGCCCCCAACCATCTGCAATGAATTCTTTGCATGTACCGCCCATGCTAAAGCTGAATTTAGCGTGCAGTTTGGTCGATCTCCCAAAATTTTCTGAAGTATGTCATTGATAACAGCATGATTTCTTTCGCAGACACCATTACTAAACGGGCTTTCTGCAGCCGTGTTCATAACTCTGATATTCATGTTTTCACACATATCCCTAAACTCATCATTTGCAAATTCTCCCCCATTGTCCATAAAGATTTTTGCTGGTGGACCCATTCCTGTCCCAATCCATTTTCCCACAATTTTATCCAAAATTACTCTCATTTCTTTACTTCGTACAATCGTTGATTGACTAAACCTGGTTGCTAAATCTACAAAATGCAAAATAAATATATTATTTGCTTTATCCCAGATCTTAAGGTCCATGGCCACAAAGTCATTAAAATCCCTGGCCAAAGGTAGGGTTACTATCGGTCGTGCTGGTGTCCTTCTGTACTTCCTGCAAACTTCACAGCGATCACTAACCTGTTCTATCAGCTTAGAATAGTCGTCATCCCTTACCCCTGTATCCTTTAATAAATTTTTCAGCCTCCGAGGAGATGGATGTGCAAATTGCTTATGCAGTTTTACTACAATAAGCTTTTTTACCAGCTAAAGTCGCATTATCTACTGCCATTAACACATCCTTAAACACTCTACTTGAAACATTATTTGTCAATAATGGAATACAGTAATGTCCTGACTGTGTAAATTGTAAGTCCACCGTCTTTCCAAAAACTGTTGCCTTATCCTGTTCCATATTCAGCTTCATGTGTGCATTCTTCATCGACGGTCTGCTCAGAAGCAAAGGTATCTCACTTGATACAACATCCGTGCTAATAAAATGATTCACTCCAGTAATATTGCAAGGGATCACCACTCTTTTCAGCGACTTCAGAGTATTATCATCCCCAAACCTGAAACTTGTGGAACTTTTAAATTCCTTAACCTTGTTACGATTTTCAGCATCCAATGAGTCCAGATAACATTTTAACCAGTCAATCCCACACACAGTAGATGTGCAGCCACTGTCCAATACAGCACAGTTAAAAGATTCTGCAACCAACACCCTCATTGCCGGCATTAAACAGCTTGTTAATAGGACAATGCATTCTTTCTGGTCACTATCTTTTTCCTCTTCAGGCTCTTCTGTGTCATGTGTCGCTTCAAATACTCTATCATAACGAGTTGGACAGTTGAAAGCATAATGGTATTGAGAGTCCCATCGAAAACATCGATTTATCATGCCCCGTTCATTTCTGGGGTTCATCCTCCTATTGTAGGTTCTAACTGGGTTTCTGCTTTCATAATTTCCATGTCTCGGTCTCCTTTTATAGTCTTGAGGCCTGTTCATAGCCATACGATTTCGCCATCCTGTTAGTAGTGTATCTTCCATATTCTGCCTTATTGCAGGCTGACCTATTTGGGTCATCAGAGCCATTGGAATTGAATGTTTCCCCAAAAATCTTTTTAAAGCTGTTGTCATCTGTTTGAATAAGGTATCGTTATCCATAAACTGAACTCCTGTCAAAACCAAGAGCCTATCCATGTTGTTCACTCTAGCACAGTCAAGTAATTTAAAGGCCAACACAGACTGTGGAAATTCCAGCCTGTGTTTCTGCAGCCTTTTATAAAGTCTGCCAAATTCCATTATATAGTCTTCCATAGATAAATCCATTTTCTGGAACTTATCAAAATCCGACTATGCTTCATACGCACTTAACAAGTCATCTTTCTTATAAATCTTATCCATATAAAGTAATAAAGTCGCCAGACCTTCTTCTGAGTCTAACTCTTCCAACTCCAGCTCAGAAAGCACTGGGTTCAGCCATATATCCCCTTTTTTTTCACTCCTTGGTTTGATCTGGAAAAATTGTATCTTTCAACCATTCACATTTACACAGCAACGGTCCTCTGCTACCATTGTTAAACGAATGGATGCTGTGGTATGAAGAGACAAAAGTCCAGCTCCTTTTCACAAACACCTTTATTTCACTTTAACAGACTCTTTTTTTTTTAAATTAGAGTATCCAATTAATTTTTTCCAATTAAGGGGCAATTTAGCGTGGCCAATCCACCTAGCCTGCACATCTTTGGGTTGTGGGGGCGAAACCCACACAAACACGGGGAGAATGTGCAAACTCCACACAGACAGTGACCCAGAGCCGGGATCGAACCTGGGACCTCGGCGCTGTGAGGCTGCAGGGCTAACCCACTGCGCCACCGTGCTGCCCCACTTTAACAGACTCTGCACTAAATTCAATCATCACATCACAAGATCCAGAGTCCACCTGAAGCCCCTTTACATATCAGTGTCAATCATTGAACACTTAACATAAATGAGACAATCATTGAACATTTAACATAAATGAGACAACTAATTCCAATGTCTCTTAACCCATTACTTAACACTGGGTGGGGCTCTTGGCAGGAAGGGTGGAGAAGCTTCGACAGCAAGTGCAGGGGGTGGCTCTCAGTGGGCCCATCCTACCCAATGCTGTGTCCCTTGATCAGACACCGAATGACTTTGAATGACGGGCTCCCCATCCCCAGGAGGCCACAAGCAGGCTGCACTCTTTTACCTGCCATGTACACTGCGAGTCAACAGGTCTGTCTACCACTTGGTTAACACCAGTGATGTTTAATGGGAAATTGAGTAGTTGTGTTTAAGATGTAAATTGTAAGCTGTTCTTTTCGGGTGTGAAGTTAAAAAGTTTAACATTGCATTCATTAAAGATTTGTTTTAAAAATAACCAAGTCCTATTTCTTCACACAATCACTCCTGGAGCGAATCAATCTTCCCATGCAGTCTTACAAATAAAGTAAAAAATTGGGGGCGCGATTCTCCGCCCCCCACGCCAGGTGGGAGAATAGCGGGAGGGCCTCCCGACATTTTTCACGCCCTCCAGCTATTCTCCCGCCCCACCTCCCACGCCTAACCCACACCACGGGCGGGATTCTCCGTAGCCCTTCGTAACGCGGGTTGCCTGCGAAAAAAATCGGTGTTAATCACTCCGGCGCCGGGGCCTTCTTTAAGGCCGCTATTCTCCGTTCCCGGAGGGGCTAGCAGCTGACTGACGCGATACGCGTCAGTTTCTCCAGCTGCGGAAGTGGTGAGACCCGGCGTCTTTTGGAGGATAAGGAGGAGAGAGAGAGACAGACCTGGCAGTTTGGGGGGGGGGGGGGGGGGGGGTGGTGTGTTCGTTCCGGCAGTTGGGGGGGGGGGTGTGTGTGTGTGTTCCGGCAGTTGGGGGGGGGGGGTGTGTGTGTTCCGGCAGTTGGGGGGGGGGGGGTGTGTGTGTGTTCCGGCAGTTGGGGGGGGGGTGTGTGTTCCGGCAGTTGGGGGGGGGGGGGTGTGTGTCCGGCAGTTGGGGGGGGGGTGTGTGTTCCGGCAGTTGGGGGGGGGGGGGTGTGTTCCGGCAGTTGGGGGGGGGGGTGTGTTCCGGCATTTGGGGGGGGGGGTTTGGGGGCAGCGGCGGGCAGAGAGGGGGGGGCGACGGATGGCCGGGGCCAACGCACCGTCGCCCCCCCCTCTGTACGCCGCTGCCCCCTACCCCAACCCCCCCCTCACCACCCCTACCTCCACCCCCCCTCACCACCCCTACCTCCACCCCCCTCACCACCCCTACCTCCCTCCCCACCACCCCTACCCCCCTCCAACGCCGGGTCCCCCCTCCCCCTCAACGCCGGGTCCCCCCCCCCCCCTCAACGCCGGGTCCCCCCCCCCCCTCAACGCCGGGTCCCCCCCCACCCCCCCTCAACGCCGGGTCCCCCCCCCCTCAACGCCGGGTCCCCCCCCCCTCAACGCCGGGTCCCCCCCCCCCTCAACGCCGGGTCCCCCCCCCTCCCCCAACGCCGGGTCCCCCTCCCCCTTAATGCCGGTACCCACAACCCCCTCAATGCCGGTACCCACACCCTGTCCCCCTCCCTCTGAAGGCCGGTACCCACACCCCCCCTCTCTCCTCCTCCTCCCCCCCCTCTCTCCTCCTCCTCCCCCCCCCTCTCTCCTCCTCCTCCCCCCTCTCTCCTCCTCCTCCCCCTCTCTCCTCCTCCTCCCCCCTCTCTCCTCCTCCTCCCCCCCTCTCTCCTCCTCCTCCCCCCCCCTCTCTCCTCCTCCTCCCCCCCCTCTCTCCTCCTCCTCCCCCCCCTCTCTCCTCCTCCCCCCTCTCTCCTCCTCCCCCCCTTTCCTTCCTCTGTTAGGGGGGGGGGGTGCGGCGTTGGAGGGGGGTAGGGGTGGTGAAGGGGGTAGGGGTGGTGAGGGGAGGGGGTTGGGGTAGGGGCAGCTGCGTGCAGAGGGGGGGCGACGGTGCGTTGGCCCCGGGCATCCGTCGTCCCCCTCCTCAGCACGCCGCTGCCCCTACCCCAACCCCCTCCCCTCACCACCCCTACCCCCTTCACCACCCCTACCCCACTCCAACGCCGCACCCACCCCCCACAAACGCCGCACTCCCCCCCCCCCCACTAACGGAGGAAGGAAGGGGGGGAGGAGGAAGGAATGGGGGGAGGAGGAAGGAAGGGGGGGAGGAAGGGGGGGAGGAGGAAGGAAGGGGGGGAGGAGGAGAGAGGGGGGGGGTGTGGGTACCGGCCTTCAGAGGGAGGGGGACGGGGTGTGGGTTGCGGCGTTGAGGGTGGGGGGTGCCGGCGTTGAGGGGGGGGGACTCGGCGTTGAGGGGGGGGGACCCGGCGTTGAGGGGGGGGGGTTGCGGCGTTGCGAGAGATGGGGGGCGGCGTTGGAGGGGGGTAGGGGTGGTGGGGAGGGGGGTAGGGGCGTTGGAGGGAGGTAGGGGTGGTGAGGGGGGGGGTGGTTAGGGTAGGGGGCAGCGGCGTACAGAGGGGGGGGGGGCGACGGTGCGTTGGCCCCGGGCATCCGTCGCCCCCCCCCTCTCTGCCCGCCGCTGCCCCCAAACCCCCCCGATGGCCGCAACTCCCCCGATGGCCGCTACCCACTCCCCCGATGGCCGCAACCCACTCCCCCGATAGCCGCTACCCACTCCCCCGATGGCCGCAACCCACTCCCCCGATGGCCGCTACCCACTCCCCCGATGGCCGCAACCCACTCCCCCGATGGCCGCAACCCACCCCCCCGATGCTGCAACCCACTCCCCCAATGGCCGCTACCCACTCCCCCGATGGCCGCTACCCACTCCCCCGATGGCCGCTACCCACTCCCCCGATGGCCGCTACCCACTCCCCCGATGGCCGCAACCCACTCCCCCGATGGCCGCTACCCACTCCCCCGATGGCCGCTACCCACTCCCCCGATGGCCGCAACCCACTCCCCCGATGGCCGCAACCCACTCCCCCGATGCTGCAACCCACTCCCCCGATGGCCGCAACCCCCCGATGGCCGCAACCCACCCCCCCCCCCCCAATGCCTCAACCCACCCCCGACACTGAACGGCGTCAACCATCATCAATGGTTGACGCCGTTTTAAATCAACTGTGATTTTCGCCGACGTGACCCGTGGCCACGTCGGCGGGACTTCGGCCCATCCGGGCCGGAGATTTCAGGTCAGTGCAAATAAAATGAAATCCCGCCGGCGCCAGCTGTTTTCATAGGCTGCCGACGGGATTTGCACAACGCCGGTTTTTTACCGGCGGGAGAATTCGAAAACCTGCGGGAGCGGAAATAACGCCGCTTCCCGCCAATTCTCGGACCCTGCGTGGGGTCGGAGAATCCCGCCCCACGAATCGCCGCTCGCCGTTTTGTATGGCCTGTCCCACGGCAGCCTTTACGATTCTCCGCATTTGCGGAGAATCTCGACCCCGTGTTCAGTCCAGTATCCTAGCCACTGTTGGGGTCTGGTCTGGGATTGTAATAAGGACAAGAATAAATTCGGAGCAGGCACCATTCATCCCCCAGCTACAGCCAATTGTCGGCCGATATTAATCCCATCGGTGAATAAGAAATTCCAGCTGAAAATCTGATTACAGAATCTGTTCCAAGGTCAGAAAGAAGGCAGCATTGAGGAAAGAATTCCATTCCATCCCATTCCCTGTCACTCTATCTCTCCTCTTGCCATCCTTTCTCTCCTGCGCACATCATGATAAAAGCCAACTCATTTGAATTCACCACAAAGTTTCAGTTAAAATTTGGCAATATCTGAAACTTGTTGTGCCTCCTTTAAACAAGAATCCAAAAGAAAAGGTCAGGATTTAAAGCAGAAAGAAGAATGAAATTGAAGTGAAACATTAAATAATTCAACTAAGCAATACACTTGAAAATCAGTCAATTATATTTAATTTACCTCAGCATCAGCCAGTTTGGAGAAGTCCGACTGGCTTCCAATGTAGAATTCAATTCCTTTATAGGCTCCCTCCAGGGTAAGACCTCGGATCAGGAGTATGGTCAGAACCACATAAGGGAACGTCGCAGTGAAATAAACCACCTGAACAGGGAGAGGAGCTTGTTAGAATTTCCTGCATTACTGGTACAACATTTACAGCATTGAATCCAACTGAATGGCAAACTGACCAGATTGTAATCAAAGCAGAGAATGAAGCAGAAATCGATTGGAGAGGCTATAACTACACAAAAGGTAGATACCAAGATGCCACTATAATGTGGTCCACAGGTCCCACACGATGAGACTGTGTTAAAGGTGGAACGGAGCGAGAAAGAGCTCCTTTCGAAAGCACAAGTCCAGAAAAAAACAAAAAACAAAATGCAGACAATCTATACCCATAAATTAGATGTTATTTATTTCCTTTGGCAACAGAAGTGAAAACAAGGGCTCAGTCTCAGCCTTATCGCTCTTGTCACCATGCTCTTCAAGATTGTTGCTGGTTGACTTTAGGGTTTTGGTCTATTACACTGTTGAACATTTGATCATTGTTTCATTGCTATCAGCTTGGGTGTCGATATTTAGCCATGCATTGACTTTGGTTTTACTTATACACCTGCACTTGTTTAGATTTTGGAAATTGTACCATTGCAGTTCGTAACTCTCTACTCACTCTCAGGTATATCTTGTTCAGCGAAGACTTCTCAACCCTCCATGTTGTCACTTTGGGTTTCTGTCTTGAATGCAGCAGCCAGGATGCGTCCCCAGGGATTTTCGATACAGTCAACTAACTCATCTTTCCAGGAACAGCTGCATTGGTAGGTTTCCTTTCCCATGTTAAGAGAAATGAGGGGAAAATTAGGTGGGGGCTGGGGGACTGAGAGGGTAGTTGGTCGGATGGGATGGAGTCTTTGAATATTTTTAAGGTAGAGGTGCTTCGATTCTTATTAAACATGGGGGTGATAAGTTATTTGGGGTACGCAATGTGCAGATTTGAGGTTACTGTCTGATCAGCCATGATCTTATTCAATGACGGAGCAGGCCCGAAGGGCCGAATGGCATCCTCCTGCTCCTTGTCCATATGTTTATATTTTGTTTGTATGCTAGTTGTCGGCAGGGTGGGGGTGGCTAATTAGTAGTTCAATGGGGCATGGGGGGATGGTGGGCAGCCCAGTACCAGAGTTACTCAGGTGTTCAAAGGGGTGCTTTGGATGGCTCAAACTCTCTTAGTCTCTGATTTAAATCAGTGTAGGAGGGTTCTAGGTTCAAGGAAATGGCCTTTTAAACTTCTTGGGTAATTGCCATGTGGTGCTTGCATGGGGATTCCCGATGCCTCTCCTGCATACACTGGGGACATCCCAGATATGACCCCCCCCAACTCCTGAAAAACAGGTGTACTGGGGCAACACGATGCTTTGGTCAAGGGATTGAATTCTGACGTTGTGGTTATCTATAGATGGATACATTTGATGCTCTCATCTCACTATTAACAGATTATCTGAAAAACTGTCAAACAGCAAGATATTCTTCATTTGTCAGAGATGTTTTCTGATGGTTGGTACAAATCATGATGGAACCAACCGTCAGAAATTATCGAAGACACACAGGTTTTGCGACTTGACTATTGGGATGGTGATGATTTTAGGTTTCCTTGATGGAAGCAGCAAGATGACTGTTTTTCTCAATGGATATGAGTTGGCACCAGAGGTCTATATGGAGAAGTTTTGAAATTTGAAAAAGAAATGGGGCCAAACTTAATTGAAAAATGCTGGAGAGAAAGGAATGATGTGTGATTAATAGTATAGATTTTTGAAGATCGCACAAGTCTTTGAGGACATTAACAAAGTGATTTTGATGGAAGAATTCAAAAAGAGTATTCCTTTGGGAATAAGGGGAGAGATTCTCTGGTCTCCTCGCACAGTTTTTCTCAACAGTGGGAGTAACATGCCATTGACCAGTGAAGGACCTTATGGTTCTATCGCTGTCAATATGGGATATCCCATTGAATCCACTCCACACCACCGGGAAACCTATGGGGTGGGGGGTCACCTTCAATGGGACCAAAGATACTGCTGGCAAAAACAGCTGGAAGGTCTCAACAAAGATCCCATCTGGGGAAACATAAAGTTTGTAAAATATCCAAAGCCACAGTGGTACAGGTTACTATGAATTGACTCTCAAACATGCTTCAGATTGGAAACTCCTGGACAAAAAGAGAGATAGGTTTGATAGTGAATTCATGATCTGACTCGAGTAATTCTCTAGCCAATATTAATTTGCAGGCACTCCTCAGGTTAGTAAAAGAGAAAGTCCCGAAGACAAATTTAGTTCAAGGAAGTGAACATGCCATACTTGTCATAAAAAAGGTCATGTGAAGGCTAATTGCTGGAAGTGGAAGAACAAGACTATAGCATTTATCCGGTTGCAAGGTGTCCCTTCAGGAAATACTGTCTTATTGGGTGGAACTCACGATAAGCAGGTAGCTTCACCATATTTACAGATGCAGGAAACTATAAATCCTTTCTGTTTGAGGGTAAAGTAACCCCAAATTTGTCCTCTGAGTCACGGAAGGATAGCACAGTTGATGATGTTGGCAAGTGACATGCATTTTTTCCAGATAATTAACAGAAGGCAAAGGAATTGGTGCAGGATATTGATGGACGTTATTTACTATTTCCATTCTTAGGATTAATTTAAAGTACGCCTTGGTCACTGGTCCTATTACTGTTGGTGCTAATACTAATTTACCAATTCATTACCTATTTCCGATTTTTGTTAGGAAATTATTTCCCTAGGTAATGAGGTTTTGGCATCTTCAGTGGTATTGGAATGAAGCTTTTGAATTAGAGAGAATCAATCTGGTGAATCTGTTAATTGGATTCTTAAAGATGCAACAGAAGAGTTGGAAATCTCCTTGATAATTTAAAAATGGCATTGCAGCTAAAGAGGAAAAATTGATGATATAGAGCAACCAAAACAGCTTCAAAATGCAGGAAAAATACATGCTCTTTAGTTCAAATGAAAACTTCGGAAAGAAGAATCAGTAGCTTTTGCCAAGGCCTAATGAGGAAAAACTCAAGGTCGGTGGGATAATGCAAGACAGGATGAAGTTTGTAAAATTAATGAACTAAATAAAAAGAATGATGAAGCGTTTTAAATTGAATATCAAAATGACATCCATGAAGCTCTTAAAGGACCTAAAGAGCATAAAAAAAGAGTTGCAAGAAGAGGCAGAATAAAATCTATGTTTCCTAGAAAGCCAAATTGAATGGTTAGATTGGAGAAAATAATTTACAGCTAAAATCCTCCTGAATTTAAACAAGATGAGGTGAATTCAGTTGTTGTGGAACACAATTTGGATGATTGATTGGCTGAAATCTTTTTCAAAAACTTGGAATTTAAGAATAAGTCAGAGATGGATGAAAATGGAGACCAGGGGTGGGATTCGCCAGGGGCCGTCGTCAATCCTGTCCCCAGACGTGTCCCAAATTCTCCGGCACCGGAGATTCGGCGGGGGCGGGAATCGCTCCGCGCCAGTCGGCGTGCCCCCCCCGGCGATTCTCCGGCCCACAATGGGCCGAAGTCCCGCCGCTGTCATGCTTCTCCTGCCGGCGTGGATCAAACGACCTACCGTACCATCGGGAGCAGGCAGCGCTGGTGGGATCCGAGGTCCTGGAGGGGGCGCATGGCGATCTGGCCCCGGGGGTGGCCCAGCCCGCGATCGGGGCCCACCGATTGGCGGGCAGGCCTGTGCCGTGGGGGCACTCTTTTCCTTCCGCCTTCATCATGGTCTTCACCATGGTGGAGGCGGAAGTGACCCCCTCCCCTGCGCATGAGCGGGGATGACGTCAGCAGCCGCTGACGCTCCGGCAAGGCCTAGGTTCTCAATGTTAGGGCTTGGCCCCTAAAGGTGTGGAGACTTCCGCACCTTTGGGGCGGCCCAACGCTGGAGTGGTTCACCCCTGCCCCGCTGGGTAAGGGAGAATCCCAGCCCAGGAGTTAAATTTGAGTAGAATGGTTCCGAATTTGTTCTTCAAGTATAAGTTCTAAAATTAGCCCCAAAGACAACCTGGATGATATTTTAATGTCTGACTCCAAGGAAAAGCAATAGAAATTGCTTCTTCGAAATGGTAAGAAGGGGTGTAAATCTCCCCATGAGTTTCAGTCCAGTGCAGTTGGTATCAATTCAGTATTGACCTTGACAAAATAATCCAGACCAAACAAATGCAAAACCTTGGGAACTCTCACAAATGTTAACCTGTGGCAAAATTATACACTATTTAACGCAGATCTTGAAATGGAATATGTGGAATATTAATCTGGTATACAATATTTTAAAGAAGGAAATAAAATAACCATAAAAATTATTCAAACAGAAAAGGATATATTTTAAGAAGACTGAGAGAAAGTAGATCAACCAGGAGCAAAATGCACAATTTGGAAGAAAATTAGGATATAGATAATTAACACAAATTGAATTCTACTTGTCACATTTTCTTGACTTTCTTTTATTGGTTAAGTGTTTGTGGTTTTGTAAAGACAACATGTATAACTGTGAAGTTTGACAAAAGGGGAACTGTTACTTCTGAAGCATGATCTGAACTCTTTTAAACTTTATGATTTTACAAACTTTCTACGAACTAGATTTTACTAGATTTTCTTTTTGGTATGGTCTGACCTCACCTGAAAAGGAAGCTGAACATTCAGATATCTAGGCAAACTAAAACAGAAACAGAATCAGAAATAGGAACAGAAATGGGAACTTCAGGTTTCTGGAGAAACTGTAGACACAAAGCTGTCTGATCTTATATGACTCAATAGTATGCACAGGTAGTCTGGAGAATGCAGAGGCTGGGCGAGGAGCTGGAATTAGCAAACACACATTTTTTTGCAGTTAATTTTTTTCTGTTGCTGGAAGATAACATTTGTGAAACCACACCATAAAGATCATCGTAAGTGAAGAAGATCTGCAGACATGTGCCACTTTGGTGAAGGCTGTGCTGATGGATCTTGAATTGGTTGTGTGTTGGTGCCAGGTGGCGATTGGGCTAAATCGTGGAGGAAGAAGAGCTGGAATTCTTTGTGAGGAAGGTAGAGTTTTGAATGAATGATTTTATGGCTGAGATTAATGCCAAATATCCAGAGGAATTATGAAGGTTTGTTGACATTGAAAGTGTAATTTCCAGTTTCTACTCAAAACAATTTTCTTGTTGAGTTCTGTTTCGTTCATGTTGATTTTGATTTCATTGTTACAGTAAAAGCTTTAAAAAGTGAAACCTTGTCCATCGGCTTTTTCAGTTGGGATCATTTGGGAAGCTTGTTTCTTTGCCATTATTGGTATCCATGGAAATCATAACAATATGTAAGTGGCCTTGTAGAAAGGTGTGATGCTCCTTCCTTGATCTGAGTGATGGTTTTCAGCTTCTCGATGATTGTGGAAGATTCTCTCTTTTGTGATCCAGCACATCTGATTTTGCGTTGTTTGTTATTTGGGCATTAGTGAAGGTCTGACCTGTATTCATGCAGAAACACCTGTAGCCTTTAATGAATCGTGAGTCAGCCTTCATATACTCTGCCGCTAAATCATTTTTAAGCATTTATATTTCAATCATGAACTGTTTGAAAATGATAATCATTCATAAAATCTTTTAGAGTCTGTGATGAACCAGCATTATTCTGATTTTGATGCTCTACCAGGCTTCATTATGGTGGGCTCCCGGTGTATCTCATCCTGAGCGTCAATTTGTAATTGAATTTAAATAGCACACTATCATTCCAACTATTTATGTGCTATTTTGAGGAAAGTAAAATAAAATAAAGCAGTCGGAAATTGTGTGTTGCATATATATAATTCCCCACATTTTCTTCTCAAATGTCTTTGCTATTCTTGCTGTCCTGACAAATCATTTTTTTTTAATTTATACTCTCATGGGACGTGGGCGATGCTGGCTTGGCCAGCATTTTTTGTCCATCCCAAATTGCCATTGTAAAGGTAATGATGAGCGGCATTCTTGAACTGCTGCAGTACAATCACACTTCACTCAAATAAAACCCATGAATTGGAGTTTCTCGCGCACCATGGACATGATTCATTCCACCCTCCCTCCACCTCTGCCCTGGCTACAAAGTTTCATGAGAGCCCACCCTGGGGAAGAAAGGTTTTCCTGCAATCATTTAATAGAAACTTGGGGAAGATCTCCAGCGCCCCAATCTGTTTGGAGCTGGTTTAAGGAGGTCCGTCCCACCAGAGTGATGGCTTAAAACACGCCCACACTTTTATTTAGCAAAAAGGCTCAAAATTCAGTGAGAAATCCCACCAATGGCGTGGGTGGAATTCACACTATTGTTCTCACTGGGACAGACACTTCGCCATTTTTCAGTAAGTTTCCGAAAATTATTTATAAACTTTTGTTTTATTGCTGCTGAATTGTGTACTCTGTCACTAATTTTAACTCCTTTCATCACCAACCATTTTACCTTTCCTGAAGATTTGATTCCTTTCGATAACGATGCCCCAACAATCAGCCAGGCCAGAAGCAGACAAAGGGCTAAATACCAGACTATCTCCCCAGTCTCATCCATTGAACTGCTACGGCGTAAAACCACTTTGCTGAATAAAATGACAACAGAAAATGGATTTTATAAGAGCACTGTTTATAGTACAGAAACACCATTAAGCAGAATGCATCAAACTATTTATCAAACATACATGGATTTGAACAATGAGGGGGGGGGGGAGGTTCTCCGGGGCCACGGGTCAGCGGTGGGAATTGCGATGGACCAGTGAATTGGGATCAGAGGCAGCAAGTTTGTTTCACAACGGGCATCTTTGCAAGTCTTCCAGTTCACCCCACCTGCACCAATGAGTCTCCCACCTTCCCCGATAACGTTCCTACCCAGACCTGGCGGGAATATACAAATACTTGATTAATCCTAATTTGAATATCAATATCGGGCAGGATTCCCAATTTTCTGGCCTTCAGGGTTGCGCCAGCCACCCAGCTGAGAGTCACGCTTCTGTGAATTGGTGCAAGGCTGGCAGCTTGCACTTCAAGGAATGACAAGAGGGAGAGTATCCTACAGACATTGCCTCCAGGGTGCCGGGATGGGAGGTGTGTTCGTTAATTCATGGCAGATGTGAGTCAGGGGTGCTTTGGTTGGGCTGTAGGTGCTCAGGTCAGGGGTCTTTCCGGGCATGGGGGTCATTTGTTTGCACTTGCCATCTGTAGCCTTTAAACCCTTTAAACAGTCTGTCAGCATCTCAAAATGAAAGATCTCTGAGAAGAGAGTAAACATTCTCCCACCTGTAGCCTTAAACCCTTGACACTATCCCAGCTTGACAAGCTTAAAGGTCTGTGATCTGAAGGTACAGGTTTTCCTTAAACATGGTGAAAAACTTTGAAGTCGTTTGTTCTGAGTCAATTTCATTGCCCTTGAAAATATTAAAGCCTTTTTGGATGCCTAGAAGCCTAAAAGCTTTGAACTGCATTTTCTACATTTAATTTAATGAATCATTACTTTTCAAAAACGTTTTCATTGACAGGTCCAGGCAGTTTCAAAGGATGGATTGCTGTTGTTTATTTACGTAGCTCAGCAGGGATCCATTACCCTTTAATGTGATGGAAATGTTTGAAGTGTTTTTTTCAGTTAATTTAGTGGCCCTTTAACTTATTTTAGCTTCTGTTAAAGCTTACAAGCCTAAAGGCACTGAACTGCATTGTTTAAATTCTATTTCATGGACCATTATCTTTTAAAAGCTCTTGATTGAAAACTCCAGGCAGTTTCAAAGGAAGGATTATGTAGCTCTGAAGAGCAGCTGTACTTTTTAACTGAGGTTTTATTGAAAGTGGCTGCCTCTTTGCCCTGAACAGATTTCTAGAAAGTCGAAGTGCAGGGCCAGCAGTCAGCCTATATAATTAAACAATGGTAATTCTTCCTTTGAAACTGCCTGGAACTGTCAATCAAGAGTCCCATCCCGGGAAAGGCCACTGATCTGAGCCCCTCCTGCCCAGCCCAAGTTGGGCAAGTATAGAGAGGGTACTTACCGCTTTCCGGCCCACCTAGGAGTCCAAGACGTCAGATTGGCACTGCCATTGGGTGGGGCCTGAAGGGGGAGATGAGGTCGGGGGGGGGGGGGGTGCTGCTGAAGGAGGGCAACTGAGGGGCAGACTGAGGGGAGAGATGAAAGGGATCTGGGGGACCTTTTACAGTGATTGCGGGGGGGGGGGAGGGGGAAACCTTGCAGTAATTTTACCTTTGCTGAAGAATTGGTTCCTTTCATCAGTGGTTGGAGATGAGACAAGAATGTCCCGCCTGCAAAGCTGGCATCGGTCACGAGAAAGTCATCCCACTTTATGGACGAGGCAGCAGCTGTCAGCAAGATCCCAGATGGAAGAGTCTCCCGGGTGGGAGGGGGTGGGGCGGCGGGGCTCCAATCATTTTTATCTTTCCTGAAGATTTGATTCCTTTCGACATGGGGCACCCTTTAAAAATGGAGTCCTGGGGCGAAATTCTCCGACCCCCCAGCAGGTTCGGAGAATCGCCTGGGGCCGCCGAAAATCCAGCCCCTGCCGTGGCAGAGATTCTCCGCCACCCGGGAAGTGGCGGTGGCGGGAATCTCGCCACTCCGATCGGAGAGGCCCCTGCGGTGATTCTCCGGCCCGGATGGGCCGAAGTCCCGCCGCTGTGAGGCCTCTCCCGCCGCCGAGGTTTGAACCACCCCTGGAACGACGGGATCAGCGGCGCGAGCGGACCCCGGGGTCCTGGGGGGGGGGGGGGCGGGGGGCGATCGAACCCTGGGGGGTGCCCCAACGGTGGCCTGGCCCGCGATCGGGGCCCCCCGCTCAGACTCCGGGCCAGTGCCCTGGGTGCACTATTTCTCCTCCGCGGCCGCCACGGCCTTCTCTATGGCGGAAGCGGAAGAGAACCCCACATCGCGCATGTGACGACCGGCGAAAGCCTTTCGGCCAGCCCCGCTGCCGGGGGCGCCGGTTTTTTGCGCCAGTCTTCTGGTGCCAACCGCTCCGGCGCGGGGCTGGCCCCCAAAGGTGGGGAGAGTTCCCCACCTTTGGGGAGGCCCGACGCCTGAGTGGTTGGCGCCACTCCCCTACTCCGGGACCCTCCGTCACGCCGGGTAGGGGAGAATCCCGCCCCTGATCTCTGAAGAAATGCATCTGTCAGAAAATTAGGCCCTGCCCATATCAGATCCTGTGAAAACCCTGATCCTGGTTAAAAGATTTACCATGTATCATTGAATGGCATGCTATTGTCCCTCCTAGCGCCAGCAGAAAAACCTCCGAGGCAGGATTCTCTGCTGACGGGATGCTCCCTTGTACCGGCGCCCGGGGTTTCCCGACGGCGTGGGGCTGCCCCACAATGGGAAAGCCCATTGACCGGCCGGCGGAACGGAGAATTCCGCAGGCAGGTTGAGGCAGAAATGTTGCCCGGCGGGGAGAGATAATCCAGCTCCCGGTTTTCCCACTGGGGGGAGCACTTAGTTTTCAAAAAGAAAAATTGCATCCAATATTTAAAATGAACTTATTATTTTAGAAGTAAGCTGATACCAAATATTTAAATGAAATGATATGTTATTTATAATTTATCTATTTCCATTGAAATTCTTCAGCAGAAAGCTTTATCTAACCAGCTCTGGAGAGCTGGTTTGATTTGAAGGATTTCCTCACAGTGCTTCACTCACTGTCTTCCATTGCACTGTTAAAACTACGTTGGTTAGTCACTGTCTCCCAATTAATTCAGCTCCTTCACATTGTTTAAAATGGTCTCTGCTCCCAAACACAGGCCCCCAATTCAGTTCCCAAGCCTATAGGTTAAGAGGGCCAGAACTCTCCAGCTGTTGCAATTTACTTTTTCTGCTGGCAGGGCACCCTGCCTGCGACTTTCCCAGGAGCATGGGGTGGTTTCAATGGGAAATCCCATTGCCAAACTGCGGGACTATGGAAACCCATGGCGAGCAAACGGTGCACCATCAAGAAACAAGCAGTTGGGGGACTGGAGAATTCAGCCCACTGGAGTCAATTGAACACGCAGAGAAAGGGATATCAGTCACTGACAATTGAAATTCTTTAGGGTGCGATTTAGCGGAAAAGTTCCTAAGGGCACGATTTAACGGGCACCTCCCATCAGAATCTGGACAGGACACAGCCAGTAGTTCCCGGAAGAGGCCTCTCCTGGGATTCCCGATGATTGTTACGCCTAGCGAGATCTAGAACATAGAACAGTACAGCACAGAACAGGCCCTTCGGCCCTCAATGTTGTGCCGAGCCATGATCACCCTACTCAAACCCACGTATCCACCCTATACCCGTAACCCAACAACCCCCCCTTAACCTTACTTTTATTAGGACACTACGGGCAATTTAGCATGGCCAATCCACCTAACCCGCACATCTTTGGACTGTGGGAGGAAACCGGAGCACCCGGAGGAAACCCACGCACACAGGGGGAGGACGTGCAGACTCCACACAGACAGTGACCCAGCCGGGAATCGAACCTGGGACCCTGGAGCTGTGAAGCATTTATGCTAACCACCATGCTACCCTGCTGCCTCGACATCTATTGATGTCTTGCGAAGCGTTGCAGTCTGCAACACGCCAACAATGGGCAGGATCCATACTTGCAGAGTAAAGAGAATTTAAAAGTTCACTTAACTCTGCCAACACCAGATTGATCCAGCGTGTGGGATGTACCAGTTTCACTGAGGAGAAAATGGTTGGGCGCAGTTCAGCACAGGTCCCCACAGACGGGGACCAAGCAGAAGAGCACTTTGGGGGGGGGGGGGGGGGGGGGGGGGTCTCCGAGGCAATCAGAACTCCCTGGGTGACTAGCATCTGGGCAAGGTGGCACCCTGGCACTGCTGATACAACCCGGTCACCTTGGCACAACAAGCCTGGTACCCTGGGTGCCAAGTTGGCATTCTACCCATCCAAGGGGCGGGATTCTCCCTTCTGGGAACTATGTCCCCACGCCCGCTGGAAAACAGACGAGAATCACTCCGGACTTTTTTCTATCTTCAAGGGGTCTAGCAGGGCACCGGCATGCGTCCCGCTGCTCCGGCTGCCGGCGGGGTTCAGCAATTAGCATGTGCACGGCAGCCGGACGCGGGTCCATGCATGTGCGCGGACGCCGTCCTTGCGCCACCCTCCGTGCAACATAGCGGAGCCCTACAGGGACCCGGCGCGGAGGAACGTGGGCCCCTACCGGAATGAGCGCGTCCACCGATCGGTAGCCACCATTCGCTAGCCTGGCCACCGTGGAGGCCCCCCGGATTCAGATCCCCCCGTCTCCCCCACCCCACCATGATGGCCCCCGCAGCCAGAATGCCAAGGTTCCACCAGGTGCAGAGAATCGGCGCGGGGGCTGCTTTTCAATGGCCCTCGACTGGCTCCGCATCAAGCACGCGCGCACGACTGACGGCGATTCTCCGGTTGCCGGAGAAACAACCGTTCTCATTGTCATGATATGCAACCAATGAACACTCAGAATTGGACAAAACCAATGGCCAGTCAGGACACTCAGAGGTGGCATCACCACAAGGGGGCATGACATAAACACTATAAAAGGGATGAGGCACTCACACCCTGCCTATTTCCACAGACAGACATCTAGAGAGTTAGATAGGGTTGATCAGCAGCATCACACCCCAGCACGTGGCTTAGAGCAAGCTGGTACAGTTAGACTGAGTTACTACAGTTAGATTAGCGGAGAGTTGAACTCATTTGAGAATTGTGTTAATAGTTCAATAAACGCCTTGAACTCATTTCAGAGTCTGGAGCATCTTTCAGTGAAGACTGCATCAAGTGGCAGCCTGTGTTATCCGAAGCAGCATAACACAACCGTTTAGTTTTGGCTGGGTGTTCCCCCCAGCTTTATCGGTGTGATCCACTTTGCTATTTGATCATATTTTGGGGCTCTTGGGGAGTTTCTCCCCGGTCTGAGCACACTTAGAGATCTTTTCATCTCTGGCTGGCCAGACTGGCTCCTCAGAGAACAGGGGAGAAATTCTCCCCTCCCCGGCAGAGGTGGGGGGGGTGGGGGGGGTGGGGGGTCCCGGCATAGCGGACTGTCGCCAACCACTCCGGCGTTGGGCCTCCCCCAGGTGCGGAATTCTCCGCACCTTTAGGGGCTAGGCCCACGCCGGAGTGGCTCCCGCTCCACCGACTGACGCCGACGGCCTTTGGCGCCACACCGATCGGCGTCGGGGCTGGCCGAAAGGCCTTCGCTGGTTGCCGTTAGTCCGCGCATGCGCCAGAGCGTCAGCAGTCACTGACATCACCACCGGCGCATGCGGGGTGGAGGGCGTCTCTTCCGCCTCCGCCATGGTGGAGGCTGTGGCGGCAGCGGAACAAAAAGAGTGCCCCCACGGCACTGGCCCGCCTGCCGATCGGTGGGCCCCGATCGCAGGCCAGGCCACCGTGGGGGAACCCCCGGGGTCCGATTGCCCCGCCAATCCCGCCGGCACAGAGGTGGTTTAAACCACATTGCCGGGAGAAGCCTGACAGCGGCGGGACTTCGGCCCATCGCGAGCCGGAGAACCGCTGTGGGGGGCCCGCGATTCCCTGGTGGCGGAGAATTCCGGCCATGGCGGGGCGAGATTTACGCCGGCCCCGGGCGATTCCCCGACCCTGTGGGGGGGGGGGTCGGAGACTTCCGCCCTAGATCGCCTTTTTCAAAGGATGCCCCAATGTCTAAGTGAGACTGAGGGTCCCCATCACCCATTGGCAATGTCACCCCTCCACACACATGGGCATCACACCACACCCCCACAAATGAGGACACCCCGCTATGGAGTCGCTGAGGGGCCCCCCTATTCAGACCTCCTCATGCACACTTTCGGTTCCCCACTCCCTTTCACGACTCCCACCCTTCGCACCGCCCCCCCACCCAACCTTCATACCTACCCTTCATCCCCACCCTTTATTGGGACAGGAGTGATCTGTTTACTTCCAAACTGGGGCATAGTATGAACCAAAAATTAATGAGGGCTTTTGAGCAGGGCACGACAGTAATCATGGGTGATTTTAACCTACAGTTTGACTGGATTAAAGAAATTGGCGAGGGTGGCCTCGTAGGAAATTTGATAGGGCGCATGAGAGATTGGGCGCGATTCTCCACTCCTCATGCCAGGTGGGAGAATTGCGGGAGGGCCGGGAGAATCACGACATGCTGCCCTGGCACCCCCCTCGATTCTCCCACCCCCCGCTCGGAGAATCGCCGCTCGCCGGTTTTCACGGCTTCTGGTGATTCTCCGTCCCGAATGGGCTGAGCAGCCTGACGGGCCTGACCTGTTCACGCCGGCGGCAACCACACCTGGTCGCTGCCGGCGTGAACATAGCGCGAAAGGTAGGTTTGGGGCCTGTGGGGGGGGGGCGGAGAGGGGATTGAGTACCACGGCTGTTCTCGGGATGGGACTGGCCCGCGATTGGTGCCCACCAATCGTCGGGCCGGCGTCTCCAAGATACGCACTTCCCCCTCCGCCGCCCGGCAAGATCAAGCCGCCACGTCTTGCAGGGCAGCAGAGGGAACGACGGTAACCGCGTATGCGCGGGTTGGAGCCGGCTAACCTGCGCATGCGCGGCTGACGTCACTTAGGCGCCGCCGTCACGTCATTCTCGGCGTTCCTCTTTGACGCAAGCGTCAAGGCCCGGCGGCTGAGTTTCTCACAATGCCGCTCCAAGCCCCCTGGGTGGGGGGGGGGGGGGGGGTGGATAGGGTGCGAGGAGCGGCCTCCGACGCCGTCGTGAAAATAGACCGAGTTCACAATGGCCTTCTCGATGCCGCGCGGGAGCAGAGAATAGCGCTCATTGTTTCTGAGAGCAATGTATTATGTAGATAACCAGGCAGCAGGCTATTTTAGATTTAGTACTATATAACGAAGAGGGGTTGATAAATTAGATTTGATTTGATTTGATTTATTGTCACATGTACCGAAGCACAGTGAAAAGTATTTTTCTGCGACCAAGGGAACATACACAGTACGTACATATTAGGAAATAGGAATAATCAACAGAGTACATTGACAAATGGTACATCGACAAATCACACTTGGCAGGGTTAAACTCCATCTGCCACTTCTCAGCCCAACTCTGCATTCTATCTATGTCTCTTTGAAGCCGACAACAGCCCTCCTCACTATCCACAACTCCACCAATCTTCGTATCATCTGCAAATTTACTGACCCACCCTTCAACTCCCTCATCCAAGTCGTTAATGAAAATCACAAACAGCAGAGGACCCAGAACTGATCCCTGCGGTACGCCACTGATAACTGGGCTCCATGTTGAATATTTGCCAACCACCACCACTCTCTGTCTTCTATCGGTGAACCAGTTTGTTATCCAACTGGCCAAATTTCCCACTATCCCATGCCTCCTTACTTTCTGCACAAGCCTACAATGGGGAACCTTATCAAATGCCTTACTAAAATCCATGTACACTACATCCACTGCTTTACCTTCATCCACATGCTTGGTCACCTCCTCAAAGAAGTTAATAAGACTTGTAAGGAAAGACCTACCCCTCACAAATCCGTGCTGACTATCCCTAATCAAGCAGTGCCTTTCCAGATGCTCAGAAATCCTATCCCTCAGTACCCTTTCCATTACTTTGCCTACCACCGAAGTAAGACTAACTGGCCTGTAATTCCCAGGGTTATCCCTATTCCCTTTTTTGAATAGGGGCACGACATTCACCACTCTCCAATCCTCTGGTACCACCCCTGTTGACAGCGAGGACGAAAAGATCATTGCCAACGGCTCTGCAATTTCATTTCTTGCTTCCCATAGAATCCTTGGATATATCCCGTCAGGACCGGGGGACCTGTCTATCCTCAACTTCTGCTCCTAATTCCTATGTTCCTATGTTCCAATACCACCCCTCATCTCCCTTTTTCATGGGCATGCCCCCTCCCCCTCAGGTCCTGACCATTAGCAGTGGCACCCTAGTACACTGCGATTGCCACCCAGGCACCGTGGCAGTGTTCCTGCCAGCCTGGAAGTGCTACCTGGGCACATTGGCAGTACCAAGCTGGAGGGTGTCAGTGGGGGGGAGCCAGGGGGCCACCATTCCCTGCCCATGACCATCTAGGATCTCCAATGGTCTGGTAGACCCCCAGGTTTCGTTGCGCCTGGTCCACATTTGTGTTGACCAGTACCCTCCAGCACCCGGCTGGGTCTCCTCGCGACGCCTTCTGATCTCAGGAGCTGGTTGGATCCGGTCTTGGCATAGTTAAGTGAGCACTTAAGCTCACTTAACGATGCAAGTCTGGATCCCACCCTTTGTGGGCAGGATGCAGATCATGACACCCCGTGCAGCCTCTTGGGGCATTTACCTGCCATTTATCTCGATTCTGGCCGGACACAGCCGGTAAATCGTGCCTTAATGTTTAAAGGTCATCAGTGAAACTTTTCCTTCGATAGCAAGAACATTTTAAAAAATCATTAAAGATTTCACTCTAGAAATATTGTTAAAGTGAACCTGTGGTGTTAGAAACCAGAGAGCTGTTAACTAATGTGATGCTATTTTTAGAACAGGTGTATGATGTAAATGCTACCTCTATCAAAATCAAACAGCTTTTCACTCATTGAACAGGACATTCCCCCAACAAACCTTCCCAAGAGGAAGCTACTGGTACAGCTGTCCAGGTTCTAGGTGCAGCTTTCTGTAGTCATTTACTTACTCCCAGTATTGCTCACTTGGACCCTGGTGAGGAACGTAGATTTCTGATCCATTTGGGCAAGTTTCATTGTTTACATACAGCCATGTTGTATTCACAATTTCAGAATATCCGTGATTCAGAGTGAGATTGCAGAGTGGATCTGGAAAATGGGGAATCTGTTTTAGAATTACATTTCACTGGGAATGAAGCTGTTAATTCTGGTGATATAATCAGGGTCACTGTTTCACTCTCTTTTATTACAACGCGGGAGATTACAGATGAGGTCAGAACAACAGATATTTTGGATGCCAGTGTATGTTTGTGGACACCAGTGGATTTTGATTTGTTTATTGTCATGTGTACCGTGGTACAGTGAAATGTACTGTTCTCATATAGTCCATACAAATAATTCCATACGTGAACAAAAAACATAGGGCATACATAACACACTGTAAATACATAGACACAGGCATCGAGTGAAGCATACAGAGTGTAGTACTACTTAATAGAGAAGATGTGTGAAGAGATCAGAAAAGTCCCCAAGAGGTCATTCAGGAATCTGGTAACAGCGGGGAAAAAGCTGTTTTAAAATCTGTTAGTGCGTGTTCTCAGACTTTTGTATCTCCTACCTGATGGAAGCCATGATGTGGAGATGCCGGCGTTGGACTGGGGTGAGCACAGTAAGAAGTCTTACAACACCAGGTTAAAGTCCAACATGTTTGTTTCAAACACTAGCTTTCGGAGCACTGCTCCTTCCTCAGGTGAATCTGAGGAAGGAGCAGTGCTCCAAAAGCTAGTGTTTGAAACAAACATGTTGGTCTTTAACCTGGTGTTGTTAGACTTCTTAGCTGATGGAAGGCATTGGAAGAGAGAATAACCCGGGTGGAAGGGGTCTTTAATTATGCTACCCGCTTTCCCAGGCAGCGGGAGGTATAGAGTCAATGGATGGGAGGCGGGTTCGCGTGATGGACTGGTCTGTGTTCTCGACTTCCTATAGTTTCTTACTGTCTTGGGCCGAGCAATTGCCATGCCAGCCTGTGATGCAGCTGGAAAGGATGCTCTCTGTGGTGAATCTGTAAAAGTTGCTAAGAGTAAATGTGGACATGCCGAAATTCTTTAGTTTCCTGAGAAAGTGCAGGAGTTGCCGTGCTTTCTTGGTGGAGTGTTGATGTGGGTGGACCAGGACAGATTGTTGGTCATGTGCACACCCAGGGATTTGAAGCTGTCAATAGTGCTAAACGGAGCCTGTTTGGGGTCACCAAGGTGAGGTTGTTCGACCCCGAGCACTGGGTAGATCCGGCGTACACATATTCAAGTGAGACTAACTGCAACCTCGATGGGCTGCGTCCAGATCGCGACGCCTCACGAGATTGTGTTAGATGTCACAATGAGGCTTGTAAACCTAGCGAGAGACCGGGAGCGGCAAGGTTGATTGATCCCATCCACATTCTTCACACTCCACACACAGCACAGATCTGGTACTTTTTAATTAGTAATGGGGTGAAAGGTTATGGAGAAGAGGCAGGGAAGTGGAGTTGAGGCAGAGAGGAGATCAGCCATGATCGTATTGAATGGCGGAGTGGGCTCCAGGATCCTAAATGCCGACTTCTGTTACTTATACATTTTTAAAAATAAATGTAGAGTACCCAATTATAATTAAGGGGGCAATTTAGCATGGCCAATTCACATACCCTGTACATCTTTGGGTTGCGGGGGTGAGACCCATGCTGTCATATTATCCACTCCTGCATATAATGAAGTGCAGACAGGCAGTGATTGACACACAGGATGACCAGTAAGCACTCAGAACAGAGCAGCCAATCACCAGACAGGACACTACCACTATAAAGCCATAGGGCACTAGGTTTCCCGCTCTCTCTGGAGCCAGCCACCGAGACAGTCAGAGTCCACGAGCTAGCAAGTGCAAACACCATGCGGTAGCTAGTAAGTCTGGTCAGGATAGTACCAGGTCTCCAGTCAGTTCAGTATAGTGTTGACCTGCAGCTGAGCATGTGTATTGAAAATGAAATGAAAACGGCTTATTGTCACAAGTAGGCTTCAATGAAGTTACCGTGAAAAGCCCCTAGTTGCCACATTCCAGCGCCTGTCCGGGGAGGCTGGTACGGGAATCGAACCATGCTGCTGGCCTGCTTGGTCTGCTTTAAAAGCCAGCGATTTAGCTCAGTGAGCTAAACCAGCCCCTATTAGTTATGTCGTTGAATAAAATCATGTTGGATCTTCTCCAGTGTTCGAGGTCTGTCTCTCGCCACACTGCATCAAGTGCAGTCCACGTCGAACCAACCTGCCTAACACATCACATGCCACACGGGGATAATGTGCAAACTCCACATGGATAGTGACCCGGAGCCGGGATTGAACCTGGGTCCTCGGCGCTGTGAGACAGCAGTGCTAACCACTGCGTCACCATGCTGCATCTTTCCTTGCCCTAGTGAGCTCTACTTGTGTTGGGAGATTTTGTTTGATGACATGTCTAACGCTCATGATAATTAAGTCAAATTAAGACATGGAAGTATAACAGTTCCTTTGAAGAATCACGATTATTTCAGAACATGAAAGACATGTGCCTGGATTCTCAGTTCCTGAATGTTGACACTGGGGCAGGTTTCGTGGAGTTCCACAACAACAGAACTGGCACGGCACCTGTACCAATTCAGTGACTGTTCAGTGGCGAATACCTATGCCACGTTGAACACAATTGATTCCAATGAGAAATGACGCTGGATAGGCCTGTTTCATGATTGCCACTCATCAGGCTGACAAGCTGCAGCCGCATAAACACACTTCACTCCCAATAGACAGCATCCCAGCCAACAAGATGTCAGCAAGACACACGGCGCCAACATTCACCAACGCTGAGTTCGAGATCCGCCAGAACACGGTGGAGGAGAGGCGGGCCACCCTGTACCCCACGGGGGAAGGAGACTGCCAGCTGCCCCCGTTCGCCGTGCCTGGGCACAGGAGGCAGAGGCCGTCAGTGCCATGAGGAACACCTTCCGGGTGGGCCTGCAATGCAGGAAAAAACTGCATGACCTCCTCAGGGCGGCCAGGGTGAATGGGCAGCACTGTGCCCCTGGCAGCAAACCCCGTCCCACACACCCATAACCCCTCTACAAAGTGAGCCGCTGAACCCTCGCCCTGCACCACGTGCCAACACCCATACTGGCCGCCATGGCCCCATGCCCTGGACACTACCCATGCCCTGGACACTAAGGCCACCAATTGGGCTGCCTCCGTGGGACTGTCTAACACTGTGGTTTTATGTTTCCTCCCCCTACCAGGAAAAGGCTGCTGGGAGCGGGCGAAAACTGGAGGAGGACCACCGGATCTGCGGCGCCTCACCATGGCTGAGCAGAGTGCCCTGGACGTGGTCGGTGGCCTGGAATAAAGGGAGGTAGCCGGGGTGGAGGTCGATCTTGGGCAAGGATGTGAGACCCCGCTTAGTTGCGGTCCCCCATGACACGAGTGAGAACACCACTCCCCCCCCCAACCCCCGACCACCACCCTTACCCCCACACCAACATCAACCCCACACCACGGCCCATGGTCTAATCATGCGTCTTGTCTTGCAGGACCTGCTGGGGACGAGGCAGTTCCATCTGGTGTCCCCGCCCCCAACCAGTGTCACAGCCTGAGCCGACCAGCGGTTGGGGACTTCAGTAAATAGGCTCCTGGGATTCCCTCTGGTGTGCATCACACAGCGGATCCAGCACATCAGATGAAGGTAGAAACACCTGAGGGGGCCGACAGTCAGAGGCTGCGCCGACCCCAGGGACTAGCTGCCGATCAGCTTCGGGCTTCTGGAATAGACAGTCGCATCAATTGTGGAGATGCAGTTCAGAGTCAGAAACTGCATGAAGGGGGTCGGCGAGAACGGAATCCTGGGCCCAGACCCGGACCGCATGCTTAGAACTCCCCCTCCCCCATGGCCTCAAGGCCCTCAAACGGTGCTTGGGGCTCTTTTCGTACTACGCCCAGTGGGTCCCCCAATATGCAGACAAAGCCCGCCCACTCTTCAAGGCCACACTATTTCCCCTGTCTGCTGAGGCGCGCCAGGCCTTCAGCTGCATCAGGGACGACATCGCCAAAGCAGCCATGCGGGCGGTGGATGAATCCACTCCCTTTCAGGTTGAGAGCGACGCCTCAGAGGTAGCACTAGCAGCCACTTTAAACCAAGCAGGGTGGCCCGTTGCATTTTTCTCCCGTACCCTATCCGCTTCAGAACTCCGACACTCCTCAGTCAAGAAGGAAGCACAAGTCATTGTGGAGGCTATCCGACACTGGAGGCACTACCTCGTAGGTAGGAGGTTCACCCTCATTACGGACCAACGGTGGGTCGCCTTCATGTTTGACAACTCGCAAAGGGGCAAAATTAAAAATGACAAAATTCTTCGGTGGAGGATTGAACTTTCCACCTACAATTACGATATCAAATATCGACCGGGGAAGCTCAACAGCCCTCGGATGCCCTATCCCGCGTGACATGCGCCAGCGCGCAAATTAGCTGCCTAAAAGCCATCCACGATGACCTCTGCCACCCAGGGGTCACCCGGCTCGCCCACTACATCAGAGCCGAAACCTGCCTTTCTCCAACGAGGAGGTAAAAGCGGTCACCAGGGACTGCCCGATCTGTGCAGAGAGCAAACCGCATTGATGGGACCATCAATTCAGCGAACACGTGTAGTTGGATCTGGACAGAGGCTTTAATACACTTACAACAGAGCCAGCCTATTCGTTGTTGAACTCCAGATGAACTGCAGGCTGGCTCTAAGGCACTAATCTTTATACATCGGTCCCAGGGGGAGGAGTCCTGGGCGGAGCCAATGGAGGAGCCCAGTACAAACTCTCGCGTACTCCCAGAATGATTCCCCCTGGTGGTCGGATAGTGCAACTGCACTTACAATGGTGGATAGTGAACATATCACGGAGTTATATTGGCAACTATATATAGTGTGAATCACATTCACCACACAATCTAGCTAGTAATATAAAAGAAGATATGAAGAGTTTTATCAATATATAAAAGGTAATAGATAGGCAAAAATAGACATTGGACAACTGGGAAATGTGGCTGGAGATGTAATAATGGGAAAGAAAGAAATGGCAGAGGAACTGAATAGTTACTTTGTATCAGTCTTCATGGTGGAAGACACCAGTGGGATGCCAGAGGTCCGGGAGAATCAGGGGGCAGAGGTGAGTTTAGTGGCCATCACTAAGGAGAAGGTTTTGGAGAAACTGAAAGGTCTGAAGGTGGATAAGTCACCTGGACTGGGTGGACTACACCCCAGGGTCTAAAAGAGGTAGCTGAGGAGATTGTGGAGGCATTGGTGGTGATCTTTCAGGAATCACTGGAGGCAGGGAGGGTCCCAGTGGACTAGAAAGTGGCTAATGTAACAACACTGTTTAAGAAGGGAGGGAGGGGCAGCACGATAGCGCAGTGGGTTAGCCCTGCAGCCTCACGGTGCCGAGGTCCCAGGTTCGATCCCGGCCCTGGGTCACTGTCCGTGTGGAGTTTGCACATTTTGCCCGTGTTTGCATGGGTTTCACCCCCACAACCTGAAGATGTGCAGACCAGATGGATTGGCCACGCTAAATTGCCCCTTAATTAGAAAAAATTAATTGGGTACTCTAATTTTTTTTTTAATTAAAAAAGAAGGGAGGGAGGCAGATTATGGGAAATTATAGGCCGGTTAGCCTGATTTCGGTTCTTGGTAAGATTTCAATTATTAAAGATGAGATTGTGGAGTACTTGGAAGTGCATGATAAAATAGGACTGAGTCAGCATGGCTTTGTCAAAGGGAGGTCATGTTTGACAAAACTGTTAGAATTCTTTGAGGAGGTAACAGGAAGTTAGACAAAGGAGAACCAATGGATGTGATTTATTTAGATTTCCAGAAGGCTTTTGACAAGGTGCCGCACAGGGGACTGTTAAATAAGTTAAAAGCCTTTGGTGTTAAGGGTAAGATCCTGGCATGGATAGAGGATTGGCTGACTGGCAGAAGGCAGAGAATGGGGATAAAGGTGTTGTTTTTAGGATGGCAGCTGGTGACCAGTGGTATGCCTCAGGGTTCTTTGCTGGGACCACAACATTTCACAACATACATTAATGATCTGGAAGAAGGAACTGAAGGCACTGTGGTTAAGTTTGCAGATGATACAAAGATCTGTAAAGGGCAGGTAGTATTGAGGAAGCAGGGGGTTGCAAAAGGATTTGAACAGTCTAGGAGAGTTGGCAAAGAAGTGGCAGATGGAATATAATGTGAGAAAGTGGGAGGTTATGTACTTTAGAAGGAGGAATGGAGGCAGAGACTATTTTCTAAATGGGAAACGCTTAGGAAATTAGAAGCACGAAGGCACTTGGGAGTCCTTGTTCAAGATTCTCTCACGGTTAACATGCAGGCTCAGTCAGCAAATTAGGAAGGCAAATGCAATGTTAGCATTCACGTCGAGAGGCTAGAATCCAAGACCAGGAATTCATAAGGCTCTGGTCAGATCCCATTTGGAGTACTGTAAGCAGTTTTGGGCCCCGTATCGAAGGAAGTATGTGATGATCTTGGAAAGGGTCCAGAGGAGGTTCACAAGTATGATCCCTGGAATGAAGAGCTTGTCATATGAGGAACAGTTGAGGATTCTGGGTCTGTACTCGTTGGAGCTCAGAAGGATGAAGGGGAGATCTTATTGAAACTTACAAGCTACTGCAAGGCCTGGATATGGTGGACGTGGAAAGGATGTTTCCACTTGTAGGACAAAATTGAATGAGAGGACACAGTCTCAGACTAAATGGACGATCTTTCAAAACAAAGTGTTTTGTTACCTGGTAGGTAACATGTGCGACTCAAACCTTGGTTAGTGATGAGGTATTCTGAATCTCGATGAAGAAGATTCAAACTCTTCCAGTAGTAACAAAAGGTTTATTGAGTAACTACAACAATATTTACATGAGTCCATACTTTATGAGTTTGTTCGGTCGAGTTGCTTTCTTCTTCAGTTGTTGAAGTGGTGATGTTGTTATTTCTTTGTGACCGTTGTCAGTGTTCCTGTGTTTAAGGAGCCAAGAAGTCATCAATGAGGTATTTTAATGGTCGAATCACTTTGTTGTCTGATTTATGCTTTTCTTTCTATGTTTGTGGTATTGTTTCGGTGTTACATCTTTGTTATCTGACCTGGACTTTTTCCTGTGCTTGTGGTGTTGATTCTGTATGTCATCTTTATTGTCTGACCTGGGCTTTTTCTTGTGTTTGTGGTGTTGATTCTGCATGTCATCTTTCTTGACAGCTGGTTTGCTTGTTTGTTGTGGAGCAAATGTGAATTTGTGAGATTTGTTGCCATGCCAGGGCATGTTTGTACACTTGCCATTGTTTTGCAGTGTGCTGTGGCATTGTCCTTCATGTGCAAAGTTGTACCATGTTGTACAGGTCGTTGTACGTTGTTGTCGTTTCTGTCTTCGTTGTTGTTCTTGTTCTTGTCGTTCTTGTTGTTGTTTTCGTCATGCTTGTTGCTTCTGGTTTTGTTGTTTTCGTTGTTGTTCTTGTTGCTTTTGTTGTTGTGCTTGTAGGTTTTGATGTTGCCATCATTGTTTTTGTTTATGCAGTGCGTTGTGTTGTCGTTGTTGCTCTTGTTGCGCTGTTTGTTGTTTTCGTTGTTGCTGTTACGCTCAATAAGTGTTCCGTTTGGATAATGTGAGTCATTGTCACAGTTATTGGTGTCAGTGTCCTTTGTGGTATTTGTTATCTTGAGCATTTCTTCTTGAGAATTGTGAGAATGATCTGATGTTGCATTGATGTTGGTGACATCAGTCATTTGTGGTGGATTTGATGCCTCTACTTTGCTTCCTTGGTACTCCTCTTCTAGAGTGATTTCTGGTTCACTTGAATCAATTGTGATCTCTTTGTGCTCCTCTTCTGGAGTTATTTCTGGTTCATTTGAATCACCTTTGGTTTCTTGGTGCTCCTCTTCTGGAGTAAAAATCTTCAAGATTTCTATTAATGTTGTCTCTCTGGACTCTTGGTGCTCCTCTTCTGGAATCAAAATCTTCAGGATTTCTATTGATGTGGTCTCTCTGGACTCTTGGTGTTCCTCTTTTGGAGTCAAAATTTTCATGATTTCATTTGACATGGTCTCTCTGGACTCATGGGTGGCCGTCTTCTAATTATTGAATGCTTCTGTGCAGACGAGCTGAGATATGTCAGTCTCGCTCTGATCCTGCACATCCTGTATGGGAATTGTGATTTCTTCATCACTTGTCTCACATACAGTGGGTAGACATTCAGTGTCTTCTTGTTGGTTAAATGAGCTGGGTAGACGTTCATAGTCTTCTTCTTGTGTGGCGTTCACTATGGAGTGTTTTCTTGCTTCCATTTTTGAGTCTGTTACCAAGCTGTCTGTGGAGGCTTGCGTCACTCTCTTTGTGGAGGCTTGCGTCACTCTCTTTGTGGAGTCTTTCATTGCTCTCTCTGTGGTGTTTGTCATCGCTTTCTCTATGGAGTCTGTCATTGCTCTCTTTGTGGATTCGTGCAGTGTTCTCACTGTCGAGTTGATCTGTGCTCTCTCACTGGAGTTGTTCTGTCCTCTCTGTGTGGCGTTGCCTTCGTCTTGGCTATTGCTGTCATCCAATGTATCGACAATCTGCCATGGCACCATGGTATTGGATTCATCTACCATGAGAAGAGACGTGTTGAGCTTTTCAACTGTGTTACTGATGCTGTGATCAGGATTTCCGAATAACTCAGCAATGACTGAGCAGTATTGTGTGTATTATTCAATAGACAAATCATCCCTTTTTGTTTCGGAGTTGTTATCGTTCTCTTCATATTCAATGAACAAATCATCTTCTTTGGTTTCGGATTTTTTTATTGTGCTCTTCACTTTGGGTGGTGCAGACTGCTTGTTTCAGGGTGCTGTGAAAGTTATTTTCAACTGCTGGTGTAAGTTCGGGCATTGTTCTGTCTTTTGAGGTAAGAAAATTGGGTTTTGCAGCTTTAAATTTCTTTTTGTTCATTTTTGTGCATTTCCCTTTTAAGTGGGCGTGGTCCCGGTCCTCTGACATCATGCCGCTTGTGACGTCATGCATAGGACTCGATTGCGCATGCGCAATTCGAGTTTCCTTCAGTGTGCTCTTTGCACAACTGCGCATGTGCGGCTCCTTTCTCAAGATGGCTGCCGCTCAAAACTTCCATCTTCTTCTTCTTCAACCCTGCCTCTGCCTCGTGGTACGTTTTGGCACTGTTTTTGCCAATTTTGTTTTCTAGACACTGATTCTTGTTTGTAAAGACTCACAGTATTGATTCTGTTTTTTGTTCATAAGCAAGGTATTTTTGTATAGCAGTTTCTAGAGATGGATGCTTATTTTATGATAGTTCTTCCCTCAAATTTTTATCAGATAGTCCAGAAATTAATTGATTCATTATCATAGTGTCTCTGAAAGCAGCATAATCATAGCCTTGTGGTATTAACTTGAGATTTGTAATAAAATCAGTGATGGGCTCTCCGTTTCTCTGGCATTTATGACAATTGTTAATCTTTCCAGCATCTCACCAGAGTGACTCTTGCAGTGATCATCAAATTTTTTGAGTATTACTTCTATGTTGGTGTTGTCTTCACCTTCTAAGTATTTAAAGCAATTATAGATTTTTCTAGCTTCATGCCATTGAGAGTAGTAGTGTTATTTTTGTTGCATTAGAGACCGTGCTTAAACCATTAGCTGCGATAAATATTTGGAATATCTGTTCAAATCTTTACCAGTCATAACTTAAATTACCGGTTGTTTCCAGCTGCCCTGGATGTCCAATGAGTCCCATAGTTAATCGTCAAGGATTCATTTGCTGCGAAGTCTTCCACAGTCGAATGTCCAGTCTTCTCTTTTTCTTCTCTTTTTGTCTAACCTAATCTAACAAGTTCTGTTAAAGCCACTCAACTGGTACCATGTTTTGTTGCCTGTCTGGTAGGTAACATATGTTACTCAAATGTTGGTTAGTGATGAGGTCATCTGAATCACGATGAAGAAGATTCAAACTCTTCCAGTAGTAACAAAAGGTTTATTGAGTAACTACAACAATATTTACATGAGTTCTTTACTTTAACTTTGATACTAGTGATAAGGTTAACAAGATCTAACTATGGTAACTATCCGTAACTCCACTGGCCATCTAAACTAGTCTGCTGTTGCTATAATCACAGTGCACCCAAGAGAGAGAGAGAGCTCCAATGTGACTCCCTTTTATATCCCTGTTAGTCCGGCCCTCTAGTGATCATGTGGTGCTACTGATGACACATTAACCCCTTGTGTACATGCACACACAGAGATCACCACACAGAGATGAGGAGGAATTTCTTCAGCCAGCGAGTGGTGAATCTGTGGAACTCTTTGCTGTAGAAGGCTGTGGAGGCAAAATCAACTGAATATTTTAAAGACAGAGACAGATAGATTCTTGATTAATTAGGGGATATGGGGTTATGGGGAGAAGGCAGGAGGTTGGGGATGAGAAAAATATCAGCCATGATTGAATGGCGGAGCAGATTTGATGGGCTGAGTGGCCTAATTTTGCACCGATATCTCATGGTCTTTTGGTCTTACGGTAACAGACCATCTGCCAAGACAAGATCCTTGCCTGGAGTATATGACAAGGTAAAGTCATATCTACGATGTTTCATCTGCATTCTTGCAGACCTGGTGACATGTCATTTAGATGCTTTCTAATTATGTTCACTAAATGACGATGATCCATTTCAGCTGTGAAATGAGGCAGTCCAAACACATAGTAGTGGAATTTTATTCTACCAGCAAGTAAACCTAGAAGTCGGGGTAGTTAATTTTGAGGATTTAAAAGTTCTGCCACTCAAAGAGTTAAAAGAACGACTCGGGAAGGCACTCGGGAACAGAAATTCCCTTCAGTTAGATAAGATGTGTAATAATACTGCACGGGACGGTAAAATGTAATCGTAAATGTAAGGTGAGACAACTGAAAGAAATAGAATTGCTGAAAGCACAGTTAGAGCACCAAAAATTGGAAAGGGAAGATGCTGGAGGCATCCCATAAAGTAATACTCCCAAAAATTGCTTGGATCCAAAAGAAGCTACAAGGACTGGAGGAAGGCAGCTGGGAGGTATCGGAATACAGGGAACCCAGAGTTGTTCAGAGATTTAGAAGAAGGCAGTTGTGCGAGTGAGGGTTGGAGTAGCCAGGCAAGGATGACTTGAAATCCAAGAGACTGGGAACATGAAGCAAAAGTCTGCTGAGAGCTGGAGAGAAGGGAATAGAACTAGTGAGGGCTAGAGTTAAGAAATGCCTCCTGGAATTTAAAAAGGCCAAGATTAAGTCTGTGCACTTACCATAGATCTAGGCGGTACAGGAGCAATTTAAAATGGGCATGACCCAGAAATTTACTTTTCAGGTATGTTTTTGCAGAGTGGAATGGGGACCAGACACACTCTGAGAAAATAAAGGGACAATGAGAGAGCTGCCCCATCTAGCTGCGGTGTTCCTTGGGGTTAAAGGGGCTCAATGGCAGGCCAGCAGTAATAAAAGGGACCCCAGAGGGACATATGATGGTTAAAAGGGTTAAAACAGAGGGTAGGAGTGGGCCAAAGATCTGTTTGGCAGGCAGGTTCAAGGCGGGCAGCACCCGAGCGGAGAAGCGGATAGTGAGAGGTACCTCACCAGGTTCAAGAGTCACAAAGGAGCACAGCAGGAGCCGAAAGTCCACAGGGGGACAGTACATTTCAAGGAACATAAGAACTAGGAGCAGGAGTAGGCCATCTGGCCCCTCGAGCCTGCTCTGCCATTCAATGAGATCATGGCTGATCTTTTGTGGACTCAGCTCCACTTTCCGGCCCGAACACCATAAACCTTAGTCCCTTTATTCTTCAAAAAACTATCTATCTCTATCTTAAAAACATTTAATGAAGGAGCCTCAACTGTTTCACTGGTCAAGGGATTCCATAGATTCACAACCCTTTGGGTGAAGAAGTTCCTCCTAAACTCAGTCCTAAAACTACTTCCCCTTATTTTGAGGCTATGTCCCCTAGTTCTGCTTTCACCCGCCAGTGGAAACAACCTGCCCGCATCTATTGCATCTATTCCCTTCATAAATTTATATGTTTCTATAAGATCCTCCCTCATCCTAAATTCCAACGAGTACAGTCCCAGTCTACTCAACCTCTCCTCGTAATCCAACCCCTTTAGCTCTGGGATTAACCGAGTGAATCTCCTCTGCACACCATCCAGTGCCACTACGTCCTTTCTCAAGTAAGGAGAACAAAACTGAACACAATACTCCAGGTGTGGCCTCACTAACACCTTATACAATTACAGCATAACCTGCCTAGTCTTAAACTCCATCCCTCTAGCAATGAAGGACAAAATTCCATTTGCCTTCTTAATCACCTGTTGCACCTGTAAACCAACCTTTTGCGACTCATGCACTAGCACACCCAGGTCTCTCTGCACAGCAGCATGTTTTAATATTTTATCATTTAAATAATAACCCCTTTTGCTGTTATTCCTTCCAAAATTGATAACCTCACATTTGTCAACATTGTATTCCATCTGCCAGAGCCTAGCCCATTCACTTATCCTATCCAAATCCCTCTGCAGACTTACAGTATCCTCTGCACTTTTTGCTTTACCACTCATCTTAGTGTTGTCTGCAAACTGGACACATTGCACTTGGTCCTCAACTTCAAACCATCTATGTAAATTATGAACAATTGTGGGCCCAACACTGATCCCTGAGGGAAACCACTAGCTACTGATTGCCAACCAGAGAAACACCCATTAATCCCCACTCTTTGCTTTCTATTAATTAACCAATCCTCTATCCATACTACTACTTTACCCTTAATGCAATGCATCTTTATCTTATGCAGCAGCCTTTAGTGTGGCACCTTGTCAAAGGCTTTCTGGAAATCCAGATATACCACATCCATTGGCTCCCCGTTATCTACTGCACTGGTAATGTCCTCAAATAATTCCACTAAATGAGTTGAGCACAAAAATTTTTGAGATAAGGAATAGTTTCAGGGAACACAAATTCCCCTGACAACAGAGTGTGCTAATGACCCACTGTTCTGTTCGATCAATGGCTTCATGGTAAATCTAAATAGGGAACAGGGAAATTCTCAAATAGGCTAGGAAAGAGCGATGGGTCGATTTGCAGCCCGAGTCAATCATCAGCAAGAATGGCAATGCGGGTGCAAAATACAGCGTGAATCGGGAATCGTGAGTCTCTTCAGTGAGATTGTGTTTTCTGATTTTCCAGGTCCCTTCCAGGCTTAATGACAATCACACCAGAACCTCATTTAAATACATTAACTTTTCATTGGCGAGTTTCCCGCTGGCTCTTTCCCCGGACTGAATATTTGTTTCCAGTATATAATATTTATGAATATTTACAACAGCTGTATAAAAGCCAGAACCTGGCTGGAACACCAATAAGGACTGTTTCAGAATGATCAGCAAGTGGTTGGTATCTGATGTTAAGTAATGAATTAAGAGACATTCCAATTAGTTGTCTCATTTCTGTTAAGTATCTAATAATTAATACTGATATGTAAAGAGGCTTCAGGTGGCCTTCGTATCAGGTGATGTGAAATCGAGTTTTGTGCAGTGTCTGTTAAAGTGAAATAAAGGTGTTTGTGGAAAAGGAGCAGAACCTTTGACTCTTTATATAACAGCAGCTAAACATCTGACAAATGGCAGCAGAGAATGGTTGCTGTGCAAATGTGAAGGGTTGAATGATACAACTTTTCCAGACCAAGCCAAGGGGTGAGTGAGAAAAAAAGAAGATATATGGCTGAACCTAGGATAAAGATGGCTGGGTATGACTACCCCCCCTTAATTTCTGAAAGGGGATCATACGACCAATGGAGAAGTGCAGTAGTTATGTAGACTAAGATAACTGCCTTGGGAAAGAGAAAACAAGCTACGGCATTGGCTCTTCCTCTACCTTATGATAGTAACATCCAAAGCAAAGTGTTTTCTGAGCTGGAATTGGAAGAGTTACACTTTGAAGAAGGTCTGGAGACTCCATTACATTATATGGATAAGATTTATAAAAAGGATAACTTGTTAAGTGCGTATGAAGCATTGTCGGACTTTGATGGGTTCTAGAAAATAGAGGATTTCTCCATGGAAGACTATGTAATGGAATTTGCCAGACTATATAAAAGGCTGCAGAAATACAACCTGGAATTTCCACAGTCTGTGTTTGCCTTTAAATTACTTGACTATGCTAGAGTGAGCAACATGGAAAAGCTCCTGGTTTTGACAGGAGTTCAGTTTGCGGATAAGGATACATTATTCGATCAGACGGCAGAAGTTTCTGGGGAAAAATTCAATTCCGATGGCATTGATGACCCAAATGGGTCAGTCTGCAATAAAGCAGAATATGGAAGATACACTACGAACAGGGTGGCAAAATCGCACGGCTACAAACAGATTTCAAGACTATAGAAGGAGATTGGGACCCAGAAATTATAAATTCAGAAACCCAGTTAGAACAATTATCCTTTCAACTGTCCAACACGTTATAATAGAGTGTTTGAAGCGACACATGACACGGAAGAGTCAGAAAGGAAAAAGGTAGTGACCAGAAGAAGGCATTGTCTTATTAACAAGCAGTTTTATGTTGGTAATGAGGGTGTTGGTTGCAGAATCCTTCAATTGTGCTGTCTTGGACAGTGGCTGCAGATCTACTGTGTGTGGAAGTGATTGGTTAAAATGTTACCTGGACTCCTTGAATGCTGAAAATCGTAACAAGGTTAAGGAATTTGAAAGTTCCACAAGTTTCAGGTTTAGGGAATGATAATACTCTGAAGTCACTGAAAAGAGTGGTGATCCATTGCAATATTGCCGGAGTGAATCATTTCATTTGCATGGATGTTGTATCAAGTGAGATACCTTTGCTTCTGAGCAGACCGTCGATGAAGAAAGCACACATGAAACTGGATATGGAACAGGATAAGGAAACAGTTTTGGAAAGACGGTGGACTTACAATTTACACAGTTGGGACACTATTGTATTCCATTACTGACAAATAATATTTCAAGTACAGTTGTTAAGGATGTGTTAATGGCAGTTAAAAATGGGACCTTAGCTGATAAAATGCTTGTTGTATTAAAACTGCATAGGCAATTTGCGCATCCGTCTCCTCGGAGGCTGAAAAATGTATTGAAGGATGCAGGGGTAAGGGATGAAGACTATACTAAACTGATAGAACAGGTTAGTGATCGCTGTGAAGTTTGTAGGAAGTACAGAAGGACACCAGCACGACCAATAGTAACCCTACCTCTGGCCAGAGATTTTAACGCCATTGTGGCCATGGACATTCAGATCTGGGATAAAGCCCATAATATATTTCTTTTGCATTTTGTAGGTTTAGCAACCAGATTTTGTCAATCAACGATTGTACGAAGTAAAGTAAAGAGAGTAATTCTGGATCAAATCGTGGAAAAATGGATAGTGATAGGAATGGGCCCACCGGCAAAATTCTTTACGGACAATGGGGGATAATTTGCTCATAATGAGTTTATGGATATGTGTGAAAATGTGAATATCACAGTTATGAATTCGGCTGCAGAAAGCACATTTAGTAATGGTGTGTGTGAAAGAAACCATACGGTATTAGATGACATGCTCCGAAACATTTTGGCAGATAGACCAAACTGCAAGCTAAATTCAGCTTTAGAATGGGTGTTACATGCAAAGAATTCATTGCAGATGGTTGGGGGCTATAGTCTCTATCAATTTGTGTTTGGTAGAAATCCTAAAATTCCGTCCATTTTGGATAACCAGCCTCCAGCTTGGGAAGGGACTACAATTAGCTCTGCCTTTGCTGAGCACTTAAATGCATTACATAGCAGTAGAAAAGCTTTTTTGGAAGAAGAAGTCTCTGAAAGAATTCGCAGAGCTTTAAGACATAATGTACAGCTATCAAATACCGTTTTTCAGCAAGGAGACTATAAGAGGACAATTTTAATAAATGGAAAGGCCCAGGGAAGATCACAGGCATAGATGGCAAAACAATTATTTTGCAACATGGCAATCAAACTGTTAGGGTACATTCATCAGGGATAATGGGTACAGATTACAAATTTTCAAATTTAGACAGAGCAGACAGACATGACGAGGAACCAGAGTCATCTGGTACGCACGTGTTACAGAACTATGAGGACCAGTTAACTGATATAGACAGGGTTTCTGTGGAGGAACACAACACTTCTGATGAATTAGAACAGGCCATTTTTCCGAAAGGACAACTGCCAAAAGTTGGTACAAAAGTGAAATACTTGCCTGAAGGGGCTAGTGGAATGGAAAGATGCAACTGTTATTAGTAGAGCAGGGAGGGAAGGCCACTGGAAAGTATAAACATTGGTTGAATGTATAGCATTCCGGGGAGGGAGTCAAGACAATGGATTGGGAACACGATGTTCAAAAATGGAGAGCACAGAAACACAGTGCCAGTTCAGATAGTACATCAGATAGTTTATCAAGATCTCATAAGTAAGACTATGAATTCTAATAGGAGTAGAAGCTCACATTCACATGAGATTTTGGTGGCTTCTAATAAATTAGATCAAAAAGTTATCAGACACGCCAAACAGCAAGAACTGCATAGTTGGAGTGAATTTGGGGTACACACGGAAGTACCGGATAGGGGACAACGAGCTCTATCCCACAGATGGATTTGCACGGAAAGGTTCTTCCGGATGGAACGTATGAGGCAAAGGCTAGGCTTGTGGCAAGGGGATTTGAAGAAAACTTAGAAGATCAGGATTTAAGGGTAGATTCACCTCCGGCAGGATAAGGTTATTTTAAAGATATTCTTGGCTCTATTAGCCATAAAGGCATGGGAATGCAAATCTATAGATATCAAATCTGCCTTTTTGCAGTGGCATCATCTCCAGAGAGACATTTTTCTCCGTCCTCCTAAAGAGGCAGCTAACACAGAAGGGGTACTCTGGAAGTTGAACAAATGTGCATATGGATTAAATAATGCGTCTAGAGTCTGGTATTTTTTGGTAAGGTCAGTTTTGTTAAAGTTGAAAGCAGATCCAGCAATGTTTTATTGGCACTGTAAAACAAATCTTTCTGGCATATTTATGATGCATGTCAATGATTTTATGTGGGGTGGGACTAGTGATTTTGAAGCTATTGTAATCTCTGGTTTGAGGAAAGAATTCATGGTTGGAAGTCAGGCTTCCAGTGCAGTTAAATATATTGGACTGGAAATAGGACAGACTAAGTTAGGGGTAACTGTACGTCAGCAATGGTTTCAAAGATGGAAAAAGCGCAACTGCAAAGTTTAATTGGGCAACTGAATTGGTTAGGTAGACAGACTAGACCGGACATGAGTTTTGATGTCTTAGCGTTGAGTACAAAAATGAATGATCCCAAAGTGGAAGACATAATAAGAGCAAATAAAGCGTTGGTCAAACTAAAAATGCAGGAGTGTGTTTTGAGGTTCCCGGTTTTAGGTGACATTAGTCACTTGAAACTCATAGTTTATAGTGATGCGTCCTATGCAAATTTATATGATGGGGTTTCAAGCGCAGGAGATTTTATAATTTTCATTTTGGGGAACAATGGTAAACGTTGCCCTCTTGTGTGGGGAACAAAGAAAATAAGGAGTGTAGTCAAAAGCACTTTGGCTGCTGAGACGTCAAGCCATGTAGAGGCGGTGGATATGGCCTTTTATATATCTCAGATATTGACAGAAAGGGATCAGGGGATTTGGGTAATATACCTATTGAATGTCATATTGACAATAAATCCATGTGGGTAAATGTGCACTCTACAAAAAGTGTCAATGAAAAAAGGTTAAGGATAGACATCACACGTTTGAAGCAGGTGTTGGACAGAGGGTAGATAGCAAAAATTAAATGGGTCGATAGTAGCTATCAATTGTCAGACTGATTTACAAAAAGAGGGGCTAGTTCACAGAAACTTTTGGGTATTATTAATGAAGGGCGCCTGTTTCTGTGACTGTTTTTTCCCCCAAAACAATGATAAAAAAGAGTGGGGGGAAATTGCGTGTGTGTTTTTAAGTTGCTTGTAATTTTGTTTTCAGCTAATTAATTTCTTTCTCCAAGGAAGGCGAGACTGTTACGTAATGGATTAAGAGACATTCCAACTAGTTGTCTCATTTATGTTAAGTATCCAATAATTGACACTGATATGTAAAGAGGCTTCAGGTGGCCTTTGTGTACGGTGATGTGAAGATAGAATTTTGTGCAGAGTCTGTGAAAGTGAAATAACGGTGTTTATGGAAAAGGTGAAGAATCTTTGACTCTTTATACAACAGCAGCTAAACATCTAACATCTGAAACTTTGCATGAAAGGGGAGGACAGAGGTTTGTTGTGTAGTTTTGGATGGTGCTGTCAGGGGAGGGAGAGGAAGTGGACAATTGCAAAGAGTGGGAGGTGCGGGCTGGGGTCGGATTTGTGAGTGGCCTGACATCTTGTGAAAGACTCTGTGTCCCACATTCCTCCCATTAGGTGCTAGAATGAACTGTCAGTCTCTATAAAATTCTAATGGGACCAGACAGAGTTAATGCAGGGAGGAAGTGTCCAGAACCAGAGGTCACATTCTGAGGATACGGGCTAGAGCACTTAGGACTGAGATGAGGAGAAACGTCTTCACTCAGAAAGTGGTCAGCCTGTGGAATTCGCTACCACAGAAATTAGTTGAGGCCAAAACACTGGATAAAAGCAAATTACTGCAGATGCTGTGGATGTGGTCTGTAAGCATTCAGGACCCTGACTTTCCCATTTTAACACAATACCCTGCTCCAATGCCCATTTGGCTGTCCTTGGCCTGTTGCAATGTTCCAGTGAAGCTCAACGCAAACTGAAGGAACAGATTCTCACCTTCCAGTTAGGCACACTACAGCCTTCCAGTCTCAACATCGAATTCAACAACTTCAGATGATTAGCTCTAACCCAACTCAACCTCTTTGTTTTCATCCCATTTCATTTTTACTGTCTTTTACCATTTCTTTCTTTCTTGTCTTTCTTTATATATATTTAATTCCCCCTATATTATCCCCCCTTTCCTTACCTTTCTCCCCGTTGCTTCCACTTCTCCTCCCGCCACATCTACATCTGTCACAGTTTACCCTCAGATGGTAGTTTCTCTGCTGTTTGGCCTTTCACACCATTTATTCTCTCTGGGGACTGCCATTAGCACCTTTCCCCTTGGTTTCTGTGGATATTAGCACTCTTTCCCCTTGGTTTCTGTGGCTATTAGCACTCTGTTCCCTTGGTTTCTGTGGCTATGACTCAGCTTTCATTCTCTCACCCCACAGTATAATTATTTCCCACTTTCTAAGTCTTTTAGCTTTGACAAAGGGTCATCTGGACTCACAACGTTAGCTCTTTTCTCACCCTACAGATGCTGCTGAGATTTTACAGCATTTTCTCTTTGAGGCAAAAACATGGTGGGCGGGATTTTCCCTTGATGGGGTCCTCCGCTTTGCAGGCAGTGCACTCACACCCGCAGACATCCCCATGGCATGGGGGTGGCCACAATGGGAAACTCTATTATCTGGCTGCCTGGACAGAGGATCCCTCTGCTGGCGGGGGCACACTGTGCCGGGAAAGGGTCGGGTGAGATGGAGAATCTAGCCCGATATGCTTTCAAGAAGCAGTTAGGTGTGGCACTTGGGGGCAAAGAGGATCAATGGATATGGGAGGTGGGGGGGGGGGGAGAGGTATCTAGCTAGTGATTTGGATCATCAGCCATGATCATTATCATTATTGGAGGAAGCCCGAAGGACCGAATGGCCTCCTCCTGCTCCTATTTTCCATGTTTCTATACTTAACCCAATAGACGTTCAGACAGTACCTTTGGGAGTCCTGCTGCATGTTTCATCTGCGCCCCACCAACTGAAGCAGTCTGCCCACGGCAGGGGGGATTGGAAAGAGGCGAACAAGTAGTACAGGCTGTAGGCAGTGATGCTGCAGTACGAAATATTGACAATTGCAAGCAGGAGGCCCATAGTAATCCCAACGCCTGAAAAAAGGAACAAACAGGAGAATAGATTATATGAATTACTGATTTGAAATCAATTCTTTGAGCAAAAGAATCCAAACATTTGCAAGGGAGGGGGAATTAAATATTGCAGGAGCAAACATATATATTTAAGAGGAAGGGGATAATAAAATAGAATATGGTCCCATTAATAACAGATGCAGGTGAGTCCATAATGAAAAGAAAATGGCAAGTGTGTTCAATTAATCTTTTGTATTCATTTTCAAAGCAGTAAAACCTGGCGAACCTCCTGGTTGGACTGAGGGGTTGACATCTGGCCAGGTCTTATTGCTTGACCTGTTGATTGTTTCCAGAATTTTCTGTTCTATCATCTATTTCCTTGGCTTTGTGGGTATTCAGGAAAAAGGACACAGGATGGAAATCTCTGACCTGGGATGGGGGTAGGGCTGTGGAATGTTTCTAACAGCAGAGGCCAATGGGAAACCACCCCGTATCTTCTGGCCCCCAACCTAATGAATTATGCACCTGGAGTTTAACACCTTAGTCCATGGCGGGGTGGGTGCTATACTTTTCAGACACCCCACGTTACTGACCCACGTTGAAGAAGGTGGATCTCCTGGAACATTCTGAGGTTAAAAAATAGACCGCATTGAAGACACTGAAGCTGGCAAATCGACCTAATAGATGCTCCCACCCATTGCCATGCTGTCTAGGGTTGCTGGTGATCTCCATCCCAAACTCCAGAGGTAGCCCCAGGCATGATTCAACTAAGTCATGACTTCTGCATGCCACGTTCTTCCAGACTTGTTTTGGACCGTTGCGTTTCCCCGCTGGTGTTGCGGCAAATTGGGCATAAAGGGGGTTATGGATTCCGATAATACCTTCACCTGCATCCCACAAATGGGGTGCAAGTCAAATTTACGCTGATCTCCAATGGGTTTCTCGATCTGCCATGGTGGGCCCCAGCAGAAGATCCTGTGGGAAATTTGCACCAGCATAAAACTGACCTCCCGCTAAATCCTCCTCTTACCAACCCACTCCCCCCACCCCCAACCTGCTCTACACCCCAACCAGTCGGTCAGCTGTTGCTTGATGTTATTAGGGGTGAATTGAATTGGCTGAATACTGACATGTATGATGCTGGGGACCTCTGGAGGAGACCGAGATGGATCATCCACTCGGCACTTCTGGTTGAAGATTATTGCGAATGCTTCAGTGTTGTTTTTTGCACAGATGTGCTGGGCTCCTCTATCCTTGAGGATTGGGATATTTGTGGAGCCTCCTCCTACAGTGAGTTCTTTAATTGTCCACTGCCATTCACTACTGGATTTGACAGGACTGCAGAACGTAAACCTGATTCATTCGCTGCGAAATCGCTTAGCTCTATCACTTACTGCTTATGATATTTGGCATGCAAGCAGTCCTGTGTTGCAGCTTCACCAGATTGATACCTCATTTTTTGGTATGACTGATGTTGCTCCTCCTGAACTCTCCATTGAACCATGGTTGATCCTCTGGCTTGGTGGTAATGATAGAATGAGGATTTGTCAGTCATGAGGTTACAGATTGTAGTTGAGTACAGTTTTGCTGCTGTTGATAGCCCACATAACTTTATGGATGCCCTGTCTAGAGTTGCTAGATCTGTTCAAAGTCTATCCCATTTAGCAAGGTGGAAGTGCCATGCATCACGGTGGAGGGTATCCTCAATGTGAAGATGGGACATTGTCTTCACAAGTACTGTGAGGTGGTCATTCCCACTGATACTGTCATGGACAAATGGATCTGCAGCAGTCAGGTTGGTGAGGATGAGGTGGGGAGGTGGTGGCACAGTGGTATTGTCACTGGACTAGTAATCCAGAGACCTTAGCACTCTGGGGTCCCAGGTTCAAATCCTGCTACCGCAGATGGTGAAAATTGAATTCAATAAAAATCTGGAATTAAAAGTCTAATGATGACAATGAAACCATTGTTGATTGTTGTAAACAAACCATCTGGTTCACTAATGTCCTTCAGGGAAGGAAATGTGCCATCCTTACCTGGTCTGGCCTATATGTGACTCCAGACCCACAGCAATGTGGTTAACTCTTAACTGCCTCTCAAGGGAAATTAGGGATGTACAATAAATGCTGGTGCGGCCTGCAATGCCCAGGTCCCATAAACACATTTTTAAAAAGGTCAAGTAGATTTTTTTGTTCTTGTCAGTTCCTTCTCCACCTGCGGAAGAACTAATCTAGCAGTCATGCCTTTCAGGATCCAGCCAGCTCGGTCTGTGCTGGCGCTACTGAGCCAATCTTGGTGATGGACACTGAAGTCCTCCAAGCAGAATACATTCTGCGTCCTTGTCACTCTCAGTGCTTCCTCCAAGTGGTTTTCAACGTGGTTTCCTTGCCCATGTTTGACCTGATGCCATGAGACCCCAAAGGGTCCAGAGTCGATGACTCCCAGGGCAATCCCTCCTGACTGTATCCCACCATGCTGCCTACCATCTCTGCTGGGTCTATCCTGCTGGTGAGTCAGAACATACCCAGGAATAGTGATGGTGGTGTCTGGAACATTATTTGTAAGGTATGATTCCGTGGCTACGACGAGGTCAGCCTGTTGCTTGAATAATCCGTGAGGCATCTCTCCCAATTATGGCACAAGCCCCAAATGTTAGTAAGGAGGACTTACTAATGCCTAGGCTTCCAATGCCTAGGTTGGCGCCAGCCATTTCAAGGGCACTTTAAGGGTCAAATACATTGCTGTGGGCCTGGAGATACATGTAGGCCAGATCAGGTAAGGACTGCAGATTTCTTCCTTAAAGCATGTGTGCATATATGTGTGAGGGTGAGAGAAAGAGCCCTTCAACTTGGAGTGAGCCGGGCACAATGACATACATCCTGCCATCTACCTACTCCCACTCCAAAAACGTACCCACAAAGCAGGCTGGGTGATGAGGAAAACCCACTTTTAACCCCTACTTTTGTGTGAGTCCCACAAAGGCTAACATGGAGTGTTAAGAGAGGCGATTCAGTGTTAGTTCAACGCAACTCCTTAGCTCAAACCCCAAGTCTCCATTGGCAACCAGGATTTGGGGCCTAGTCTTCCTCTCTCCAGATCTGCTTCTTAAGCAAAAAGGGAAAAAAAACTTATTTTGATTAACTCCTGCTTGACACTCTTTTATGGACGTTTTCGTTAATTCCTCCTTTCTTTATATTATCAATTTATTGCTTTGATATAAATTTTAAAAAAATTAATGTTTAATGTTGTGCCAAACCTTACCTCTGACAAGAAGTTTTAACCAGAATTCAATAAAAATGTAACACCATTGCTCACGTGAATTGTGTGCTATTCAACAAATACTAACCTTGTAATATTGGCACAGCATTCCACGCGGCAACAGGTCCGAGGCTGGCAAACTGCCCAAAGGAAGTTTCCAAGAAAAACATTGGCATCCCAGCGAGTGCCAACATGAGTGTGTAGGGAATGAGAAACGCACCTGGAAAATACAGGAAAGGACTTCAGTGGAGGAGAAAATCACCCATTCACGCTGAACCTCCTTGTTTCCATCAGGTGGGTGGGGTTAAAATTGTCGCTGAAAGATATATGAGAAACCATCCAGCATTCATCCATCCATCAGCAAGCCAGCCTGTTTGCTGGTCACAAAAGCTCAACAGATAAAATGGCCCAACCTTACAAGCTCCTCAAAAAGTAACAAGCTGGGAGCAGATGAGAGGCTTATAAAGAAGGCAAATGCACATGGGGTATAGGGTAACTTGATAAGTGAATTCAAAATTGTCTTATCTATAGGAAACAGAGGATGATGAAAGATGGCTGATTTAGTGACTGGAAGCCAGTGTCCAGTGACTTATCACAGGGATCTGTGCTGGGTCGCCTATTATTCGTCATTTATATAAATGACATAGATGACTATGTGGGGGATAGGATCAGTACGTTTGTGGATGACACAAAGATTGGCCAGGTGGTTAACAGTGAGGTTGAGTGTCTCAGGTGTCTTAGGAAGCTATAGACAGGATGGTCAAATGGGCGGATAAGTGGGAGATGGAATTTAACCCTGAAAAGTGTGTGGTGATGCATTTTAGAAGGAGTATCGTGACAAAGATTATTCAATGAATGACACGACATTGGGAAGTTCCAAGGAACAAAGGGACTTTGGCATGTTTGTCCATAGATCTCTGAAGACTGAAGGACCGGTTAATAGGGTGGAGAAAAGGCTTATGGGACACTTGCCTTTATCAATTGAATTATAGATTACAAAAGCAGGGAGGTCATGCTGGACCTGTATGAATGTTGGTGAGGCCACAGCTGAAGTACTGTGTGCAATTCAGGTAATCAAATTACAGGAAGGATGTGACGGCACTGGAGGGGGTGCAGAGGCGATCGACCAGGATGTTGCCTGGGATGAAACATTTAAGTTGTGAAGAGAGATTAAATAGGCTTAGGTTGTTTGCGAGGGGCGATCTGATTGAGGTGTACAAGATTATGAGGGGCATGGACAGGGTGACGAGGGAGCAGCTGTACACCTTAGTTGAAGGGTAAGTTTGGAGGGGACATAAGTTCGAGGTCTAGGGCAGGAGGTTTCGGGGGATTTGAGGAAAAGCTTTTATACCCGGAGGGTGGTGATGGTCTGAAATGCACTGCCTGGGAGGGTGGTAGAGGCGGGTTGCCTCACATCTCTTAAAAAGTGCCTGGATGAGCACTTGGCACGTCATCACATTTAAGGCTGTGGGCCAAGTGCTGGCAAATGGGATTAGGTAGGCAGGTCAGATGTTTTTCATGCATCGGTACAGACTCAAAGGGCAAAGGATCTCTTCTGCGCTGTATTATTCTGTGATTCTGTGACAGATTAGAATTTGGCACAGGTTCCAGAGTCTTCGCCCACCTAAGAAGCCTAAAGCAGACATAATCTACTAACAAGAGACGCATCTGAGGGAGAAAAACCGACTGCTAGTAAGGAAGGGCTGGGTGGTACAGACATACCACTCATGTTAGGGGGCGAGGGCAAGGGGAGTGGCAATACCAATTAGCAAGAGGACGAGGTTTACAGAAACCAAGACAGTTACGGACTCAGGGGGACGGTACGTCGTGCTCAGCGGTGTCCTGGAAGGGGCACTGGTGGTACTCGTAAATATGTACGTTCCCAACTGGGACGACACAGAATTCATAAAGAAGATCATGGCTGAAATCCCCGACATTGACACACAACGAGTGATTATGGGGGGCGACTTCAACTGCAGACAGGACCCACTGACCCACCAATGAAATCCCAGAACGGGGAGAAAGTCTGGCATGGCAAGGGAAGGAGGAATTTTTATGGAGGCGGTGGACCTATGGAGGTTCCTACACCCAGGAGAAAAGGAATTTTCATACTTCTCACAAGTGCACAAGGCATACACCCGTTTCAACTTCTTTGCAGTGGGAAAATCGGTACTTCCAGGGATCACGGGAGCGGAATACTCCGCGATCGTCATCTCCAACCACGTTCCACAATACATGGATGTGAGGTTGGAGGCTGGACACGGACCTCCTGGCTGACAAGGCCTTCTGCCAAAAAACATTGCGGGCCATAGGCCATTACGTTAGTAACAACCAAAACGGGGAGGTCTCAACCTCCACATTTTGGGAGGCACTGAAGGCCATGATTAGAGGAGAGATCATAGCCTACGAGGCAAACAGAGATAGGGAAGAGATGGTGGCCAGGCAACAACTGGTGGACTCCATTCTGGAAGTTGACAGAAAATACTCCAAGGCCCTGACCGTAGAGCTGCTGGCAGAGAGGAAAAAGCTGTAAATGGACTTTAACCTGCTATCCACTAGGAAAGCAATGTACCAACTCCGCCAGACACGGGGGGCCTTCTATGAACATGGAGACAAGGCTGGCCGCCGATTAGCTCACCAGCTGAGAACGCAGGCAGCCACGAGGGAAATAGTGCAGGTAAAGGATAGCAGAGGCAGACTGGTAACAGAACCAAAGGAGGTCAATCGGGCATTTGAGATCTTCTACCGGGGACTGTACACCTCCGAGTCCCCCAATGGGGACTCGCGGATGAAACAGTTCCGAGACGGACTTAAACGACCAGTTGGGGGGAAGACAGAATGGGGGATCTGGAGGTACCAATAGATCTTGGAGAAATCATGGAGGGCATCAGCTCCATGCAGGCGGGGAAGGGACCGGGACTCGACGGGTTCCCGACGGACTTCTTCAAAAATGTACATCAGTCCTGGCCCTACAATTGAGGGACATGTTTGCGGACTCACTGACAAGGGGCACTCTGCCCTCCATGCTAGCGCAGGCCACAATTTTACTGATACCCAAAAAAAGGTAAAGACACGACGGAATATGTATCATACAGATCTATTTCACTGCTGAATATGGACGTGAAAATACTCGCAAAGGTCCTGGCCAAAAGCCTGGAGGGCTGTGTACCAGAGGTGGTCGCAGAGGACCAAACGGGTTTTGTCAAGGGTAGGCAGCTCACAGTGAACATCAGGCAGATGCTCAACATAACAATGACACCCCCCGGGGGAGAGAACACCAGAGGTGATCGTCTCCCTGGACACAGAAAAGACCTTCGACAGAGTCGATTGGAAATACCTCCTCGAGGTACTGGAACGATTTGGTCTAGGAGTGGGGTTCACCGCCTGGGTGAACTAGCGTCCGAACTAACACCATTTGCTCTGAATACTTCCAGCTACAGAGATGAACAAGACAGGGCTGCGCCCTGTCCCCACTCTTGGGGGCTGGTTTAGCAGGGGGCTGATTTAGCAGGGGGCTGGTTTAGCTCATTCGGCTAAATCGCTGGCTTTTAAAGCAGACCAAGCAGGCCAACAGCACGGTTCGATTCCCATACCAGTCTCCCCGGACAGGCGCCGGAATGTGGCGACTAGGGGCTTTTCACAGTAACTTCATTGAAGCCTACTTGTGACAATAAGCGATTTTCATTTTAGGGGCTAGTTTAGCTCACTGAGCTAAATCACTAGCTTTTAAAGCAGACCAAGCAGGCCAGCAGCACGGTTCGATTCCTGTACCAGCCTCCCCGGACAGGCGCCGGAATGTGGCGACTAGGGGCTTTTCACAGTAACTTCATTGAAGCCTACTTGTGACAATAAGCGATTTTCATTTTCATTTGTTCACATTAGCGATCAAACTACTGCCGATAGCCCTGTGGGATGCAAAAAGCTGGAAGGGAATCCGGAGAGGAGACAGAGAGCACAGAGGTTCACTCTATGCAGATGACCTGCTCCTCTATGTCTTTTAGCCACAGGAGGGACTGAAGGTAATGCTGCAGACCCTGAAACAGTTTGGAACCTTTTTTTGGATTACAAATTTGACCTGGGCAAAAGTGAGGCATTCCCAGTGAACCCAAATGGGGGAGGGGAAGAGCTGGAGGGGCACCCGTTTAAAATGGCCCCGAACACATTCCATTACCTGGACATTCAGATTGCCAGAGACTGAACACAGATCCACAAGTGAAACCTGACCAGCCTGGTGGAGAAAGCAAAAAATGACCTACAAAGGTAGGGCTCACTCCCACTCTCCCTGGCGGGGAGAGTGCAGACGATCAAGATGAACGTACTGCCAAGGTTCCTCTTCCTGTTTAAATCCATACTGATCTTCATCTCTAAGGCCTCATGCAATCATGGTGTTTGTGTTTGTGTGTGTGTCGGGGGGGGGGTTAAGAATCTGAGAATTCCCAAACCAACACTGCAAAGAAGGAAAATCAGAGGGAACTTGGCTTTACCAAACCTACAATACTACCACTGGGCAGCAACGGCAGAGAGTGAGGGGATGGGTGCATGAGCCCGGCTGTTTGGGTACAAATGGAGGAGGCCTCCTGTAAAGGAATGACCCTCCGGGCCCTGGCTACAACAGCACTTCCATTCCCCTCAACAAGATACACAAGCCCAGTGGTAGCAGCCACGCTGAGTACTTGGGCCCAACTGAGACAATATATGGACAGTTACTGGACAGAGCTCGAACACCACTGGACGAAACCAGACAAAAGTGGGGACAGAGGTAGGGTGGGGACTCTGGAGCGAAGCACTGAGCAGGGCTAACTCCACCTCCTCCTGCGCAAGACTTAGCCTAATGCAGCTCAAGGTGGTGCACAGAGCGCACCTGACCAGAACCCGAATGAGCAGGTTCTTCCCGGAGTTGGAGGATAAATGTGAATGGTGCCAGAGGGGCCCGGCCAACCACATCTTATGTTCTGGGCTTGTCCCAAGCTTGCTGGGTTCTGGACAGCCTTCTCCGAGGCAATGTCCAAGGTTGTGGGGGTGAGGGTGAAGCCTTGGACCTTCTCTGGTGAAGCCACACCAGAGAATCCTGTTCAGCTGGCGAACAGCAGCACCACCCACAGCTGCAGACTGGCTTGTTGACCTCTTGAAATTTCTCCACCAGGAGAAGATAAAGCATGCCATCCGAGGGTCCAAGGAAGGCTCCCTAGATACTGGGGGCTTTGTCACCCTGCTCCAAAACCTTTTTGAGGCCAGCACGAGGAGTAAGCTAAGAATAAAAAAAACAAGATAGATGAGGAACCAATGGACTGCGCAACCTGGGGTGGGGTGGGAGGAATAGGGGGAATATTCAAGGGAGGTGGGAGGGACCATAGACTGACCCAGAGGGCGGCGAAATGAATATAGAACTAATTAAAAGAAAGACAAAATAAACCTCTTCTGTACAATAAAGTAAATTAACGCAGGTAAGAAAAATGTGATGCATATATACAATTGTTTATAAATATGAGAAATGCCAATAAAACAATTTCCAAAAAAAGAATTTGCATAGAAGGACCAAGAGATTGATTAAGAGGAGAAAATAGAGTGTGAGTGTAAACTTGCAAGGAACATAAAAGTGATTGTAAAGCTTCTATAATTTTGTAAAAGGAGAAAGATTAGTGAAGACCAAAACAAGCCAATCGATATTCAAGAGCGTGGGAGTGGCAGAGCAATGAAACAACTATTTTACTTCTGTCTTTATGGAGGAAGACACAAATTACTTTCCAGAAATGCAAGGAAACCAAGGGTCCAGTGAGAAGGAGGAATTGAAGGAAATTTGCATTGGAAAATGAAAATAGTGCTGGAGAAAAGAATGGGACTGAAAGTCGATAAATCCCATGGCCTGACAATCTACATCCCAGAGTACTAAAGGAGGTGGCTATAGAAATAAGGATGCTTTGGTTGTCATCTTCCAAAATTCTGTAGATTCTGGAACAGTCCCAGCAGATTGGAAAGTGGCAAATGTAACCCCGCTATTTACAAAAGGAGGGACGGAGAATATAGAATGACAGCCTAATATGAGCTTAATATCAGGAATACTGAAAATGCTCAAGTCTATTATAAAGGATGTGATAACAGGACACTTAGAAAATATCAATGAAATTAGACAAAGCCAACATGCATTTATGAACGGGGAATCACGTTTGACAAACCTATTCGAGTATTTTTGAGTACATAACTAGTAAAAGGTCAAGAAAGAACCAGTGGATGCGGTGTATTTGATTTTTCAGGAAGTGCACTAAGTGCATTTCAATCATTCAAGCGTGTGATTTCACTGTACTTACCACTCTTTGATGTGGTCAATGTTCATAGACATTGGGTTTTCACCACTTATGCCACTGAAGCGTGAAGTGATATGAATGGATCAAAACTGCAGATGGTTTGTATGATCTGTCAATCACAAAAAGCTACTTAAAGCCATGAATGGATTGAAGACAGTGAATCTGTGGGAACCAGACGCAGGCACAGTTGCTCTCCTTCGAGGATGGACATGTGGAACTGCAAGGTAAGTATTACAACTATAATTCTTCTCACCACAGCTTCTATCTCAATGGCTCTCTAGCTTCCAGACAGGGACACCATTTCTCGGGTGGGGTGTGTGTGGTCTGTGGGAGGGGGGCGGGGGGGGTTGGTCTGTGGAGGGGATTGCTTTAGTCAGGGGCCCCTGTAGAGGGATCCTCCTATTACAGGGATCCCTGTGGTGGGTCCCACTATTACAGGGGCCCTGGGGGGTCCACGTATTACATTGGTCCCTGTGGGGTGTCCATCTATAGCAGGAGTCCCGATGGGGGGGTCCCCCTAGTACAGACATCCCTGGAGGGTCCACCTATTACAAGGGTCTAGCGCAGGGGTGGGCAAACTTTTCCGTGCAAGGGCCGCATTCAGAAATTCACAATTCACAAAGGGCCGCATAGTATATTAAGTAAAATAATTACGTCACCCGGTTATGATTCTGGGCGCCTCATATAGAACATAGAACAGTACAGCACAGAACAGGCCCTTCGGCCCTCGACGTTGTGCCAAGCAATGATCACCCTACTCAAGTCAACGTATCCACCCTATACCAGTAAGTAACCCAACAGCCCCCCCACCCATTAACCTTTAAAAAAAAAATTAAAAAAAAAAAAAAAAAAAAATTTTGTTTTAAAAAAAATTTTTTTTTTTTTTTTTTTTAATGACTTGGTGGGCCGCAGAAATACCTTTGGCGGGCCGCATGCGGCCCGCGGGCCGTAGTTTGCCCACCCCTGGTCTAGCGGATCCCCTATTACATGGGTCCCTGGGGGAGGGGTCCCTCTATTCCGTGTTTCTGGGGAGCTCCCCCTGTAACAGGAGTCTGTGTGGGGGTCCCACTATTGCAGGATTCTCTGTGGGCGGTCACCCTATTATAGGGGTCCCTGGAGGGTCCTCCTAATATAGGGGTCCCTGGGGCGTCCCCCATCACAGGGATCTCTGGGGGGGCCTCCCTAATACAGGGGTCACTGGGGATGTCCCCCATTACAGGAGTCCCTGGAGTGGGTCCACATATTACAGGGGACCCTGGGGCAGGTCCCGCTATTACATGTGTCCCTGGAGGGGGTCCACCTACAGGAGTCCCTGGGAATGGTCCCACTATTAGAGGGGGTCCCCATTACACAGGTCCGAAGGGGTGGGTTGATCATTCCCACACTTGGGGGAAGGTGGGCACCTGGGCAATCTGGGAGCGGGTGTTGCTGTCCGGTGGGGTGGGCAATGGAGTCAATGCCAATGTGTGGTGCGGGGATCAGGATCAATTTGCAGTGCAGTGCGGGGTGTTTGCTTCCAATCTGTGTTGCGGGAGCGTGTTATGGGCCAGGGTTTAGAGAGCCCCAAAGTGCATCATGGAGTTCACCTGATCCACAACTTTTAATAGATTGTGGTATGGGGAGGACACGGCCCACTCTACAGGTATGGTACAGCAGAAATGGAAAAGTATTTTTTAAAGCAAAACAATGTTTATTCTATGAATTCAAGTTCACCTTTTTAAAACAAACAGTGACATCTTCGCAACCATTAATTCAAATAAACCCTCCAAAGAATACAACACTAAGTAATCTGTATGCTGTTCTTTTAACATCTAAAATACTTAACAAACCATCAAACAGGAACACATTAGGTTTACATTTAATATTGAGACCTTTTTACAATTCTGAGTTCACCAAATGATCCATAGATAGTCTTTGGATGGCAGAGATCAACAGCAGTGCAGCTCACTGAAACATATAGACTCACCCAAGCTCTTTTTCAAACTGAAATTAAAAAAGCAGAAGTGGAGCTCATCTCCACCCACACTCTGACATCACTCCAGTAACATGAGCAGCTATTTCTTAAAGGTACATTTCTTAAACACCCATTTCTTAAAGGGTACTCTCACATGACAAGCGGGATACACGCCGCTGGACCTCGCTATCGGGCCGCTCGCTCAAGATGTCGGCCCAATAACGGGGATCCCTCGTATTCCATGCCATGCATAAACTTACATGGCGAGGGGTGGCACGTGATGCAGTGGTTAGCACTGGGACTGCGGTGCTGAGGACCCGGGTTCGAATCCCAGCCCTGGGTCACTGTCCGTGTGGTATTTGCACATTCTCCCCATGTCTGCATGGGTTTTACCCCACAACCCAAAGATGTGCAGGTTAGGTGGATTGGCCACACTGAATTGCCCCTTAATTGGGAAAAAAATAATAATTGGGTACTTTATATTAAAAAAAATCTTGCATGGCATGCAACACTGAATTGCTTCTGATTTTGCGACCACTTGGGGCTCGTAAAACTAGTACAATTCAGCTCCGGCGGGAGAACATCATCTCCCAAATGGAGAATCCAGCCCTAAATATGTCAAGGGACATGGGGAAGAGTGTGGGAGTTGCCGTTGAGGTAGAGGATCAGACATATTGAATGGTGAAGCAAGCTCAGTGGTCCAAATGACTTAATCCTGCTCCTATTTTCTATGTTTCAAAGATTCTAAGTCCATCAATTACTCCATTCGAATTCTGTTTTGCTCTCTCCTATATTTTTGATCTCACGACAGTACCTCCTCCATTTTTGTAAGCCAGGTAAGGGAATCGCCAGATGTTGCCCAGACCCACTGCCAAGCCGATCACTGAGAGAAAGTAGTCCGTCTTCGAAGACCAGTTGCCCCGCTCCACATTCTCGTCACTTTCACCCGCATGTCCGTTGGTGACAGCCTGTGGGGGGAAAGAGAGGAAATAGCAGACCCAGAAGTGAGACTTTCTCAGACTGGAACTCAAACACAAAGTACAGGCCTTACCCACTACAGAAACACTGGGGGAATTTTACAGTCCCAAGAACAGCTGATTTTATAACAGGTGGACAATAGGGCTTGTGCTGGGTTTCCCTCCATCATTAACTGAAGGCAAGAGACAATGCAGTCAACCACAGTGCACCAATGTGACCACACGTGAAATCAAAACTTCTTAACCTAGGGCAGTAAGGTGGCGCGGTGGATTAGCCCTGTTGCATCATGGCGCCGAGGTCCCAGGTTCGATCCCGGCTCTGGGTCAACGTCCGTGTGGAGTTTGCACATTCTCCCTGTGTTTGCATGGGTTTCGCCCCCACAACCCACAAATGTGCAGGCTGGGCGAATTGGCCATGCTAAATTGTCCCTTAATTGGAAAAAGTGGATTGGGTACTCTAAAAGTGCAAAAAAACACTTCTTAACCTTTAATTCCCTACCACTTTTAGGTCCTCCCCTGACATCCACGGCCAAGATGGAGTGTGCTGTGTGGCAGCTGCTGCCTATGCAGCCACAAAGGACAATACTGAAAAGGTCACAGGTAAGAGGGATTCCAAAGGCCCAGACACCCTCAGAGCCCTGAGAGGATGTCTAAGGGTGTGCCAACAGCCTCTTCCCCTCCCTTTTGATGTGTTAGGGCAACCTGCCTCACCTTTTGAGGGGAAGGGCCACCTGGAGAATGGTCGAGTTGGATAAACACACATTGTCTTCACTGGAACGATGGCGATTGAGAGGCAACCTGATATAATTCACAATATTATGAGTGGCATGGATAGAGTGGGTAGTCAGAAGCTCTTTCCCATGGTGGAAAAATCAATTACTTGGGGGCATAGGTTTAAAGTGCAAGGGGCAAATTTTAATGGAGATGTGCGAGGCAAGTTTTTTACACAGAGGGTGGTGAGTGCGTGGGACTTGTTGCTGGAGGAGGTGATGGAATCAGATACAATGGCAACGTTTAAGAGGCATCTTGACAAATATATGAATAGGATGGGAATAGAGGGATATGGACCCCGGAAGTGTAGAAGGTTTTAGTTTAAACAGGCATCAAGATCAGCGCACGCTTGGAGGGCCGAAGGGCCTAAGGGCCTGTTCCTGTGCTGTACTGTTGTTTGTTCTTTGAGGTACTCCAACCCCCTCTCACATAATACTACAAAAATTCTTCCATGGTTACAGCAATAGAGCCCAGGTCTGTGTGTATCTCCAGCAAAAACTGGACATTCTGCTGGACTGGGTTCTCCATGACATCCCCATGGAAATCTTATTATGATCCCGGACCAGACGCAACAGTTGCTCGGATACTGCAACGGTATCCGAGCAGGAATGCAGATCCTGCTAGGACTGGACAGGAACCCCAATATTTTATTTTAATTTTATGAGCCTGTGAGGAAAGGATCCTTCAGTCCAAGAGTAATTTCATGAAGAAATATATCAAAACAAGATTTATCACAGACACAGTATTGAAATATTGTTACCATCACACCAGAAAATAGCTTACTCTTTAAACAATACTACTCAACACAGTGAATACAGTAACTTTCAACTGTTATCCTTATTCCCACTTGTCGTATTATGCTCTTGGTGTAGCATAAGCTGCTTCCTTGATGTTCACTCTGACAAAGGAAGGTTCAGACATGGGTTGGTGTAATGCCCCCCTGTGGTAGTGTCACCTCTGTGTGTATCGTGAATGCCCATTGGTCATGTCCTACCTTACTGACCCATTGGTTGAATATCTGTGTGTCATGTCTCTGGTGCTCCCTCTAGTGTCTAGCTAGTCTATGTGTACTTACCTTAACCCCTTGTGTATTTACAGTGATGCATATCACCACACTACTCAAACAATAAAAAAACCATCTCTGCACTGTTAAATACAGTTGGCAGTCAGGAATGCCTGCTTCACAGAGATGTCTGGATACTCAACTTTGGGAAAGAGAGATCTTTTGACACAGTTTTAAAGAAAATACTGCCTGTCAGAACAATGCAGAAATTCTGGCTGTATTCCTTCAGAGGATGCTTCTCAGCTTGGTTCATCTCACCTTCTAAGCAGACAATGCTGAACCTCTTGTAAATAAACTGTCTGCAGAGATATCTTTTTTAAAAAATTAATTTAGACTACCCAATTCATTTTTTCAATTAAGGGGCAATTTAGCATGGCCAATCCACCTAGCCTGCACATCTTAGGGTTGTGGGAGCGAAACCCACACAAACACGGGGGGAACGTGCAAACTCCACACAGACAGTGACTCAGAGCCGGGATCGAAACAGGGACCTCAGTGCCATGAGGCTGCAGGGCTAACCCACTGCGCCACCGTGCTGCCCTCTGCAGACATATAACTGAACTGCAGTGGGAGCAAAATGTTTAACTTCTGCTCACAGCTCGATTTACAACTCAACTGAACTGCTTTTCTTCAAAATGCCTGAAGCCAGAAGTGTCGAGTGGGTGATCCATCTCAGTCTCCTCCGGAGGGCCCCAGCATCACAGATGTCAGTCTTCAGCCAATATGATTCACTCCACGTGATATCAAGAAATGGCTGAAGGCACTGGATACTGAAAAGGCAATGGTCCCTGACAATATCCCGGCAATTTGCGCTCCAGAACTTGACACACCCCTAGACAAGCTGTTCCAGTATCGCAACAACACTGGCATCTACACAGCAATATGGAAAATTGCCCAGGTGTCACCTGTAGACAAGAAACAGGACAAATCCAACCCAGCCAATTACCGCCCTATCAGTCTACTCTCCATCATCAGCAAAGTGATGGAAGGAGTCATTAACAGTGCCAAGCAAGCGGCATTTACTCAGCAATAACCTGCTCACAGACACCCAGTTTAGGTTCCGTCAGGGTCACTCAGCTCCTGACCTCATTACAGCCTTGGTTCAAACATGGACAAAAGAACTGAATGCCAGAGGCGGTGAGAGTGACTGCATCAAGGCAGCATTTGACAGAGTATGGCATCAGCCCTAGTTAAATTGGAGTCAATGGGAATCAGGGAGAAACCTCTCTATTGGTTGGAGTAATACCTGACACAAAGGTGTTTTGGTATTTGGAGCTCCAGGACATCACTGCAGAGTTATGCAGGGTGGTGCCCTAGGCCCAATCATCCTCAGCTGCTTCATCAATGACCTCCCTTTCATCATAAGGTTAGAAGTGGGGATGTTTCCAGATGACTACACAATGTTCAGCACCATTTGTGACTTCTCAGATAATAAAGCAGTCCATGTCCAAATGCAGCAAGACCTGGACAATATCCAGGCTTGGGCTGACAAGTGGCAAATTACATTTGTGCTGCAAAAGTGCCTACAAGAGAGAATTTAACCACCGTCCCTTGACATTCAATGGCATTACCATCACTGAATCAGCCACAATCAACATCCTGGGTGTGACCATTGATCAGAAAGTGAACTGGACTAGCCATAATAATACTTGGCTACCAGGGCAGGTCAAAGACTAGGAATCCAATGGTGAGTAACTCACCTCCTGAACGCCACCACCACCATCCCCCCCCCCCCCCCCCCCCACCCACATTCAAAGCCTGTCCACTATCTACAAGGCACAAGTCAGGAGTGTGCTGTAATACTCTCCACTTCCCTGGATGATTGTAGCTTCAAAAACACTCAAGAAGCTTGACACCATTCAGGACAAAGCAGCCCGCATAAATGCTCCCCCTTTCACAAACATTCAAACTCTCCCCCACCGACGAACAGTGGCAGCCATATGAAGCATCTACAAGATGCACTGCAGGAACTCACCAAGGTTCCTTGGATAGCACCTTCCAAACCCACGACCACTGCCATCTAGATGGACAAGAGCAGCAGATACCTGGGAACTTCACCACCTGGAGGTCCCCCTCCAAGTCACTCGCCACCCTGACTTGGAACTATATCGGTCGCTCCTTCACTGTCGCTGGGGCAACATCCTGGGACTCCCTTCCTAACAGCATAGTGGATGTACCTACACCTCAAGGACTGCAGCGATTCAAGAAGGCAACTCACCCCACCTTCTAAAGGGCAACTGGAATGAGCAATAAATGCTGGCCTAACCAGCGACGCCCACATTCTGTAAATTAATAATAAAAAAACATTGGGCGTGATCTTCCGGCCTCGTTACACTTGCACTCAAGCGTAACGAGGTCGGTGAATTGCGGAGAGGCCAAAAACGTGAACCTTGCCAGGCGGCAAAGATTCTGCGATGCAACAGGCCTGCTCACGTGAGCGATTTCGGAATCTCGCCGCAGCGTGGCGAGAAACCAATTATCACCACTTGAGCCTCATTTCCATACAACTAACGAGAGCCACCTGTCATCCAACGGCCTCCTGTCATTTATCGGCCTCCCCAGCAAGTGCTCACGCTGGTGCCGATGGTACTCCTCTTTAAAAACGTGAACCTGACAGCAGGGATTCTGTGGAGAGTCGAGGAGGGGAGTAGCAATCGCTGCTCTTCGGCAAAGATGATGTGGAGATGCCGCCATTGAACTAGGGGGAGCACAGAAAAAAGTCTTACAACACCAGGTTAAAGTCCAACAGGTTTGTTTCAAATCATTAGCTTTCAGAGCACTGCCCATTCCTCAGGTGAAAGGAAGGGTTGGTTCCAGAAACATCTCTATCGACAAAGTCAAAGATGCAAAACAATGCTTTGAATGCGAGCATTTGCAGGTATTTAAGTCTTTACAGATCCAGAGAGGGGAGTAATCCCAGTTTAAAGAGGTGTGAATAATCTCAAACCAGGACAGTTGGAAGGATTTCGGAAACCCAGGCCAGATGGTGGGGGATCGTGTCATCAGCCACGATTGCAGTGGATAATCCCTGTCACCCAGGAGCTAACCACTTAGCCTGCTCATGCGGCCATAGGGCAGTTTACTTATTCAAAGGTTTCACCTAGGGTGTCTTTATTCACGAGGAAACAAACCAAAAACACAAGCTCAAAATTCAACAATATTTATTAACACAATTAATCCTTATATTACCCACATAAAGTAAGAGGATACCCCAGATTCAAGAAATCTATCCACAAAGATGGCTTGGTAGGCTGTGGATCTGATCGCTGGAATTCCTCTGGCCCGTTAGGGGCAGCATGGTAGCATGGTGGTTAGCATAAATGCTTCACAGCTCCAGGGTCCCAGGTTCAGTTCCCGGCTGGGTCACTGTCTGTGCGGAGTCTGCACGTCCTCCCCGTGTGTGCGTGGGTTTCCTCCGGGTGCTCCGGTTTCCTCCCACAGTCCAAAGATGTGCGGGTTAGGTGGATTGGCCAAGCTAAATTGCCCGTAGTGTCCTAATAAAAGTAAGGTTAGGGGGGGTTGTTGGGTTACGGGTATAGGGTGGATACGTGGGTTTGAGTAGGGTGATCATTGCTCGGCACAACATCGAGGGCCGAAGGGCCTGTTCTGTGCTGTACTGTTCTATGTTCTCACAGAGGTGGTTCCCACTGGTGGTCTCTTCCTTGCTTCCTTCTGATCTGGTCAAGCTCATCTCACATACCGAGTCTTTCCTGCTGGTGTACCTGAGATGCTTACCTTTTTCCCCACCCTCCCTGTCTTTCCAGAAACTTCTCTGGCTTCCGCCCAATGGGCTCTCGGGAGGGGATCTGAATACCCAGTGGGTTTCTTGATGTTTGCCTGACAGGACACCAGGGCCCGGCCCCCAGGTGTCCATCTCCATGGTGTTGCTTACATTTAACCTGTTCCCATATAAGCTAACAGTAATAATATTTTTAAAATTATTGTCACAAGTAGACTTACGTTAAGATCGCAATGAAGTTACTGTGAAATTCCCCAAGTTGCCACATTCCAGCGCCTGTTCGGGTACACAGAGGGAGAATTCAAAATGTTCAAATTACCTAACAAGCACGCCTTTCAAGACTTGTGGGAGGAAACCGTAGCACCCGGAGGAAACCCATGCAGACACAGGAAGAACGTGCAGACTCCGCACAGAGAGTGACCCATGCAGGAATCGAACCTGGGAACCCCCTGGCTATTCACTGTGCTACTGTGCCACCCATAATAGAAACTCTGGGTGACGGAAAGTCTGTCTTGATCTGGGCTACCGATAGTAGAACTGTGCATTTCAATGGGATACGGTGATATCCTGCTGGGTTTCAGTAGAATAGGGCCTGGCATACTTGGGGGACGAGAAAATACCTGACTGGAAAACTTTGAGCATTACCTGTTTCCCTACCTCATATCCGATAAGATTTACCTTCCCATTTAAGTAGGCCTTGCTCTGTTTTTTCCGCTTGCCTACTGTTATGGGCCAGGGTTTAGAGAACCCCAAAGTGTATCATGGAGTTCACCTGACCCACAACTTTTAATAGATTGTGGTTACGGGGAGCACACGGCCCACTCTACAGGTGTGGTACAGCAGAAATGGTAAAGTAATTTTTTAAAGCAAAACAATGTGTATTCTATGAACTCAAGTTAACTTTTTTAAAACATACAGTGAACATCTTAGCAACCATTAATCCAAATACAACCCCCAAAGACTACAACACTAGTAATCCTTTAAGCTTTCCTTTTGACATCCATAAGACTTAAAAACAAAACCTTTAACAGATGCACATCAGGTTAAAGTCACTATTGAGAGCAGTTATTAGTTTTAAATCACCAAAGGACCGATTTACAGCTTTTAGATTACAGAGAGAGAGACTCATACCCCTTCTGGTTGTGACTACAGCTATCCAGCTCTGAAAATGAAACTAAAACACACCCTGCAGCAAACAGCCTAAAACAAAAGTAAAAAGCTGACAGACAGCCCAGCTCCGCCCACACTCTGACATCACTGATAAACACCCATTTCTTAAATGTATATTTCTTAAACACCCATTTCCTAAAGGTACTCTCACATGACACTATCTTGACAGCTTTGGCCTGTTGAGCAGCCTGGATGTTCTGTAACATGGCTTTTACGATGTTCTCATGCATGAGTGCCATGACTTCGAGCCTGGATAGATCTAACCCAAGTAGGGGGTCTATTCCTCTCATGGGTTATTGAATCATTAGGGCGTGGGGCTGTATTCAGTGGAAACTGGACACGGAGTTCCGTACTATCATGTTTACGAAGGGCAGGGCTTTATTCCAGGAGAGGTCGATTTGCTGAACGGCTTTCAAAATCATGGCCGGGATTCTCCGAAATCCTGGGCAAGTATTGACGTCGTTGGAAACACTGGAGTGGTGTATGCATCGTGGCCCAGTGATTCAGCGGTCCTCATGGGGCCAGCCCGACAGCCATCTTCGCGCCGGGGCATGCGCGTGGTTGCTGGCACCGCACAACATGGCAGAGCTGGCCCGCGCGGAAGGAGGTAGGCCCTCCCCAGATCGCAGGGGCCCGCCGATGGAAACCACCGATCACGGGACTGCACCCCGTGGAGCCCCCCCCCCCCCCCCCCCGAGTCAGATTTCTCCGCCCCTCCCCCCCCCAACCAAGACGTCCACCGCGGCCTCAGGTCCAAGCTCCCACCGGGTGGTACCAGTTTGGAACCAGACCAGCGGGACTTGGCGGAACTCGACAGGAGTTCAGTCGGTCAACCGCAAAGAATCAAACAGGAAGGGGAGTCCGAGTGCTGCGCTGTTCCGTCACTTACACTGTGGGGGTCAACTGCACCAGCCCCAGCTCCTACGCCTCCCTCAGGGTGGCTGATGGCCCCTGAGCCACTCCATTATGCAGGGGTGTGAGGGGAGCCATCCTTTGAGGCCCCCCCGCCACCTGGTTCTGCCAGTCCTGGATACCCTCTCTGGTCCCGACCAGGGCCTGCACGTCCGCAGCCATGGAGCACAGGGATTGGATCATCTCCATCTGGGACTGTGCCACCACCCTGAGGGTTCGTGCCGTATCAGCCAGTGACTGGGTCACGTCCCTCTGGGTCTGGGCCACGTACCTCTGGGTGTGGGCCACATCCCTCTGGGTCTGGGCCACCTCCCTCTGGGATTGGGGCACCTCCCTCCGTGTCCGTGCAACGCTGGGCAGCTATGGCCTGCTGTGACTGGGCCACGCTGAGGTGCGCCACTGTGATTTCCAGGTGGCTCTGTCTAATGGCTGCCCGTGACAGGGCAGCCCCGTACTGGGCCTCAGCCCCCGTCTGCACAGAATGCTCCAGACCTCGCACACTCTGACCCATATCCGACACCGCCGCCTCCATTGTTGTCCTGGGTTGCTTGCATGACCGGCACCCCCCCCTGCTCCTGCAGGCAGATGGACTCCTCCACCTGCGCCTGTAGGTGCTGGAAACCGGCCATCATCCTCTCCTTTAGTAACTAGGTCTCTGACTGCACCTGTGGTTGGGACTGGATGTTCCAGGAGCCCAGGAACCGTCTGGGCGGTAGCTGGCTCCTGGAGCTGGTCTGCCATCCAACCTTCTGGCCCCTCGGCTGCTCCTAACTCCACCTGCTGCACCAAATGCGATGTGTGTTGCGCACCAGATTGTGATCCAGGACCCTCTTCACTAATGTGCCCAACCAAGGTGATAGTCCCTGAGAGGTGGAGGGTGTTGGAGACAGCAAGGACGGAAAGTCCGTGATCTTCTCTGACCCAAACACTGGGGTCTCCTGAATCTTGGGCAGACTGTTCAGGCTGCTCGTCCCGTCAGTGCTCTGGCACTGTATGGTTATTCAGCGGGTCAGGGGGAGGGGGAAGGGTGGGGTGGCGTGGGGAGTAAGGGTGAAGGGAATGAGGGGGGTGGTTCAAGGAGGGTGAAGGGAGTGATGGGTGGGGGGGCGAGGGGGGGTGTCGGCTGAGGTGGGTGTGGGGGGGTGGGGAAGGGGGATACATGTGTCATGGGGATCCGCAACTGAGCAGGGTCTCACTTGCTCGCTCACTGCCGACTTCCACGTCGGCGACCTCCATTTCTTCCGGGCTGCCGACCACATCCAGTGCGGTTTTCTCCTGGTGGGTGAGGGGGTGGGACTCAAACAAAAACACTGTTCAACGTTCCGATGCATGCAGCCCAGTGGTTTGGGAGGTGATGGCATCAGTGGCCAGGGCACCCAGCCTTTGCGGCTGGCATGGATACTGGTGTGTGGGGCAGTGTGGGAGTTTGGCCGTCCCCCGGGGGTGGGGGGTGGGTGGGGGGGATGGGTTACGTGTGTCTGGGGGAGAGGGGGGTTTGGTGCCAGGGGCACAGTGCTGCCTACTCACCCTGGCCGTCCTGAGGAGGTTGCGCAGTTTCTTCCTGTACTGGATGCCAGTCCGGCAACATTGGCCACGGCACCGACCGCGTCTGCCACCTGCGCCCAACAGCACCGAGTGGCCTTTCCCCCGGGCCGGGGTAAAGGGTCAGATGCCTCTCCTCCACAGCATCCAGCAGTGTGTCCAGCTCAGCGTCCCTGTACCGTGGCGTTGCTCTCCTTCCAGCCATCCTGTTGACTGGGACAGTGTGTGTGGGGAAGGGAAGGATCATTTAAGTGTGGCTGCAGCCTGTGAGTCTAATGTCAATCATGGACCTGGCAAATCCAGCGCCGTTTTGTTTGGAACCAATTGTGTTCCACCTGGCGATGGCGTTAGCCCATTTAGAGTTGCTGAATCAGCGCAGCTATTGCGCCGTTTGTGTTGTCGCAAAACACCACTGTTCCCACGCCGGCATCAGCACTTTGTCTCAAAAATGGAGAATCCCGCCCCCTGTTTTCCTACTTCCCTCTTTCACCATGAAGGACCTGTCTACACAGATTTTTAGAGTGGGATCAGAACCCTCCTTTGTCTTTGGCAGTAAAGGCCACTTGAGGTCTTTTACTGCCGGTATCTGGCATTCGTGAGGTTTCCCTCCATAAGTTATATTATCTGCCAGGAAGGTGGGGATTCGGTTATCATAGAATTTACAGTGCAGAAGGAGGCCATTCAGCCCATCAAGTCTGCACCGGCTCTTGGAAAGAGCACCCTACCTAAGGTCAACACCTCCACCCTATCCCATAACCCAGTAACCCCACCCAACACTAAAGGCAATTTATCATGGCCAATCCACCTAACCTGCACATCTTTGGACTGTGGGAGGAAACAGGAACGCCCGGAGGAAACCCACGCACACACGGGGAGGATGTGCAGACTCCGCACAGACAGTGACCCAAGCCAGAATCGAACCTGGGGCCCTGGAGCTGTGAAGCAATTGTGCTATCCACAATGCTACCGTGCTGCCCTTGTTATGTTTTATGTTGTATGTGTTTATGTGTTATGTTTTATGGCAATGTCCCAGCCCTGAAGCATAAGGATCCACCTTGCTATTCTATTCTGACTAACTGTCCCATCTTTGATCTGCCAGTTCAGTAGTAATTGAATGGGGGTATACTCAGTGGAGATCATCAGAGGATTGTCCAACTATATAGTTGAAGCGGTGTACTGCCCAGAACACTGATAGGAGGTGCGTCTCGCATACTGAGAAGCTTTGTTCCACCGGGGTGAGTAGGCGTGAGGTGTAGGCTTTTGGGCCTAAGCGCCTGCGTCATTCCTGGGGGCTTGTGCTGGAGACCGTTTTAATTCGGAGACTACGTGGGTGTGACTCGTGGTCCAGGTCCAGGCGTTTTTTTTGTGTTGGAGTTCAGAAAGGGGGACTGCTCTGTTGGTGAAGCCATTTATGTGGTTTCGGCAATACCCCGCCAAGCTCAGAAAGGTGCGTAGTGAGCTCACGTTCTTCATTAAGGGAAGGTGTGAAATCGCTTCCTTTCAATCTCATGCTTTCCCTCTGTACCTAGGCGGAGTTTCACGACGGAAAAATCATTGTGAAACAGCCACAGATTCTCTGTTCGGGTGCGGGGGGGGGGGGGGGGGGGGGGGGGGGGGCTAGCAGCCAGGCAGCGGAGAGCACCTGGCTATAGATGCGTATACGGCCTGGAGAATTGCCGGGTCCATGGCCGCACATGCGCACAGCGGCAGCCTGCAGCAGCCACGCCGTGCTTCATGGCGGGTGTCACTCACGGACCTGGCCCGTGAAATAGTTCCCCCCTTCGGCCGGCTCGTGAGCCTTGGACCGCCTCCCTACAGTGCCTGCAGTCCCGAATATGTCCATCCCTATCCGCGGATCAGCAATCCCCCGACGATGGCTGTGCTGGCTGAATCCGCAGCCGCCACACCAAGTTCCCGACAGGTAAGACCACATGTATCCCAGGCCATCGGGAACTCGGCCAGTCGGGGGCACAGCATTGGGGGGCGGGCCTCAGTCTAATATCGTGAAGTATTTAACATGTGGGGCTCGTTGCACGCCCCCAGGTGTCCATCTCCATGGTGTTGCTTATATTTAACCTGTTCCCATATGATGCGACCATCAATTCACACGAAACAAGGAGGAGAAGTAAACTGTGGCTTTAATCAACTAGAACAGTGCCTGCCTATGACTGCTCTGCTACTGAGAGCCGCCTACAGGGCTACTGCTCTTTATACCTACCCTCAAGGGGAGGAGCCAGGGGCGGAGTCCACAAAGGCACCAACATGATACATCACAGGTAATACCTCAGAATGGTCCATAGGTGGAGCCCTCATGGGCAACAGTGTGATACAGTTACATACATGGTGATTGGTTAATGCAATATATTCACCACATTCAGCCCCTGTTAAAAAATGAAGTCCGGCGGGGGTGAAGGGTTCACAAGTTCAGCTTGTCCGGCGCACGGATCGTGCGCTGTGATCACCGGACCTCTGGTATCGCAGTTGGCCCGGGTGTCGACCTCATCCATGTGGGCGTGGGGATTGACGTTGCTGATGCGGGTACAGACATCCGGGAGCGTATCTTCCGGAACTTCGTTCCTGTGGGTTGGTGAAGACGGGATGGGTGGGCGGGAGGGGGTGCGGGTGCCATGTAGGGGCGGGGGCTCTGGTCAGTGTAGGTTGGGTGGGGTAAGTTGGGGTGGCGGTGGTAGTGGAACCTGCGGGTGCCAGGTCCCGGAGGGAAACCGTATCCTGTCGGCCGCCGAGGTGTTCTATGTATGCGTACTGGGGGTTGGTGTGAAGGAGCAGGACCCTCTCAACTAGGGGGTCGGACTTATGGCTCCTGATGTGTTTGCGGAGTAGGACAGGCCCCGGTGTCTTCAGTCAGGACGGATGTGAGGCCCTGGAGGTGGATTTCCTGGGGAAAACAAACAGGTGGTCATGAGGGGTCTCGTTTGTGGCCGTGCAAAGGAGGCACCTAATAGAGTGGAGAGCTTCGGGGAGGACCTCCTGCCAGTGGGAAATGGAGATTCCTAGACCGTAGAGCCAGGAGGACAGTCTTCCAGACCGTCGCGTTCTCCCTCTCCACATGCCCATTTCCCCGGGGGTTATAACTGGTAGTCCTGCTCGAGGCGATGCCCTTACTGAGCAGGTACTGACGCAGTTCGTCGCTCATGAACGATGAGCCCCGGTCACTGTGAACATACATGGGGAAACCAAACAGGGTGAAGACACTATGTAGGGCTTTAATGACGGTGGCCGCGGTCATGTCGGGGCAGGGGGTTGCAATGGGGAAGCGGGAGAATTCATCAATGACGTTGAGGAAATATGTGTTGCGGTGAGTGGAGGGGAGGGGCCCTTTGAACTCGATACTGAGGCGCTCAAAGGGCCGGGATGCCTTTACCAGGTGGGCCTTATCCGGCCGATAGAAGTGCGGCTTGCACTCCGCGCAGATCGGGCAGTCCCTGGTCATGGCCTTGACCTCCTCAGTAGAGTAGGGCAGGTTGCTGGCCTTGATGTAGTGGAGAAGCCGGGTGACCACTGGGTGGCAGAGGTCAGTGTGGATAGCCCACAGTCGGTCCTCTTGCGCGCTGGTGCATGTGCCACGGGACAGGGCATCTGGGGGCTGGTTGAGCTTCCCATGGCGATATACTATATCGTAATTATAGGTGGAGAGTTCGATCATCCACCTCAAGATCTTATCGTTCTTGATTTTCCCCAGCTGCTTATTATCGAGCATGAAGGCTACCGATCGTTGGTCGGTGACGAGGGTAAACCTCCTACCAGTGAGGTAGTGCCTCCAGTGCCGCACGGCTTCCACAATGGCTTGGGCTTCTTTTTCAACCCACGAGTGTCGAATTTCAGAGGCAGTGAGGGCGTGAAAGAAATGCTACGGGCCTGCCTGCCTGATTGAGGGTAGTGGCGAGGGCGGCCTCTGACATGTCGCTTTCCACCTGGAAGGGGACGGACTCATCCACCGCGCACATTGCGGCTTTGGCAATGTCTGCCTTGATGCAGCTGAAGGCCTGGCGGGCCTCGGCCACCAGTGGGAAGGTGGTGGCCTTGATTAGTGGGCGGGCTTTGTCTGCATAGTTGGGGACCCACTGGACGTAATAGGAAAAGAGCCCGAGGCACCCGGAGGGGGCACATACGATCAGGACCCCGTTTTCCACAACGTAGCCGAGGATGGCTAGCCTTGTTGTGCAGAAAACGCATTTCTCCTTGTTGTAAGTGAGGTTAAGGGTTTGGGCAGTCTGGAGAAATTTCTGGAGGTTGGCATCGTGGTCCTGCTGATCATGGCCGCAGATGGTGACGTTGTTCAAGTACCGAAATGTGGCCCGCAGCCCGTACTGGTCCACCATTCGGTCCATGGCTCTTTGAAAGACCGAGACCCCGTTTGTGATGCTGAAGGGGACCCGGAGGAAGTGGAAGAGGCGGCTGTCTGCCTCAAAGGCCATGTAGTGGCGGTCCCCTGGGCAGATTGGGAGCTGGTGGTATGCAGACTTCAGATCCACCATGGAGAACATCCGGTCATGTACGATCTGGTTAACCATGTCTGCGATCTGGGGGAGGGGGTACGCATCAAAGTGCGTGTCCCAGTTTATGATTTGGCTGTAATCTACAACCTCCCGGTTCTTTTCCCCGGTCCTGACGACCACCACCTGAGCTCGCCAGGGGAAATTACTGGCCTCGATTATCCCCTCCCGCAAGAGTCATTGGACCTCGGTCTTGATAAAAGTCCTGAATGCTATACCGCCTGCTTTTGGTGGCGACTGGCTTACAGTTGGCGGTGAGATTTGCGAAGAGTGGGGAGGGTCACGAGGCTACAACGGTGATGGGGGTAGGAGCCCGTCGAATTTCAGAGTTAGGCTCTTGAGGTTTCACTGGAAATCCAGTCCCAACAGAAGAGGAGCGCAGAGGTCAGGGAGTAGATATGGCTTAAAATCGACGTACTCGGCGCCCTGTATTGCTAGGGTTGTGGTAGTCCACCCCCGGATCTGCACCGAGTGCGACTCAGAAGCGAGGGAGATGGTTTGGTATGCCGGGGAGCAGCGTTTTACCATGTCTGGGTGAATAAAACTCTCCCTGCTCCCGGAGTTGAACAGGCAAGGTGTTTCGTGTCCATTTACCCTGACGGTCATCATGGACCTCCGGAGGTGTTTGGGTCGCGACTGGTCCAGGGTGACCGCGCTGCGTTGCGGGTAGCCGGCGTGGTCGGAGGTGCTGGGGTGGTCCCACGATGGCTGCCCCCATCGGTCACACATGTCGAGCGGCGTTGCAGGTGGCGGCCAAGATGGTGGCCCCCGTCGATCACACGTTTCGGGTGCCGAGGAAGATGGCGTCCAAGACGGCGGCCCCCACGAGTCGCACGTGGCAGGCCGCGTAGCCGAGGATAGCCAAGATGGCGGCCCCCGCGAGTCACACACGTTGTGCGGGCTTGAAGATGGCTGCCCCCACAGACAGCACGAGGCCGATGATGCGTCCGGGGACAGAGCCGGCAGGCAAGCTGCTACACTGCGGGATCTGCGGGCCTGTGCGTCTGAGGGCCGGGGCTGCGATTTTGAGGGTTTGGACCTGGCCAGGCAAACCTTAGCAAAATGTCCTTTTTTCCCGCAGTCGCTGCAGTTCGCATTCCAGGCCTGGCAGCGCTGCCTGGGGCGCTGATGATGGCCGCAGAAATAGCAGCGTAGCCCCCCCGTGTTGGGCAGGCAGCCGCGCGGCACAGGCCTGGGGTACTCTTTGGTCGGGGATCCACGAGTGGGTCGTGTGATCCGACGGGAACACGTTGAGGCTTTGGAACGCTACTTCTGGGGAGGAGGCTAGTTTACCATCTCTTCCAGGTCTAGGGCACCCTTCTTGAGTAGGCGCTGTCTCACATAGTTGGACCTGGCTCCATATGTTGAGTGGCCGTAATAGCCTGGTAGTTGCAACTTCGCACAAGGACTTTGAGGTTGCGTAGGTTCTCCTCCAGCGATTTCCCAGGGCATGGATGACAACGTACATTTGAAGCTACAGAAGCCTCATTAAGATAAACTCCAAACACAGATTGGCTGTGGTCCAAAACACACACTCCGCTCTGAACCCAGGTTGGTATCTGAGTTCTCTTCAGAATCCCTCCAGGCAGTTGTCACATGAGTTTCCAAACTCCACTCCCAAAAGCATGCTTTAAAATCTTCTCTCAGAATAATGCTTCCCTTCAGCTGTTTGCCTTATGAGCCCCAGACCAGATTTTCCAAATGACACTTTTAAACAAAGCTTCTCCTCCACTTTTAAGTGAATCCAGTCCAGGACCTTATACCAACCCCTTTAGGAATTCTTTGTTTTGACAGATCTATCAAAATACCTTCAAATGTTCATTTCCCTCTGATGTCTGCTGTCCCACTTTCAATCTGTTGACTGCCTTGACTTCTTATGAATATAATGCCCTTCAAGCTACCTTTGTTTCCTAACTGCGCGCCATCCAGGCCGCATCATCATGTCAGAAAATCAGCGATTGCGTAAATGATGAGGCCAGCATTGCATGATTTGGCGTAAATTCCCATCGATTACTATGGCGGGGAACACTCCCGATTCACATCCCCGGCAGAGGATTTAATCCTGGAACGATGGAAAATTTTACCCACTGGGTTGTTCTCCATTTGCCAGTAATCAGTTGTTAGTTTGGAAAGGGAGACAAACAGCCGACGCCAGAGTGAAACCCGGAGTGTTTCACTCCGGCGTCGGAGGCCGCTCCTCGCCCCCTATTCTCCCTCCCCGGGGGGCTAGGAGCAGAGGCGCGTGAATCCCGAGCGCCCGGCCTTGACGCTTGCCGTCTTCCCCTCCGCTGCCCCGCAAGACATGACAGCTTGATCTTGCGGGGCAGCGGAGGGGAAAGAGCACGTCTTTTAGAGACGCCGGCCCGATGATCGGTGGGCACCGATCGCGGGCCAGACATCTGCTGAGCACGCCCGTGGTGCTCGATCCTCCCTCCGCCTCCCACAGGCCCCACACTTACCGGTCGCGCGCTGTTCAAGCCGGCAGCGACCAGGTGTGGTTCGTGCCGACGTGAACCAATCGGGTTCGGCAGGCCGCTCAGCCCATCCGGGCCAGAGAATAGCCGGTCGCCGTCAGAAACGGCGAGAGGTGATTCTCCGAGCGGCCTGTCGCAAAACGCGACATGCCATTTTGGGGGGGGTTGGAGAATCGCAGGGAGTGCAAGGGCAGCATGGCGTGATTCGCGCGGCCCTCCCGCGATTCTCCCCCCCGGCGTGGGGTGCGGAGAATTGCGCCCACTGAACCCCACAGAGAGACCCAGCAATTCACAACCAATATCCCCAAATGACCAGCACCTCTCAGAGTTTTACATGAGTTTATTGTCACATTTTAGTAAAATACTCACCGTTCCTCCTGGAAGGTTTGCATGAATGCTAGTCTCTGAGAACTCAGGTAAAAAGAATTCCCTCTGGTCCATTGTTGTAGATTAATGAATGATTCTCCACTTGCTCAAGGGTTGGATGGAAAAATTGAGGACACTTTTGTCTAAGTTAATTTTCAAAACTTGTCTTGTTCAAGACTCTCACGACAAATGATTCTCTTTCTCACCAGGTAATAACTCTTCCACCGTCAAAGTTCACGCTCTTACTCTGGCATGTGAACTGGTGATTTACTCAGAACCTCATCATGTTCAACCACACAGATCATTTTATCCGTCAGTCAATTTGAATGTTTTGAATGCTAAATACCTCCAGTGCAGACTATTTGCATTTCCTTTAAAATATTCAGCACCACCATATGGAGTGTCTGTTCCAGTGACACTGAGACTCCATTATTGGGGCTATGTCCCCACGCCGGCATCAAAACCGTGCTTTACTCCTGAAAATCCTGGAAAAAAGGCACTCGAATTCCCAGCCCTGCAGGGAGCTAGGAAGGACCCAGAGTTAATCTCGCAGCTTTTGCTTGCAGATACGGGCCCCCTCAGTTCCGGGTCAGAAGCCAGACATGCGCACGGAGGCAGCCTCCTGCGGCTCAGACAATAGAGGTAGATCTAGAAAGGTGACCGCGATAGGCCACGCGCCTGACCCACAAACCCTGCGCAACCATTCCCCGGCTGCCTACAAGGCCCACCCCCCCCCCCCCCCCCCCACCCCCCACCAACGGCCTCCGATCCGCCTGCCTCCGACCAGGGCGGCCGCCACACGAGTGTCCCGACGGATTTGAGCAAGTTAGTTCCACGCCGTTGGAAAATCGGGCGTTCGGGATGCAGGCTGTTGGAGCTGGCCTCTGGCAATGGCCCCCGGCGGTGCTGCGTACTCCCCGGTGACGCCACATTTCGGGGCCAGCAGAATCGGTGACCTGCCGCTGGTCCAGATTTCTAGCGCGAACGTCGATTCTCTGCCCCTGCGCCAACCACGATTTCGGCGTGTGTGTGTGGAGAATCCAGTTCCAGTGACACTGAGACTCTCTGTTCCAGTGACACTGAGACTCTCTGTTCCAGTGACACTGAGACTCTGTTCCAGTGACACTGAGACTCTGTTCCAGTGACACTGAGACTCTCTGTTCCAGTGACACTGAGACTCTGTTCCAGTGACACTGAGACTCTCTGTTCCAGTGACACTGAGACTCTCGGTTCCAGTGACACTGAAACACTCTGTTCCAGTTAAACAGAGACTCTCTGTTCCAGTGACACTGAGACTCTCTGTTCCAGTTAAACAGAGACTCTCTATTCCAGTGATACTGAGACTCTCTGTTGCAGTGACACTGAGACTCTCTGTTCTAGTGAAAATGAGACTCTCTGTTGCAGTGACACTGAGACTCTCTGTTCCCGTGACATTGAGACTCTCTGTTCCAGTGACACTGAGACTCTCTGTTCCAGTGACACTGAAACTTTCTGTTCCAGTGACACTGAGACTCACTGTTCCAGTTACACTGAGACTCTCTGTTCCAGAAACACTGAGACACTGTTCCAGAGAAACTGAGACTCTCTGTTCCAGTGACACTGAGACTCTGTTCCAGTGACACTGAGACTCTGTTCCAGTGACACTGTGACTCTCTGTTCCAGTTAAACAGAGACTCTCTATTCCAGTGACACTGACACTCTCTGTTCCAGTGACACTGAGACTCTCTGTTCCAGTGACACTGAGACTCTCTGTTCCAGTGACACTGAAACTTTCTGTTCCAGTGACACTGAGACTCTCTATTCCAGAGAAACTGAGACTCTCTGTTCCAGTGACACTGAGACTCTAATGCAGTGAAACTGAGACTCTCTGGGCGCAATTCTCCGCACTCACGACGGTGCGGAGAATAGCGGGGCCCTCCCGCTATTCTCTCCCCCCCCCACGCCCAACTCCCGACACGAATCGCTGCCGCCGTTTTGTTACGGCCAGCAGCGATTCTCAGCTGGCTGATGGGCCGAATTCCAAGCCCTTTACGGCCGTTTTTACGAACGGCAAACACACCTGGTCTGGCCGTTCGTAAAAACGGCCCTAATGTCCCGATTTTGAAAACCACGGCAGTACCACGGCCGTGCCAAAGGTGCCATGGGCCCGCGATCGGTGCGCACCGATCGCGGGCAGTGGGTCCGATTCCCGCGCACTCTTTGTCCTTCCGCCACCCCGCTGTATCACTTTGCGGCCCGCGCATGCGCGGGTTGGAGTCTTCCAATCCGCGCATGCGCGGCTGACGTCATGTGATGCGTCAGCCGGCGCAAACTCTGGCAAGCGGGCTTAACGAAATTCGTTAAGGCAGCGATGCCGGAGTTCACGGCCGCGGCATACTAGCCTCTGTTCCAGTTACAGTGAGACACACTGGGCGAGATTCTCCCAAAACGGGAGAAATCGTAAAGCTGCCGTAAAACCCGGGCGGGTTTACGGCAGCGCCCCCCTTCCCGACCGGGGACCGACTCTGGTCCCCGGTCGGGGCTAGCAGCCCGACGCCGTAGGCTCCGGCAAGACGGGCTTAACGAAAATCGTTAAGCCCGCTTGCCGGAGTTAGCGCCGGCTGACGCGTCATATGACGTCAGTCGCGCATGCGCAGTTTGGAAGACTCCAACCCGCGCATGCGCGGTTGACGTCATCGCGTTTTTGCGCGAAACCCGCGCATGCGCGGGCCGGGTTGCCCCTCAGCCGCCCCGCGAATGGATACTGCGGGGCGGCGGAAGGACAAGTAGTGCGCGGGCATCGGGCCCGCTGCCCGCGATCGGTGCTCACCGATCGCGGGCCCATGGCACCCTTGGCACGGCCGTGGTACTGCTGTGCCAATCGGTGCCATGGTTATTAATAGCGAGTTTGTGACGCCGTTTTTACGAATGGCAAGACCAGGTGTGTTTGCCGTTCGTAAAAACGGCGGAAAGGGCTGGGACTTCGGCCCATCTAACAGCTGAGAATCGCTGCCGGCCGTAAAAAAACGGCGGCAGCGATTCGGGTCGGGACTTCGGCGGGGGGGTGGGAGAATAGCGGGAGGGCGGCAAAAATGTCGGGAAGGCCCTCCCGCTATTCTCCCACCCGTCGTGGGGGGCGGAGAATTTCACCCACTGTTCCATTTACACTGAGACTCTCTGACCCATTTACAGTGCGACTCTCTCTTCCAGTGACGCTGAGGCTCTCTGTTCCAGTGACACTGAGACTCTCTGTTCCAGTTACACTGAGACTCTCTGTTCCAGTGACACTGAGACTCTCTGTTCCAGTGACACTGAGACTCTCTGATCCAGTGAAACTGAGACTCTTTGTTCCAGTGACAGAAAGATTCTCTGTTCCAATCACACTGAGACTCTCTGTTCCAGTGACACTGAGACTCTCAGTTAAAGTTACACTGAGACTCTCTGTTCCAGTTACACTGAGACTCTCTGTTCCAGTGACACTGAGACTCTCTGTTCCAGTGACACTGAGACTCTGTTCCAGTGACACTGAGACTCTCTGTTCCAGTGACACTGAGACTCTTGGTTCCAGTGACACTGAAACACTCTGTTCCAGTTAAACAGAGACTCTCTGTTCCAGTGACACTGAGACTCTCTGTTCCAGTTAAACAGAGACTCTCTATTCCAGTGACACTGAGACTCTCTGTTCCAGTGACACTGAGACTCCCTGATCCAGTGAAACTGAGACTCTCTGTTCCAGTGACACTGAAACTTTCTGTTCCAGTGACACTGAGACTCACTGTTCCAGTTACACTGAGACTCTCTGTTCCAGAAACACTGAGACACTGTTCCAGAGAAACTGAGACTCTCTGTTCCAGTGACACTGAGACTCTGTTCCAGTGACACTGAGACTCTGTTCCAGTGACACTGTGACTCTCTGTTCCAGTTAAACAGAGACTCTCTATTCCAGTGACACTGACACTCTCTGTTCCAGTGACACTGAGACTCTCTGTTCCAGTGACACTGAAACTTTCTGTTCCAGTGACACTGAGAGTCTCTATTCCAGTGACACTGAGACTCTCTGTTCCAGTGACACTGAGACTCTCTGTTCCAGTGACACTGAAACTTTCTGTTCCAGTGACACTGAGACTCTCTATTCCAGAGAAACTGAGACTCTCTGTTCCAGTGACACTGAGACTCTAATGCAGTGAAACTGAGACTCTCTGGGCGCAATTCTCCGCACTCACGACGGTGCGGAGAATAGCGGGGCCCTCCCGCTATTCTCTCCCCCCCCCACGCCCAACTCCCGACACGAATCGCTGCCGCCGTTTTGTTACGGCCAGCAGCGATTCTCAGCTGGCTGATGGGCCGAATTCCAAGCCCTTTACGGCCGTTTTTACGAACGGCAAACACACCTGGTCTGGCCGTTCGTAAAAACGGCCCTAATGTCCCGATTTTGAAAACCACGGCAGTACCACGGCCGTGCCAAAGGTGCCATGGGCCCGCGATCGGTGCGCACCGATCGCGGGCAGTGGGTCCGATTCCCGCGCACTCTTTGTCCTTCCGCCACCCCGCTGTATCACTTTGCGGCCCGCGCATGCGCGGGTTGGAGTCTTCCAATCCGCGCATGCGCGGCTGACGTCATGTGATGCGTCAGCCGGCGCAAACTCTGGCAAGCGGGCTTAATGAAATTCGTTAAGGCAGCGATGCCGGAGTTCACGGCCGCGGCATACTAGCCTCTGTTCCAGTTACAGTGAGACACACTGGGCGAGATTCTCCCAAAACGGGAGAAATCGTAAAGCTGCCGTAAAACCCGGGCGGGTTTTACGGCAGCGCGCCCCTTCCCGACCGGGGACCGACTCTGGTCCCCGGTCGGGGCTAGCAGCCCGACGCCGTAGGCTCCGGCAAGACGGGCTTAACGAAAATCGTTAAGCCCGCTTGCCGGAGTTAGCGCCGGCTGACGCGTCATATGACGTCAGTCGCGCATGCGCAGTTTGGAAGACTCCAACCCGCGCATGCGCGGTTGACGTCATCGCGTTTTTGCGCGAAACCCGCGCATGCGCGGGCCGGGTTGCCCCTCAGCCGCCCCGCGAATGGATACTGCGGGGCGGCGGAAGGACAAGTAGTGCGCGGGCATCGGGCCCGCTGCCCGCGATCGGTGCTCACCGATCGCGGGCCCATGGCACCCTTGGCACGGCCGTGGTACTGCTGTGCCAATCGGTGCCATGGTTATTAATAGCGAGTTTGTGACGCCGTTTTTACGAATGGCAAGACCAGGTGTGTTTGCCGTTCGTAAAAACGGCGGAAAGGGCTGGGACTTCGGCCCATCTAACAGCTGAGAATCGCTGCCGGCCGTAAAAAAACGGCGGCAGCGATTCGGGTCGGGACTTCGGCGGGGGGGTGGGAGAATAGCGGGAGGGCGGCAAAAATGTCGGGAAGGCCCTCCCGCTATTCTCCCACCCGTCGTGGGGGGCGGAGAATTTCACCCACTGTTCCATTTACACTGAGACTCTCTGACCCATTTACAGTGCGACTCTCTCTTCCAGTGACGCTGAGGCTCTCTGTTCCAGTGACACTGAGACTCTCTGTTCCAGTTACACTGAGACTCTCTGTTCCAGTGACACTGAGACTCTCTGTTCCAGTGACACTGAGACTCTCTGATCCAGTGAAACTGAGACTCTTTGTTCCAGTGACAGAAAGATTCTCTGTTCCAATCACACTGAGACTCTCTGTTCCAGTGACACTGAGACTCTCAGTTAAAGTTACACTGAGACTCTCTGTTCCAGTTACACTGAGACTCTCTGTTCCAGTGACACTGAGACTCTCTGTTCCAGTGACACTGAGACTCTCTGATCCAGTGAAACTGAGACTCTTTGTTCCAGTGACAGAAAGATTCTCTGTTCCAATCACACTGAGACTCTCTGTTCCAGTGACACTGAGACTCTCAGTTAAAGTTACACTGAGACTCTCTGTTCCAGTTACACTGAGACTCTCTGTTCCAGTGACACTGAGACTCTCTGTTCCAGTGACACTGAGACTCCCTGATCCAGTGAAACTGAGACTCTTTGTTCCAGTGACACTGAGTCTCTCTCCTAAAGTTATACTGTGACTCTCTGTAGTGATACTGAGATTCTCTGATCGAGTGATAATGAGATTCTCTGACCCAGTAACACTGAGACCCACTGTTCCAGTGAAAATGAGACTCTCTGTTTCAGTGACACTGAGACTCTCTGAGCCAGTGAAACTGAGACTCTCTGTTCCAGTGACTCTGAGACTCTCTGTTCCAGTGACACTAAGACTGTCTGTTCCAGTGACACTGAGACTCTCTGTTCCAGTGACACTGAGACTCTCTCTTCCAGTGACACTAGGACTCTCTGTTCCAGTGACACTGAGACTCTCTGCTAAAGTTACACTGAGACTCTCTGTTCCAGTTACACTGAGACTCTCTGTTCCAGTGAAACTGAGACTCTCAGTTCCAGTGACACTGAGACTCTCTGTTCCAGTTACACTGAGACTCTCTGATCCAGTGACACTGAGACTCTCTGTTCCAGTTACACTGAGACTCTCTGATCCTGTGAAACTGAGACTCTCTGTTCCAGTGACACTGAGACTCTCTGTTCCAGTGACATTGAGCCTCTCTGTTCCAGTGATACAGAGATTCTCTGATCGAGTGATAATGAGATTCACTGACCCAGTAATACTGAGACTCACTGTTCCAGTGAAACTGAGTCTCTCTGTTTCAGTGACACTGAGTCTCTCTGTTCCAGTGTCACTGAGACTCTCTGTTTCAGTGACACTGAGACTCTCTGTTCCTGTGACACTGAGACTCTCTGTTCCAGTTACACTGAGACTTTCTGTTCCAGTGAAACTGAGACTCTCTGTTCCAGTGACACTGAGACTCTCTGTTCCAGTGACACTGAGACGCTCTGATCCTGTGAAAATGAGACTCTCTGTTCCAGTGACATTGAGACTCTCTGTTCCAGCAATACTGAGATTCTCTGATCTCTTGATACTGAGATTCTCTGACCCAGTAACACTGAGACTCTCTGTTCCTGTGAAACAGACTCTCTGTTCCAGTGACACTGAGACTCTCTGTTTCAGTGAAACTGAGACTCTCTGTTCCAGTGACACTGTAACTCTCTGTTCCTGTGACACTGTGACTCTCTGTTCCAGTGACACTGAGACTCTCTGTTCCAGTTACACTGAGACTCTCTGTTCCAGTGACACTGAGACACTGTTCCAGTTACACTGAGACTGTCTGTTCCTGTTACAGTGAGACACTGTTCCAGTTACACTGAGACTCTCTGTTCCAGTGACACTGAGACACTGTTCCAGTTACACTGAGACTGTCTGTTCCTGTTACAGTGAGACACTGTTCCAGTTACACTGAGACTCTCTGTTCCAGTTACACTGAGATTCTCTGTTCCAGTTACACTGAGACACTGTTCCAGTTACACTGAGACTCTCTGTTCCAGTGACACTGAGACACTGTTCCAGTTACACTGAGACTCTCTGTTCCTGTTACAGTGAGATTCTCTGTTCCAGTTACACTGAGACTCTCTGTTCCTGTTACAGTGAGATTCTCTGTTCCAGTTACACTGAGATTCTCTGTTCCAGTGACACTGAGACACTGTTCCAGTTACACTGAGACTCTCTGTTCCTGTTACAGTGAGATTCTCTGTTCCAGTTACACTGAGATTCTCTTTCCAGTGAGACTGAGAGTCACTGACCAGGTAACACTGAGACTCTCTGTTCCAGTGACAGGAAGATTCCCTGTTCCAATCACTCTGAGACTCTCTGTTCCATTTACACTGAGACTCTCTGACCCAGTTACAGGGCGACTCTCTGTTCCAGTGAAACTGAGACTCTCTGTTCCCGTTACACTGAGACTCTCTTTCCAGTTACACTGAGGTTCACTGTTCCAGTTACACTGAAACTCTCTGTTCCAGTGTCACTGAAACACTCTTTTACAGTGACACTGAGACTCTCTGTTAAAGTTATACTGTGACTCTCTGCTCCAGTGACACTGAGACTCTAATTTCCAGTGACACTGAGACTCTCTGTTTCAGTGACACTGTGACTCTCTGTTCCAGTGACACCCACTAATGCCACCCCACCGGTCCCTCTCTCCGTCGGTGGACACCGACCGCGCACGCCCCCAGCCCCCCTCCTTTCTCACTCCCCGCCGGCGCCTGCATCGTGACCCCCAGCCCCAGCTATCTCCCCTACGCCCCGACCCCCAACCCTGGCGCGGACCAAAGCTCCGACCACCGTGCTCCCGAATGCACCCTCAACTAAGACGTCTGTGTCCGCCGCATCCCGCCCGAGCTGAGAAGGTCGACGAGGACGGTCTGGCCGTCGAAATGAATAGACTTGTGATCCCACTTCACCCCCGACGGACTTTGTGTTTTTTTTTTAAACACGGGGTGAATGTGATGAATGGTTACTGTGTTACCTTTAAGACCAGGCTTGGAACCCTGGGTGACTCCACCTCCTGCTCCGCCTATCAGGGTGCCGTATATAAGGGGCAGCTCTGTCGGTGGCACCTTAAGCATCCGTCTCGGCATCAGGTTAGTTCTTAGCTTAGTAAAGCCTTCATTACCATTCTACTCTCTAGCGTCGTTATTGAGGATACTGCAGGCCAATTATTTAATGTAAAATACGCAATTTTAATCGGCCTAAATCCGGCCTTGTAAGGTTACGACATAGGAGATCCCAGAATGTAACCCCTGGTTTAAGAGACCATGGGCTGGCTTCTCCGACGTCGGGATGCTCCGTTTTGCCAGCAGCCCGGGGGTTTTCCGTCGCAATGGGGCTGCCCCACAATGGGAACCCCCATTGACCAGCCGGCGTAACGGAGCATCCCTGTAACGGTTGAAATAGAAACGTAGCGTGGCGGGGCGGAGAATATAACCACATAACTTTTACGTTTTTCATAAAATTAGACGATCAGAGTCACAGGGTAGCTAATTATTTTTAACAACAATCTTTTTTATTAAACAAGTAAAAATTGGATGATCACACAATAATTCTTTACTCCCCTTTTGACTCAACAATCACACATAGGTTTTAAGATTAATATGGATCAAAGCTCCCATCTGCAACAACCATAGGTTCACACCAGCGCTGACCGACGTCACCTTCAAAAGGTGGGGACAGGACGGGGGGGACACTGACTGTCAGGGACCGAGACACGGACGGCAGGATCGCAACACTGGATGAACTGACAGAGAAATTGCAGCTAGTCAGAGGGGGTCTGCCAGGGCCGAGGGAGGATAGAGGGAGGTGGAGGGAGAGACAGGCCGAGCAGCAGGGGAGCCTCCCACACAGGACAGGGGCGGTGAACAGTCACAGACCACCATTACGGCAGCCATATTGCTGGCCAACTGCCGCAGCCCCTGGGTGCACGCAGTGACAACGGCCGTTTGGGTGGGGGCCACCCCCCTTCCCGCACCCCCCCACAACTACCCCACCCGACCGGCATCCACCTACCAGGGGCCACACCGACGGCAGCCCCCAGTGAGTGCAATAAATGCCAACGGTGCCCCTGGCATCAGGGACAGGTGCCAGGACCGAGGGCACAATTGGGGCCGGGGTGCGTGGGTGGGTCACGTGGTGGAAACCAGGGCCACCGGATAGCCCATGGTACCTGGTTGGGCACGGGTGTATGCACCATGCTAACATGTTTACAATTCACCCCATGCAAAAAATAATCGCTTTTGGTCATCAACCTGTGATGCTGGCCATCGTTGCGATCGCCGCTGGCCTGCGTGAAGCCCTGTGGCAGCATGAGCGGGGACCGCTCAAAGAGGAGGCGATGGCTGCAGCAGAGGAGCGGGTTGAAGACAGGCAGATGGCAGCTACCCAAACTGGAGGGTCACCCGCCCGACAGGATGAGGAGGGGGAGGAAGAGGAGGTGCCAAGGAAGCGCCGGATGAGGCCCCACATGTAGTGGCGTCGCATGTCGTTTGAGGACCCTCGGACCGGGCATGCAGAAGGTGACTGCTGTTGAGCAGGGAAACAATCATACACAGATGCCAGATGATGGCACACCTGGCACCGCATGGTAATGGGGGAGGACACCCGCTACCGATGGCCGTCAAGTTGAAGGTCGGCGTTGGGGTCATTCCAGTCGCCAAATGGGGATCTGTCCGGCTTCTCCTAGGCATCGGCGCACAGGTGCATCTGTGCCATCACTGATGCCCTGTATGCGCAGGTGGAGCGGTACATCAATTATCCTATGGACCGCGCCTACCAGGATGGCCCACGTCCAGTGGTTGACAGACGGGGTGACCCTACGGCCACCGCCGATAACAGGCCGCTGTTCACTAACAGGAAGGGGGACCATTCGATGAACATACAGGTGGTCTGCGATCATCAGATACGCATTAAGTACTTCTGCGCCCAATACCAGGGCAGTGTGCATGACTTGTTCATACTGGCGGACTCTGTGATCCCCGAAATGTTCGAGGGTCGCTCCCTGCCCCAGCTGCAGGGCTGGTTGCTGGATGACAGGGGGTTACTCCTTGCAGCCATGGCTGTTGACGCCTATACGGAGGCCACAGATCGAGGCGGAGACTCGATGCAACAATGCCTATACAGCGACCGGGGGTGTGGTCAAGAGGTGCTTTGGGGTCCTGAAGATGCGTTTCAGGTGCCTGTACCACTCTGGAAGCGCCCTCCGGTGTGAGGCCGAGGGTCGCCCGCATCGTGGTGGTCTGCTGAATACTCCACAACACCGCGCCGCAGAGGGGCAATGTGCTGGAGGAGGACGAGGAGGAAGGGCAGGGCTCGTCCGACGAGGTGGATGATGTGGAGGGGGACAATGAGCGGGACATGGGCCTTTCCAGGCAGAGGAGGTCGCGCAACGATACCGCCAAGGCCAGCACGCACAGGACGCCCTCGTCGCGACACGCTTCACAGATTAGGTAGGAAGGGGTCACAGACCAGGAGCACGAACACCGCCATCGCACACTCCCTCACCTGCCACACCACCGAACACCCTCAACTCCCACATCACCAAACCACCGGCATGCACACCCACTCCATGACTCAGACCTGCGGCCTTGCGAGTTTGGGGCACTGGGTGGCCAGTGACAGCGGATCTGGTCCATGGGATGGAGGATGATGACAGCCCACTCTGCAATGAGCTCCTATGCTCCACATCGTTTGACTATATCTGACTCATGCCCACAGTAGCACCTTGCATCTGGGTGATCCCTGCATGCGAGCTGGTCAGTCCATCACACAGTCCTGTTGAATCGCCTTACGGGCCCTAACACTACGCCTAGGTGGTTACCCAGACAGTACAGCAGGAGTGGAGGTGGACTACTGTGACTCCTGCCCTGCAAAGAGTCTCCTGTGGATGCCCGGCCTGGAGGGGCCCAGCTGCTGCTCAGGCCTTCTGCTGCCCTGTTCTGCCCACTGCCCATCCAAATGTACCAGGGTCAGGAGTCCGAGGTGCTCTGCTGCTCTAGCACCTCCCCTGCGGGGGTCACCAGCCCCAGCACCTCCTCATCCCTCGGGGTGCCCGATGGCCCCCGACTACTCCATGGGATGAGGGTACGAGCGGAAACATCCCATGAGGCCCTCCCGACACCAGGTGCTGCCTGTCCTAGAGGCTCTCTCTGGTCTCGACAAGGGCCTGCAGGTTAGTGGCCATGGAACACAGGGAGTGGCCCATCTCTGTCTGGGACTGCACCATATCACTATGCGACTGAGCCAACACCCTGAAGGTCAGTGTGACATCAGCCAGTGAGTGGGCCCGTCCCTCAGGGTGTGGGCCATATCCCTCTGGGACTGGGTCACCTCCCTCTGGGACTGGGTCACTTCCCTCTGTGTCTGCGCCATGCCGGCCTGCATCTGGGCAATGCCACCGATGCTCTCAGCAGTGGCCTGCTGTGACTGGGCCAATGCTGAGGAGTGCCGTTGCAATCTCCAGCTGTCTCTGGTACATGGCTGTCTGTGAGAGGACAGTCCTATCCTGGGCCTCGGCCCCCACCTGCCCAGAATGCCCTCGTCACTGTACATGCTGACCGATATCCAACACCGTCGGCCCCATTGCCTCTACCGTGGATGAAACCGTGCTGTTTCGGCCAGGGTGGCATGCATGACCAACCAGGTTCCATAGACTACACGGGGGGCCCCGGTTGGCACTGCGTTCCCCACCCACGCATATCTGCCCCACCCACCACCACCCCGGTCCTGTTGGTGCGCCTTCTCCTGCCGCCCGTCCCTGCTGCGAGGGGAACTATTAACTGGCACTGCCCTCACTGGGGGCTGCCATTGGTGTGGCCCTGGGTGGACCACGGCAGGTGGCTGCTGAAGTGTTGAGTAAGCTGGGTCTGCGAGGACTGCGTTTACTGCAACAGTGAGAGAGACAGACTTCCAATACTTGAAGAAATGCAACTCTATTTTATTGAACTCTTAACTATCATACATACTTTAACTGTGGGTTGACACTATGCTGAGTTGACTGGAGACCTGAGGCTAACCTGACCAGACTATCTTACGACCACATGGTGTATTTTCTAGTTGTTGCTCATGGGCTCTGACTGTCTCAGAGGCTGGATCCCAAGAGAATGGGAAAACTAGTGCCCTCTGGCTTTATAGGGGTCGTATCCTGTCTGGTGATTGGCTGCTGTGTTCTGTGTGTTCATTGGTCATCCTGTGTGTCAATCAATGCCTGCCTGTGCACCATCATATACTTGTGTGTATATTATGACAGCTGCCAGTTGGGTGGGGTTTTCGGGGGTGGAGGGGAAGAGGCGGTGCATCCATACAGCTGTGCAAACCGCTCAAAATTGCTTCAATTCTCGATTCCCAGTCTCTATCAAAATACCTTCAAACGTTCATTTCCCTCTGAAGTCTGCTGTCCCACTTTCAATCTGTTGACTGCAATTGTCTCCTTAACTCAGAACCCTTTGTTAATGTTTCATTGAGTTCTTCTGAATATAATACCCTTCAAGCTACCTTTGCTTGCTAACTGCGCGCCATCCAGGCCGCATCGTCATGTCGGAAAATCAGCGACTGCATAAATAATGAGACCAGCATTGCATGATTTGGTGCAAATTCCCATCAACGACTATGGCGGGGAACACTCCCGATTCACATCCCTGCCAGAGGATTTAATCCTGGAATGGAAAATTTTACCCACTGTGTTGTTCTCCATTTGGCAGCAATCAGTTGGTAGTTTGGAATCACTGAACCCCACAGAGAGACTCAGCAATTCACAACAACCAAAATCCCCAAATGATCAGCACCTCTCAGAGAGTTACATGAGTTTATTGTCTCATTTCCCCCGGAGGTTTTACCTGAATGTCATTCTGTGAGAACTCAGGTAAAGAGAATTTCTTCTGGTCCCGTACCAGCCTCCCCGAACAGGCGCCGGAATGTGGCGACTAGGGGCTTTTCACAGTAACTTCATTTGAAGCCTACTCGTGACAATAAGAGATTTTCATTTCAAATGCTTTGAATGTCAAATATCCCGAGTGCAGATTATTTGCATCTCCGTCAGTACCACCATATTTTTTTAAATAATCTTTATTGTCACAAGTAGGCTTACATTAACAATGCAATGACGTTACCGTGAAAAGCCCCTAGTCGCCTCATTCAGGCACCTGTTTCTGTACACAGAGGGAGAATTCAGAACCTGGGCTCGGATCCCAGGTTCGATTCCCGCTTGGGTCACTGCCTGTGCGGAGTTTGCATGTTCTCCCCGTGTCTGCGTGGGTTTCCTCCCACAAGTCCCGGAAGGTGAGCTGTTAGGTAATTTGGACATTCTGAATTCTCCGTCAGTGTACCCGGACAGGCGCCGGAGTGTGGCGACTGGGGGATTTTCGCAGTAACTTCATTGCAGTATCAATGAAAACCTACTCGTGGCAATAATAAAGATTCTTATTGTTATCAGACAGTGACTGCGCCACCTCCCTCTGGGTCTCTTACACATCAGCCAGCACCCAGGCATTACCGCTGGCAACCTCACCCATGGCCCGCTGTGAATCAGCCATGCCCTGGAGCACTGCTGCACTGTCTAGGTGGCCCTGGGACATGGCTGCCTGTGACAAGGGCAGCCCTGTCTGTAGCCTCCGTCACTGCCCACACAATGCCCCAGGTCTTGGACATCTTGACCCATGGCCGATACCTTCGCCCGCAGGAACTCCACCGTGGACGCCTCCTGTGCGGTGAGGGCCTGGGTGGCACGCATAGTCCTGCAGGCTGTTGGACTCCTGCAACCACACTGTCAGGCACTAGATAGTTGCTGACACCCCCTCGCAGTCCCTGGCTCTGCAGCTTCATCTCGACCATCGAAGACAATGCCCTTTCCAGAAATTCGAAACCCCTCTAGACGGCAGCTAGACCCTGTGGCTAGGCTTCCCTCCGACTGTTCGTCCCCTTGGGAGTTCCTACCTCCACCTGATGTACGCAGCATGGGTGTGGTGCACACCAGGAATTGCCTGAGGAGCCTCTCCATTAAATTGCCCAACCCTGGTGAGTGGTTTTGGGATGGTGTCTCTGTCGTCTTCCTCGATTAGCTTGAGGTTGGAGTTGTGGTTGGGGTCTGGGGTGGGGGACATCAGAAGGGCCTGCTTCATCGGCATCAGATCTTGCAAGACACAAGACATGACATATAATTGGATCGTAGGCTGGCGTGGTGGCTGGTGGTGGAGGGAGGTGGGGTGTGGGGTTGGTGGAGTCAGTGGGCGGTGGTGGTGAGGGTTGTTGGTGACGTGATGGAGGGGTGAATGAGGGGTGAATGACGGTGGTGCTGGATGGGGGGGGGTGTTGTGGTACTGGTGTGACAACATACATGCCTTGGGAAACTGCAACTCAGCGGGGTCTCACTTGTTCACTTGCTGACCCGATGCCGAACTCCGCCTCTGGGCCCACCGACCAGGTCCAGGGCCCAATGCTCTGCTGTGGTGAGGGGCCACAAGTCTGGTGATCCCCCTCAGTCTTTTTGCTGTCCTGGTGGTTCTGTGCCGCCTTCTCCTGGGTGGGGTGGGGGAGATAGGCAACGCACAGGTTCCCATCCCCTTGCCACATTAGTTTAAACCCTCACCAGCAGCACTCGCAAACACTCCCCCAAGGACATTGGTTCCAGTCCTGCCTAGGTGCCAACCATCCCATCTCCCCAGGACGGGTTCCAATGTCCCAGAAATTTGAATCCCTCCCTCTTGCACCATCTTATCTGCTCTGACCAGGGCGTGGCACTGGTATCAATCCTGAGATTACTACCTTTGAGGTCCTACTTTTTAGTTTAACTCCTAACCCTAAATTCATCTTGTAAGACCTCATCAGATTGACTCCCTACTGAAGGACAGATCTGAGGCGTTCAAGGCAGACGACCCTGTCCTATACATGAAATCCAGGTACGACCTCCGCAAAGTCATCCGAGATGCCAAGAGAGAATATCAAACTAAGCTAGAGTCACAGACAGACTCTCGGCGGTTGTGGCAAGGACTAAACAACATAACGGGCTACAAAGCGAAGCCGAGCAGTATCTCTGGCAGCAGCGCACCCCTCCCCGATGAACTTAATGCATTCTATGCTCGGTTTGAGCAGGTAACCAACAACCCGCTATCGAGTGCCCCAGCAACCCATAATTCACCCATACCCACCATTACAGCTTCCGAAGTCAGATTGGCCTTCCTGAAAGTGAACCCACGGAAGGCGATGGGCCCGGACGGGATCCCTGGTCGTGCACTCAGAGCCTGCGCATACCAGCTGGCAGAGGTATTCACAGACATCTTTAACCTATCCCTACTCCATTCCGAGGTCCCCACCTGCTTCAAGAAGACCACCATCATACCGGTACCAAAGAAGAACCAGGCAACGTGCCTCAATGACTACCGCCCGGTGGCCCTGACGTCAGTTGTAATGAAGTGCTTCGAGAGGCTGATCATGAAGCGCATCACCTCCATACTCCCGGAACGCCTTGACCCACTTCAATTCGCATACCGTCGCAACCGGTCCACATCAGACGCCATTTCCCTGGCCCTACACTCATCCCTAGAGCATCTCGAAAACAAGGACTCCTACATCAGACTCTTATTTATTGACTACAGCTCCGCCTTCAACACCATAATCCCAGCCAAGCTCATATCAAAGCTCCAAAACCTAGGACTTGGCTCTCCACTCTGCAACTGGATCCTTGACTTTCTGACCAACAGACCACAGTCAGTAAGAATGAACACCAACACCTCCTCCACAATAGTCCTCAATACCGGTGCCCCGCAAGGCTGCGTACTTAGCCCCCTACTCTACTCCCTGTACACACACGACTGCATGGCAAAACTTGGTTCCAACTCCGTCTACAAGTTTGCAGACGATACGATCATAGTGGGCCGGATCTCGAATAACGATGAGTCCAAATACAGGAGGGAGATAGAGAACCTAGCGGAGTGGTGTAACGACAACAATCTCTCCTTCAATGCCAGCAAAATTAAAGAGCTGATCATCGACTTCAGGAAGCAAAGTACTGTACACACCCCTGTCAGCATCAACGGAGCCGAGGTAGAGATGGTGAGCAGTTTCAAATTCCTAGGGGTGCACATCACCAAAAATATATCCCGGTCCACTCACGCCGATGCTATCACCAAGAAAGCACAACAGCGCCTATACTTCCTCAGGAAACTAAGGAAATTCGGCATGTCCATATTAACCCTCACCAACATTTACAGATGCACTATAGAGAGCATCCTATCGGGCTGCATCACAGCCTGGTATGGCAACTGCTCGGCCCAGGACCGCAAGGAACTTCAGAGAGTCGTGAATACCGCCCAGTCCATCACAAGAACCTGCCTCCCATCCATTGATTCCATCTACACCTCCCGCTGCCGGGGGAAAGCGGGCAGCATAATCAAGGATCCCTCCCACCCGGCTTTCTCACTTTTCCAACTTCTTCCATCGGGCAGGAGATTCAGAAGTCTGAGAACACGCACGAATAGATTCAAAAACAGCTTCTTCCCCACTGTCACCAGACTCCTAAATGACCCTCTTATGGGCTGACCTCATTAACACTACACCCATGTATGCTTCATCCAATGCCAATGCTTATGTAGTTACATTGTTGTGTTGCCCTATTATGTATTCTCATGTATTTTCTTGAATTCTGTTTAATTCCCTTTTCTTCCCATGTACTGAATGATTTGTTGAGCTGCTTGCAGAAAAATACTTTTCACTGTACCTCGGTACACGTGACAATAAACGAATCCAATCCAATCCAATCCAATCACGTTTTTGACCGATATTGTTGGTGCCGATATGCACCAATACAGCTGGCTGTTCCCCCTCCTCATCCAGAATATCCTGCAGCCACTCCGAGACATCCTTGACCCTTGAACCAGGGAGGGAACATACCATCCTAGAGTCTTGTTTGCAGCTGCAGAAGCGCCTGTCTGTTCCCCTTACCATTGAGTCCCCTATCACTAGATTTCTGCCATGCTTTATCCAGACCTCCTGTGCAGCAGAGCCAGCCATGGTACCATGAACCTGGCTGCTGCCACCTTCGCCTGGTGAGCCATCTCCCCCAATGGTATCCAAAATGGTATATCTGTTTTGATGGGAGTTTACCTCAGGGGACCCCTGCACTGCCTTCCTACATTTCCTCTGTCTGGTGGTCACCCATTTCCTATCTCACTCAGTAATTTATAACTGTGGTGTGACCAACTCACTAAATGTGCTATCCACAACTTCCTCAACATCGTGGATGCTAGGGCAGCACGGTGGCACAGTGGTTAGCATTGCTGCCTATGGCGCTGAGGACCCGGGTTCGAATCCCGGCTCTGGGTCACTGTCCATGAGGAGTTTGCACATTCTCACAATGTCTGCGTGGGGTTCACCCCCACAACCCAAATGATGTGCAGGATAGGTGGATTGGCCATGCTAAATTGCCCCTTAATTGGAAAAAATAATTGGGTACTCTAAAATTTAAAAAGAAAATAAAAACATTGTGGATGCTTCAAAGTGAATCCAACCACAGCTCCAGAGCTGTCAAGCACTCTAACGAGAGCTGCAATTGGACACACATCTTGCACGTAAAGGAGCAAAGGACAGGGGAAGAGTTCCTGAATTCCCACATCGCATAAGAGGAGCATGACATGTGTCCGGCCATGACTTAACCCTTTAGTTAACTTACAACAACTACAATGCCAAGAGAACACGAGAAAAAAGAAACGAAAAGCTACTTGCCAATCACTTACCTGCTGGTCGCGGTGACTCAGTTGACTTCTCCAAGAATCCTCTTCTGCCGCCTCTGCTGGATGATGATCTTCCTCCTGTTTGTCACTGGAGGGGTTCTTCGGCTATCCACAGTAAAGTCGAGGTGACTGAGTTGACTTCTCCCGGAATCCTATTCTACCACCCCTGCTGGATAGTATGGTTACCCAGAAATATTATGACCCACGACAGGTGAGGTTCCCCAAGGAAGGTCCTTTAAATTGTACCAATCCAGCTGGGATATCCCCAAATTGTTGCAATCCCAGGTGAGGAAGGATGAAGTGGCTCCCTGGCTTTACCTGAACCCCTCTCTGTTGGCTGCAACAAGATTTACTTGAGAAAGGATCGCTTTCCACAGATACCTTTTTCTCAGAGCTGAAATTTAATTTTTAAATGGAGCTAATTTAACCAGCGTTCATTGAATTAAAGTTGGAATGAGTTTATTAATTACTAAAGGCAAGAAAATGATAAAATACATGAGTACACATTCATATAGATCAGAAGGGAAAATTAACTTTAAAGTCAGGAAATATATTTTCGGATATGGTATCCAGAACACTCTTTGTTTCATAAGGAGTTGGATGGTGAAGTGTTGTGGCCTTTGCAAGTCAAGATTCCAGTCGAGCTGACTGCAGCAGGTGAATAGTCAGTTTATGAATTCAGGTTTCTAAGGTTTGCCAGTGAAGCTTTCCAGTTTTCTTTTCAGCTGCCTTCTTTTGCTGACTTCCATGGTCAGAGAGAGAGCGAGGATATACCTGCAAAAATGTCTACTTGCAGGGATACTGTGAAAGTGCATATTGGTTTTTACTTCTACTGTGGCAAAGTTTCAAGCATTTGTTTTCACAGAATACACACACACAATCACTGGAACAGCTTGTCAGCTGGCTTTTAACCCATTCTTTGTATATTCCAAGTGGGAAGGTGAATCCACAAAAATCTGCCGGCCATTACACGCAAAATCTCTTGATAAGATGGCCATGATGTCCCTTTGTCTCCACAAGAGATAATAATTAGTGTGTCGATGCTCTTAGAAGTATGTTGTCTGGTAAGGGTGGGGTTACATTGTCTCTGAGAGAATCACCCGGCAACAATTCAGCCAGTGGCTCTTGTGTAGCCAATTGTTTTTAGACAAACCTCAGGTCCAAAATTTCCAGACATATTTCAATGTTTTTTCCCCTCATAATTAGGACAGTAATGAAAATGTTTCCTGCATAACTATTCTGATAAGGGAGTCGGAACCATCCAAATTCTCTGGCTTTAACTCTTAATTTCAAGGGGGGGGGGGGGAGAGGGGGGTTATGCTTTCCAGACACAAGGACAGGGCTCAACGGATGTTGAAACATCCTGGCAAATTGAGCAGAATGGTAACACAGTGGTTAGAATAGTTGCTTCACAGATCCAGGGTCCCAAATTCGATTCCCGGCTTGGGTCACTGTCTGTGTGGAGTCTGCAGGTTCTCCCCGTGTGTGCGTGGGTTTCCTCCGAGTGCTCCGGTTTCCTCCCACAGTCCAAAGATATGCAAGTTAGGTGGATTGGCCATGATAAATTTCCCTTAGTGTCCAAAAAGTTTAGGTGGGGTTACTGGGTTACGGGTGTGGCCTTAAATGGGTGCTAATTCCAGGGGCCGGTGCAGACTTGATGGGCTGAATGGCCTCCTTCTGCACTGTAAAATCTATGATTCTATGATTCTAAGGGCTCTCCCAGTGCATTTTGCGGAATACCTCTGGGTTACATTCATCTGGAGACTTGGGACATAGGCTGGGATATTTAGTACCCCTGCCACCCTAGAACACCCTCCCCAACCCACCATGGTTTTCCCACGGTGAAGGAAGCTCTCTATTGGCCGCCGGCGAGATATTCTGATCCCGTCAAAGGCAAGGGGCAGTATTCCCTGTTTCTGAGACCAAGTGATGACGCTGACGCAGAATTTATGGACTTTCACGACAGCAAAAGTGGTGCCAAACCTGGGTCGATTCAGCGACTGTGGAGGGGCTAGCACCGGCGCCACGTGGAACACAATCAATTCCAATGATAAACAGTGCGGGATTCACCGGGTCCGTGAATCACACTTGGGAGGCTGATAAGCTGCAGCCGCAAATACACACTCCACTCCCCACTCACACCAGCCAGCTAACATGAACTGGCTGTGCTGAAGCATGCCCTTACAGCTACTTAATCAGCTGGTGCCAGAGGGCACCGAAGGGGGTGGACTGGGGGTGGCCATCCTTATGATCCGAGGCCCTAAGCTCACAGTGGGCTTTTAGCAGCATGTGCAAATTCATGGTTTCCTATCCGGGTGCGGGAATGGTGTTCTGTGCCCCTCCACCCAGACCCCACAGCCCACCTCCTGGCCATCCCTCTCTCCGTTACTCTCCATGGCCCTGGCAGAAGCCCCTAGGCCAGCGGCGCAACTGTCAGCAAACTATGGCAATGTTGGACACTTTCTGTACTACCTCTCTCTCTCCCTCAGCAGCTACGACGCCGGTTTCACGATTTTTAAAAGCACAAGTGAAACGCACTGTCGGGAACTTGGCCCATCGGAGGCGGAACATCATGGAGACCCCGGAGAATACCAGGTTAGGCCCGCTAATGATATGCAAATGGTGTATACTATACCGTACGTATGTTCCAGACCCCATTGACATGCTATTGAGGTGACGGAGAATTATGATTTGGCGTTAAATCGGTGCCCGCTACCATTTGCGGTTCGGAATTATTCTCCGCTTAGTCGTGTTTCGCGAGTTCGGTGTCAGTCAACAGAGAATCCCCCCCCCAATGGCAATTTTGATGACTCATCCATCCAGGCGCCGGACAGCCAGCGCCTGATGTCAACTTTGGCAGGCCTGGAAGATTCTGCTGGTAAGAAGGGCTGTAAAATCCCGCCCATAGTATCAGTTTGACTGGAGCAAAAACCAAGGGCGCGATTCTCCGCACTCACGCCGGTTCGGAGAATAGCGGGCCGCGCAAATTTTTACGGCGACGCTGGTCCGACGCCCTCCCGCTATTCTCCGAACCCCGCAAAAACTACACGTCGGGATTCCCGGCAAAAGCCTCGAAAGCGCCCCCGACACGACCAGAAGCCCGACTTTTTGGCCCCCCGCTATTCGCCGGCCCGGATGGGCCGAAGTCCCAACGTCATCAAGCACTGTTTTCACGCCGGCCAACGGAGGGGGAGTGGGGGAGACGGAGGGGGGAGTGGGGGAGACGGGGGGGGGGGGGGGGGAGAGGGAGGGGGGGGGGGGCGGTTAGGGAGAGAGTGAGCGAGTGATCCGTCCAATCCCGTAACAAAATGTCTGCCACCATGCCATGGCGTGCCGGTCACGAGGACAAGGCCGCTGTTTGCCCTGTGGCTTACGGCCACAGGCCACTGACGCACCGGTGACGAGGACGTTGTTAACTGACCATTGGATGCAGAAAGTGACCAGTGGTTAGGCTGCCCGCGTGTCAGCAGCGCGACCAGGCCACCGGGACACACAGATATCCCGTGGCAAGCGGCTGCCGAGGTGTCGACTAACCTCCGTCTAACATGTCCCGTTTCTCTGCCCCCACCACCCTTCTGTAGGTTAGCACAATGTCTGCGAACTGAACGGCTATGTTCTGCGCAGTGGTTGGGGCCGCTGCACTGCATTTGGGGATGCAGCAGCATCCACACCTACAACCCGCAGTGGATGCAGGGCCAGCTGCAGCAGCAGAGGGAAGGGTCGAGGAGTTGCCAGTCGTCGAGCAGCATGAGGAGGAAGAGGAAGAGGAGAGAGTGAGGGTGCAGCCACGGCGCCAGAGGCGACGACCAAGGCCGAGGGTGTACCGTGTCCGTGTCTCTTTCCTAACAATGACGGACATCACCTGCAGGAGGAGACTCCAGCTGAGTAGGCGGACGGTGATACATATCTGTCACCTCGTGGCGCATCTCGCCCCACGTGGAACGGGGGGAGGACACGCGATCCCGGTTGCCGTCAAGGTGACAGTCGCTCTTAACTTCTATGCGACCGGCTCCTTCCAGTCTCCGAGCGGGGACGTCTCTGGGATCTCCCAGTCATCGGTGCACAGGTGCATCCGGGATGTGACCGACGCCCTCTATGCCATCGCCGATCGCTATGTCACCTTTCCCGAGGACCGAGCAACTCAAGACTCACGAGCTCGTGGATTTACCAGCGTGGCCGGGATACCGATGGTGCAGGGGGCAATCGATTGTGTTCACGTCCCCATGCGCCCGCCTGCAGGGGACAGGGACGTGTTCACAAACAGGAGGGGGACATACTCCATGAATATCCAGGTGGTATGCGACCCCCACATGAGGATCATGAATGTCTGTGCAAGGTTCCCAGGGAGTGTGCACGACTCCTACATACTGGCACAGTCGTACATCCCTGCGATGTTTGAGGGACGTCCCCCCCGGCTGAGGGGCTGGTTGCTAGGCGACAGGGGTTATCCGCTGAGGTCTTGGCTGATGACGCCTATACGGAGGCCTCAGACTAATGCGGAAACCCGATACAACGAGGCCCATGCAGCAACCAGGGGTGTGGTGGAGCGCTGCCTTAGCCTCCTGAAGATGAGATTCAGGTGCCTGGACCGTTCCGGAGGGGCCCTGAAGTACCAGGCCGACAGGGTCGCTCGCATTGTAGTGATCTGCTGTGCGCTGCACAACATTGCGATGCAGAGGGGAGATGACCTGCTGCAGGAGGCGGAGGGAGAAGCAAGTGGCAGTGGTGCCAGCACAGAGGAGGAGGAGGGAGGAGGAGGAGGAGGAGGGGGAGGAGGAGGAGGCTGGTGGAGTGGGGGGCGCAGCACGCAGACATGACCCAGGTGCTGGTGATGTCCAGGAGGCGGCACGACGGACCCGGCGAGGACGGCGGGCACGCGACGCCTTGGTGGCAGCACGGTTCACGCATCGCATGTGACGTCCCTGCTGAACACCAAACTACCACCTGCATCGCTAGTCGTGCAGAGGGTCAACACACAACTGCCACCACCACAACCCCCTCCCCCTCCCCACCCCCTCTCAGTGTACACTGCTCCACTTCGACATCACCCTCACCACTGGGTCCAGACGGTATGGCACAACATTGATGGCTGTGTCAGCGGGTGTGATCAGTGCCATGTGGAATGATGACAGCCCGCTCTGCGAAGAGCTGTGAGCTCAGAATCGTTAGAGAGAGTCTGACCCATGGCAATAGCTGAACCATCCACCTTGGTGGCCGCTGAGATCATCCCGGCACTCCATCACGTGCCCGTGTGGGCTAGCTGTGGAAGGGGGTGGGGGGAAGGGACTGCACACCCGGCCCCGAAGTTTCACCTCTCGTCAACCCCAGCGACACTCGGTCACCATCACGATTCCTGTGGCTGTGGAACAATCACACGGTATTACAAGTAAGATGGAACAGTGCATTTAATGTGAACAACAATTTACAGGTGCCCTAACCCCTACAACTAAACTGTGCCCTTCACCCGTGCTAACTTACTTAGTGTCTCTCTTTGTTGCCTTACGGGCCCTACCACTACGTCTACGTGAGTCCCCAGATGATACAGCAGGAGTGGAGGAGGACTGCTGCGAATCGCCCCCTTCGACTCGTTTATCCTTGGCCAAGCGTTTCCTGGGGCTACCCGGCCTTGATGGGCCAGGCTGCTCTGCGGGCTTCTCGGGTGACGTTGTGCCACCCTGCTCTGCCTGCTGCCCACCCGATGCACCAGGGATGGGACGGGGGGAGGCCGAGAATTCCGGGACGTCCCGTGATGGAGTTAATGGGACGGGCCCCGAAACCTCCTCCTCCCTCGGAGAGCCCAGTGGCCCCCGGGCCTCACTTTGGGAGAGAGGTGCGAGCGGAGAGGTGCCCCATCGCGCCACCTACACCTGGCGCTGTCAGTCCTGGAGGCCTATAGAACATAGAACAGTACAGCACAGAACAGGCCCTTCGGCCCTCAATGTTGTGTCGAGCCATGATCACCCTACTCAAACCCACGTATCCACCCTATACCCGTAACCCAACCCCCCCCCCCAACCATACTTTTATTAGGACACTACGGGCAATTTAGCATGGCCAATCCACCTAACCCGCACATCTTTGGACTGTGGGAGGAAACCGGAGCACCCGGAGGAAATCCACGCACACGAGGACGTGCAGACTCCACACAGACAGTGACCCAGCCGGGAATCGAACCTGGGACCCTGGAGCTGTGAAGCATTTATGCTAACCACCATGCTACCCTGCCTGCAACGGTATCGACCAGGATCCGAAGGTTTGCAGACACGGAGTCCAGGTAGTTAGACATTCCCGCCAGGGACTGTGCGACCTCGAACTGTGAGTGCACGACGCCATCCAGCACATGTGTCAGGCAGTGGATGCTCTCGGCGACTGACTGCTGCGACTGGGCCATGACCTGCTGAGACTGGGCCAAGGCCCGCAAGGCGCCGGCAATGTCGTTTTGCCTCTGGCACATTGCTGCCTGTGAGAGGGGAACCCTGTCCAGGGCCGAGGATGACGCGTGCACATTAACCCCAATGCCTTGCATAACCTGACCCATTGCCTCCACCGCGGATGTCATCCGTGCGGTGTCGGCCTGGGTCGCTGCCATGAGCGGCCCCACTCCCTGCTCGTGGACGTGGTTCGACTCCTCTAACAGCATCTGCAGAGTCAGGAAGACAGCCCTCATCCCGTCATTGTTTCCCTGGATTTCTTGAAGCATCAGCTGTGCGGGTGGGTTGAGGAACTCCAGGAACTCAGAAAACGTCTGGGAGCCAGCTGCATGCTGGGCCTGGCCTGGCCTCCGCCATTCCGGGCCCTCGACTGCTCCCACCTCCACCTGCTGTACCAACTCAGCTGTGATGTGCAAACCAGACTGTGACCCAGGAGCCTCATCACTAAATAGGCCAGCCGGGGTGAGTGTCTCTGGGATGGTGGATGGTGTGGGAGATAGCAGTGCCGCAAGCTCGAGGTCGTCTCGTGTTGACGCCTCCTCTGTGTCATCGTCCGGGTGAGAGGCCACAGGGCGTTGGCGGGCCATTTCTCTGTCCTGCTGTGTCGCCGCCCTTTGGGCGTCCTGCTCCACAGATTCTGTTGGGGAGGATGGGACTCCCCGCTGATCGGGCACCGCATGTTGTGCGGCCCTGGGTGAGGTGGGGGCAGATGCGTGTCTCCGCCTGGAGGCAGACGGCCCTGGTCGTTCGGCATCACGTCCTAGGGAAGAGCAGCTTATTTAGATTCGCTCGGCCAGGCGCTGGACGGTCCCAGTGGGCAGGGTGTGAAGGGACAGAGGATGGGGAGGTGTCCCAGTGGGCAGGGTGTGTGAAGGGACAGAGGATGGGGGAGGGGGGGTGTTTGTCATGGAGGGTTGTCTCACTTGTTGCAGCTCCGCCAACCTCGCATTGCGCGATCTCCCGGGTGCCAGACCCCCCAACAAGGTCCAGTGCCCTCTGCTCAAACGTAGTTAGGGGGTGCAGGATGGGCGAACCCCCTCCAGTCTGGTGCCGCTCACGGGTGTTGTGAGTGGTCTTGGCCTGTTGGGGGAGGGGACATAGGTAGATCATTACAATACGGCAGGTATCAGCAGTCCGTTCAGATACTGGCAGTTTGGGGGTCAAGTTGTAATAAGACCATTGCATCTCTCCACGGGGGCCAGAGCGCTGGGTCTGTGACAACTTTGTGAACCATCCTCAACTAACTCTGCCCCAATCCCCCTCCCTCCCCCGTGGGGGGGGGGGGGGGGAGGTGGGTGATTAAGTTAAGGGGGGAGGGATGGTTGTGACCCGGGGGCACCCTCTTGGCACTTACCCTGGCAGCCCTGGTGAGGTCATGCATCTTTTTTCGGCATTGCTCTGCTGAGTGAGGGGTCTGCCCCACAGCACTAACAGTGCGCCACCTCACGCCAGGCCTGGGGCACAGCGCTGGCAGGGTGGCGATGCCCTCTACGCGGGAAGATGATGCCCCTCCTCTGCTCGATGGAATCGAGCAGCGTCTCGGCATCAGCCTCCACAAATCGAGGGGCAGCTCTCCTTAGCTCCAACATCATGGCCTACAGATTCTGTGCTCGCCCGCGCCTTTTTACGGCGTCACGTGGGCGTGTTCGTAGCGTCGCCGCGTTATGGCGTCATCGTGCACGTGATTGACGCAGCCACGTTCCTAGCCTATTTCCCGGACGTGAATACGTCGGGAAATGGGCCCTTCGCGATCGTCGTAAAAGTCGGCCGTTTTCACGGCCAACTTCGCGATTTTTCGCGGGTGCGGAGAATCGCGGCCCAAATATTTGAAATGTAACACTGGTGGTCTGTCTTCGGGTTTTTGCGATTAGAGCAGACTGTCACATTGTTAAGCAAAATGTGTAGAATTTTGCCTTGTCTGAATCCCGATTGGCACAGGTTAATTTTGCGCTGTTCTTCAAAAATTCAAATGCTGCCAAACCTGATGGATGCAAAATAACTACAAGTTGTTGCAGACTGTTCTGAAACTCATGCAAATAACCTGGAATAAGATAATGTTGTGGCAATTGGGCTCATTAGCAGTAAAACCTTCTGGGTCCATTAACACTTGCTAAATTTGAATAAGTAGAACTTAAAACAAGGGGTGGGTCTGGTTTCTGATTGTGACAGTCATTCCCTGGTGAGAAGCTGAATCATCTTTAACCAGAGACCAGGATAAAGGCAACATTTGAAGGTCTTTGGATAAAACTGTTCACCTCAAGGTTCACATCCAACTCCTGAGCAAGTGGAAGAATTGTTCATCGTTGTTCAAAAATGGTGCAGAATGATTTTCATTTATCTGGGATTTCACAGAATGACCATCAAACACACCCTCCAAATGTCACAGTGAGTATTTTATCAAAACCTGACAATAAACTTGCATAAAACTCTGGGAGGTGCTGATGATTGGGGATTTTGGTTGTTGTTAATTGCAGTCTCTCTAGGGTCCAGGGTGTTTCCCAAACACCAGGTGGTTGCTACTTAACGGAGAACAACACTGTTTCTGAGTTGGGTGAAAACTGTACTTTTTCCTTGAGTTCCAGTCTGAGAAAGTCTAATTTCTGAGTCGGCCATTTCCTCTTTCCCCCCAGGCTGTCACCAATGAAGATGTGGGTAAAAGTGACGAGAATGTGGAGCGAGGGAACTGGTCCTCGAAGACTGAATACTTGCTCTCAATGATCGGCTGTGCTGTGGGCCTTGGGAACGTCTGGAGGTTCCCTTACCTGGTTTACAAAAATGGAGGAGGTACTGTAGTAAAATCTAAAATACAGGAGAGAGAAAGGGAGAAATTATGGAAACTGTTCATTTAAAAAGAATCATAGTTTACTTTTTGCAGTTGTTAGTATTTGTCTTCATTGCAACTGTGAAACTCGAAGGAACATCAGAGCATATAATAGTAGCTTATTGTCACAAGTAGGCTTCAATGAAGTTACTGTGAAAAGCCCCTCGTCGCCACTTTCCAGCGCCTGTTCGGGGAGGCTGGAACGGGAATTGAACCCGCATTGCTGGTCTTGTTCTGCATTACAAGCCAGCTGTCTTAGCTAAACCAGCCCCTCATTTGGCAATTTAACAATAAAATCCAAATGTTGCTTTCAGTGATTCTCTGCACCCCTGCTGTTGACATTGCTGTCAAAAAACTTTTGAAGTAACTAACAAGAATTTCCATTTTACACTATTATGACTGTTGAGATATAACAAAAAGTTATCTTGTGCTAATGAGGTGTAACTGAGTTTTTATTGGTTTCACTACCGCTAAACAATCAGGAATTATATATGGGCAGCACGGTGGCACAGTGGTTAGCATTGCTGCCTACTGCGCTGAGGACCCAGGTTCGAATCCCGGCCCTGGGTCACTCTCCGTGTGGAGTTTGCACATTCTCCCCATGTTTGCGTGGGTTTCACCCCCACAACCCAAAGATGTGCAGGATAGGTGGATTGGCCACGCTAAATTGCCCCTTAATTGGAAAAAATGAATTGGGCACTCTAAATTTATTTTTTAAAAATCAGGAATTATATATGGGACCATTTTTTAAAAGTCAGATTCAAGTATTGGAACAAATACACTGACGTAATATAACTGCCAGAGATCACCTGCCCTTGATTACAAATAGGACATGCTTGGACAACCCTTCTGTGGAATTCACACCTGCAGATGTTAATGGTCACTTTCATGATCAACTGAAACATTAAATGGCTGCCACAGTTTGCACTATTTATAGCTCCATCACATTTAATCAGGATGAACGCAGAGAATCTACAATTGCTCCCAGTTGCTTCCCACTCCCCCGGGACCCCAGGTTCCCCCCAACCCCCCACCCCCAACAAAGTCTCGTCTCGGAATCAGCCCCTGGAGAAAGTTGGCACAACGAGGCATGTTTTTGTGAGGGCCACGAAGAATCCAGCACGAGTTTTCAGGATACAAAGAATTAACATATATATATACAACAGCAGTAACAACTTCTCTTGCTGCCAAACTCCTCTCTCTGGTTCCAAACTGGCCAGCTCTATTTATGCAGGGAGTCTGCTAATGATTTCTCCGCCCCCCTCATTGGGGAAGCTCATACTCCCACAGGATTGTAAAGCCAATGGTAAACAGGCAGGTTATAAGATCCCTCCCTCCCAAAGTCCAAGGAATCCACCGAAGATCCTGGCGAAGGAGGGCGTCGGATTCGTTTTGCCGCAGGCCGGAACCATTTGCACGAGGCGCTGGATTAGGCGGCGTGTAACGAGATGGAGACCGGAGCTTCCATGATGAACGACATAACGGTTGTACATCCACGGCTCGAGGATGCCCCCTCTGTGGTGTCTTGTGCCTCCATCTCGGAGTCAGAGTCTGCTGCCTCCGTCATCTCGGCGTCTTTATCTCCATGCGGTTCTGTCACGACCTGCGCAGGCTTTGAGTGAGGCACCAGAGGAAGATTGTGAGGAATACTTTCCATTGTGTCTGGTCTCTGCGGCTATTGGAATGAGCTCCTGGGGCGGGCAATCTTTGGCAGGGATAGTCTTCTGGACCGAACATGGTCTACATGTTTGCGCTGGAGACGCCCCTGGGCTTGTACCTGGTAAGAGATAGGGCCCGTTTGGCGAAAGATTACGCCAGGGACCCACTGGGCACCACCAGCAAAATTCCGAACGAACACTGGGTCAACCGACGTAAACTGCCGAATCGGCCGTTGCCGAGAAAAACCATGCTAAGGCGGGTGCGAAGTCTCCGTCCCATTAGGAGTTCTGCGGGAGCTACCCCAGTCACCGCATGGGGGGTGGTCCTATATGAAAACAAAAACCGAGCCAGTCTCGTGTCCATCGACCGACCCGGAAGACTGCTTCTTGAGGCCTCGTTTGAATGTCTGCACTGCGCAATCCGCCAACCCATTTGAAGCCGGGTAGTATGGGGCAGGGCGGATATGGCGTATGCCGTTCATCTTCATGAACCTTGCAAACTCCTCACTTGTGAACGGAGTGCCATTGTCCGTGACCAGCACGTCGGGGGAGGCCATGCGTACCGAAAGACAAACGCATCTTCTCGATTGTTGCGCAGGACGTTGTGCTTCTCATCTTATGGGTAGAATTGAGGAACCACAAAGGCAAAAAAACCATAATGGGAGTTATGTACAGACCTCCTAACAGTGGTCAGGACCAGGGGCGCAACATGTACCGGGAAATAGAAAAGGCATGTCAGAAAGGCAAGGTCACGGTGATCATGGGGGACTTCAATATGCAGGTGGATTGGGTAAATAACGTAGCCAGTGGATCCAAAGAAAAGGAATTCATGGAATGCTTACAAGATAGCTTTTTGGAACAGCTTGTCATGGAGCCCACAAGGGAGCAGGCTATTCTGGACCTAGTGCTGGTCCAGGCTATTCTGGACCAGACTTTATAAAAGATCTTAAAGTAAGGGAACACTTAGGAAGCAGCGATCATAATATGGTTGAGTTCAGTCTGCAGTTTGAAAGAGAGAAGGCAAAATCGGATGTAATGGTGTTACAGTTAAATAAAGGTAATTACGAGGGCATGAGAGAGGAACTGACGAAAATCGACTGGAAGCAGACCCTAGTGGGGAAGACAGTTGAGCAAAAATGGCAGGAGTTTGTATGCATAATTGAGGACACTGTACAGAGGTTCATCCCCAAGAAAAGAAAGATTATCCCGGGAGGGATTAGACAGCCATGGCTGACAAAGGAGGTCAGGAAATGTATCAAAGAAAAAGAGAGATCCTATAAAGTGGCCAAAAGCACTGGGAAATCAGAAGATTGGGAAGGCTACAAAAACAAACAGAGGTTAACAAAGAGACAAATAAGGAAGGAGAGGATCAAATATGAAGGCAGGCTAGCCAGTAATATAAGAAATGATAGTAAAAGTTTCTTTCAATACATAAGAAACAAACGACAGGCCAAAGTAGACATTGGGCCAATTCAAACTGATTCCGGAAGGCTAGTGATGGGAGACGAGGAAATGGCTGGAGAACTTAATAAGTACTTTGCGTCTGTCTTCACAGTGGAAGACATGAGTAATATCCCAAAAATTATAGAGGGTCAGGGGGCTGAGTTGAGTATGGTTGCCATTACAAAAGAGATGGTGCTAAAAAAGCTAAAAGGTCTTAAAATTGACAAATCTCCTGGCCCCGATGGGCTACACCCTAGAGTTCTGAGAGAGGTGGCTGAAGAAATAGCGGAAGCGTTGGTTGAGATCTTTCAAAAATCACTGGAGTCAGGGAAAGTCCCGGACGATTGGAAGATCGCTGTTGTAACCCCCTTGTTCAAGAAAGGATCAAGACAAAAGATGGAAAATTATAGGCCAATTAGCCTAACCTCGGTTGTTGGTAAAATTCTAGAATCGATCGTTAAGGATGAGATTTCTAAATTCTTGGAAGAGCAGGGTCGAATTAGAACAAGTCAACATGGATTTAGTAAGGGGAGGTCGTGCCTGAAGAACCTGTTAGAATTCTTTGAGGAGGTGACAAGTAGGTTAGACCAGGGAAACCCAGTGGATGTGGTCTATCTGGGTTTCCAAAAGGCCTTTGATAAGGTGCCACACAGGAGGCTGCTGAGTAAGGTGAGGGCCCATGGTGTTCGAGGTGAGCTATTGGCATGGGTTGAGGATTGGCTGTCTGACAGAAGGCAGAGAGTTGGGATAAAAGGTTATTTTTCGGAATGGCAGCCGGTGACCAGCGGTGTCCCACAGGGTTCAGTGTTGGGGCCGCAGCTGTTCACCATATATATTAATGATCTGGATGAAGGGACTGGGGGCATTCTAGCGAAGTTTGCCGATGATACGAAGTTAGGTGGTCAGGCAGGTAGTGCTGAGGAAGTGGGGAGGCTGCAGAAGGATCTAGACAGTTTGGGAGAGTGGTGCAGGAAATGGCTGATGCAATTCAACGTGAGAAAATGTGAGGTCTTGCACTTTGGAAAAAAGAATCCAAGCATAGACTACTTTCTAAACGGTGAGAAAATTCATAAGGCCAAAGTACAAAGGGATCTGGGAGTGCTAGTCGAGGATTCCCTAAAGGTAAACATGCAGGTTGAATCTGTGATTAAGAAAGCGAATGCAATGTTGTCATTTATCTCAAGAGGGTTGGAATATAAAAGCAGCGATGTGCTACTGAGCCTTGATAAGGCTCTGGTTAGGCCCCATTTGGAGTACTGTGTCCAGTTTTGGGCCCCACATCTCAGGAAGGACATACTGGCACTGGAGCGTGTCCAGCGGAGATTCACACGGATGATCCCTGGAATGGCGGGTCTAACATATGATGAACGGCTGAGGATCCTGGGATTGTATTCATTGGAGTTTAGAAGGTTAAGGGGAGATCTAATAGAAACTTACAAGATAATACATGGCTTAGAAAAGGTGGACGCAAAGAAACTGTTTCCGTTAGGCGAGGAGACGAGGACCCGTGGGCACAGCCTTAGAATTAGAGGGGGTAAATTCAGAACAGAAGTGCGGAGACATTTCTTCAGCCAGAGAGTGGTGGGCCTGTGGAATTCATTGCCGCGGAGTGCAGTGGAGGCCGGGACGCTAAATGGCTTCAAGGCAGAGATAGATAAATTCTTGATGTCGCGAGGAATTAAGGGCTACGGGGAGAATGCTGGTAGGTGGAGTTGAAATGCCCATCAGCCATGATTGAATGGCGGAGTGGACTCGATGGGCCAAATGGCCTTACTTCCACTCCTATGTCTTATGGTCTTATGGTCTTATGCACCTCTAGCCATTTAGACTGGCTGTCGATTAATAGCAGGAACATGAATCCTTGAAAAGGGCCGGCGAAATCCGCATGCAAGTGCGCCCAAGGCTGCCCTGGGCATTCCCAGTGATGTAGGGACGTGGCCGGCAGAAGCTTCTGATGCTCCTGGCAAATGGAGCAGTTTTGGGCCACCTTCTCAATGTCGGTGTCAAGGCCTGGCCACCAGACATAACTCCGGGCCAACATTTTCATTTTGGTCACACCTGGATGCCCATTGTGCAAGTCTCTCAGTATCAGCTCCTGTCCTTTTTCCAGAACAATCACACACGTCCCCCACAAAAGGATGCTGTCTTCCATGCTGAATTCGGACAGCTTGGAGGAAAATGCCCGCAACTCGCCTGGGAGCTGTCTATGCTGCCCACCATACAGGACTATGTGCCGAACCTTTGACAGGACTGGCTCCGTCTGGGTCCACTCATGGATCTGTGATGCCGTGCCAGGCAAGGTGTCCATAAAATTTAGGGTTGCAACCACCTCACCGTTCATGGGGGTCGACATGGGCCGGTCGATAAAGGCAATCAGCTCAGTGCGTCGGCATTCCCTATCTGGGTTCCTGGTTTGTGCTCCGGAGAATACTCGTATGCAGCGAGCAACAAAGCCCAGCGTGGATCCGTGCGGAAGCAATGGGCGGTATTGGCTTATCCTCTCGGAAAAGTCCCAGCAGAGGCTTATGATCAGTCACGATAGTGAAGTGGCGGCCATATACGTACTGGTGGAAACGTTTCACCGCAAAGACCACTGCCAGGCCCTCCTTCTCGATCTGCGTGCACTTTTTTTCCACTGCAGTCAATGTGCGGGAGGCGAAAGCTATCGGCCGCATGGTCCTGTTCTCCATCTTGTGGGACAGGACGGCCCCAATACCATACGGGGATGCATCACATGTGACAAGCAAAAGCTTTCCAGGATCATAGTGGGTTAGTAACCCAGAAGACAACAATTGTTGTTTTACTCGCCTGAAAGCGGTTTCTTGCGGCTGACCCCAAACCCAGGTGTGATTCTTCAGCAGAAGATGCAACGGGGCCAGCGTAGTTGCCAGATTGGGGAGGAACTTTCCGTAATAGTTTACGGAACGAAGGTGCAAAATGTCAGTCGGGGCGGGGGCCTGTTGAATCGCGCGCACTTTCTCTGCGACGGGGTGCAAACCTTCGTGGTCCACCCGATAACCCAGGTAGACTACTTCCTTCGCCTGAAAAACGCACTTTGTGCAACGTAAACGGCCTCCAGCCTCCGAAAAGCGTCTAAGGACAGCCTCCAAATTTTCCAAATATTCCTGCTCCGACGTCCCTGTGATCTAAACGTCATCTAAGCAGACAGCAACAAGCGGTAAACCTCTCAAAATGCCCTCCATAACGCGTTGAAAAATAGCGCAGGCAGAGGGTACTCCAAAGGGCAAACGTGTATATTCACACAGGCCCCGGTGTGTATTAATCGGTACATATGGCCAAGAGGCAGGGTCCAGCTCTAACTGTAGGTAGGCGTGACTCATATCTAATTTTGTGAACGGGAGACCACCTGCAAACTTCGCGTAGAGACCCTCTATGCGAGGCATTGGATATCGGTTGAGTCGGGAAGCTGTATTCACTGTACATTTATAGTCGCCATACAAGCGAACTGTGGCATCTGGCTTCATTACAGGTACAATTGCCCAGTCAGCGAAACGGACGGGCCTGATGATACCCAAAGTCTCCAAACGAGTGAGCTCCCCTTCTACCTTCTCGAGCAAGTCATAAGGCACCGGACGCGCCCGGAAATTGCGCGGCGTGGCTCCTGGTGCAACTTGGATATGGGCTAGAGCCCCTTTTATTTTCCCCAAACCGGGCTGGGATACATCTGGGTATCGGGCTGGAATACATCTGGGTATCGTCCTAGCAGCTCAGTCAACCCTCCAGAAACTGTTTGGAGGATGTGCTGCCACTGCAGCCGCAAATGGCGCAACCAGTCCCGACCCAACAGGCTGGGCCCGTGGCTGCGCACCACGATAAGTGGGAAACGCCCCTCCTGGCATCCATAAACAACGGGGGTTATCGTAGTTCCTGCAATGTTCAATGGTTCCCCCGTGTAGGTGGCCAACCTGGCCTGTGTGTCGGTTAATGTAAGGGTCTATATACCCTGCTTGATGCGGTCGAATGTCATCTGGGTGATCACGGAGACCGCTGCGCCAGTGTCCAACTCCATCTCAAGCGGGTGACCATTGACCCGTACTGTCACTTTAATGGGGGCCACACGTGGAGCTGCCACACAATGCAGCTGCAGGCAGTCGTCCTCCGTCTCCACGTCCTCGGGAGTAGTCGCCGCAGGTTCATCCAAATGAAAGGTACGACCCCTCGGCTGGCCCCAGTTTCGGTCGGAACGACGGTGCCTCTGGCGCCCCCAGGACCGGCGTCCGCGACGGGGTTGGCGCCTACAAGTCTGACATGGGCATGGGTCCTCATCCATTGGTTCTGGAGAAGGCTCCCTTTGGGGAGGAATGTCTGACGGCCACTGGCGTCGATCTGGACGTCGCCTCGCCCAAGGTACCGCAGGGGGACGCTTTCGGACAGAAGGGGTTGCGCCCCAAGGCATGCACCTCCATTCCCTGTAGCTCCTGCACTCCTGGTTCTGCGCTCTCTCGGGACACTACTATTTGAATGGCCTGTTGAAAAGTCAATGTTGGCTCGGCTAACAACTTTCTCTGGGTGGCCGCATTGTTAATACCGCAGACCAAACGGTCACGTAACATTTCTGACAAGGTCTCACCATAGTCACAGTACTCCACAATCCTGCGTAGCCTGGATAGAGAGTCGGCAAGGGATTCTCCTGGGGTCCTTCCAGCGGTATTGAACCGGTAACAATGGACTATCATGGATGGGGTTGGGTTAAAATGTTGCCCCACTAAGTTCACAAGTTCATCAAACGTTTTGGTGTCTGGCGCAGCTGGGTACGTAAGGCTCCTAATCACCCCAAACGTACGCGGGCCACAGGCGGTGAGCAATATGACCACCTAGCGCTCGTTTTCAGTGATGTTGTTTGCCCAGAAATAGTAATGCATCCTTTGTGCGTACTGGTTCCAGCTTTCCAGCGCAGCGTCGAAAACATCCAAACATCCATACAGAGGCATGGTGTAATAGAAAACAACTTCCAACCTGTGTCCAACAAAAATCCAGGGAGGTGGCTTCAGCAGTGTAGACAGCTATTCACTTTAACCCTCGTCGCCAGTTTTATGAGGGCCACGAAGAATCCAGCACGAGTTTTCAGGATACAAAGAAATAACATTTATTTACAAATTAACATATATATACAACAGCAGTAACAACTTCTCTTGCTGCCAAACTCCTCTCGAGATATCGGAATTGCATTTTGAGGAGTTCGATGCACCACTCGTTTGTTTGGGTCTCTGCATTTGTCGCCGCCGTCCGTATCGGCATCATTAGCCATGCCTTCAGCGGGTACCCCTTGTCCGATGCAGCAGCCGTGTACACTCCCTGGGAAGCGTGTACACGTGTGTTCGCACATGAGTTTGACTTCAGAGACTGGAACCCCTTCCTGTTGATGTAGGGCACTCCCTGACGGCTTGATGCCCACAAGGCTGGGGAGGCAGTTGGATGACGGGAGGCCGTTAGAAAGGGTGTTGTTCCCATTAATTGTCTGGCTTTAAGTGGTGATTATTGTATTCCGCCACACCATGGCAGGATCCTGATTTCACCAAACTGGAGCAGGCTGGTTAGATCCCACACCAAACTGCGCCCAGTTCAGTTCTTGATTGTGGCCTCTCCTGGAATCTAACAGGCGTGTCACGCTCTCGCTCAACTGCAACACGGTCTTTAGATCATGGCTTGAGGGTTCGATTTTCCGCTTCCCCCTTCCCGCGGTATGTTTTGCGGCTGCAGAGGCAGTCTGTTATTGACCGGTGGCGGGCTGTCAATAATAATAATCTTTATTGTCACAAGTAGGATTACATGAACACTGCAATGAAGTTACTGTGAAAATCCCCAAGTCACCACACTCCGCCGTCTGTTAGGTAGCATGGAGGGAGAATTCAGAATGTCCAAATTACCGAACAACAAGTCTTTCGGGACTTGTGGAAGAAAACTCATGCAGGCACGGAGAGAAAGTGCAGAGTCCGCACAGACAGTGAGCCAAGCTGGGAATCAAACCTGGGATCCTGGTGCTGTGAAGCAACAGTGCTAACCACTGTGCCACCATGCCGCTCAGGGTTTCTTGGTGATCGCCCCCTTCGCCACTGGGGAGCCCTCTGGGTGGGGGATGGGGGTCGCCATCAGCTGAACCGGAAATTCCCATCCTGAATGTTCATTTTGCTGTTTTGTTTTGCATTCAGATACTGACTAAATTTACAGTCTGCGGTCATATTGATTCGTCAATGAAAACAGTTGACTCCACTGTTAATATTGAAATGGCCTGTTTAACACATATTTCAAACTTCAACAATAAAGCTGGTTGCTCTAACCTCCTGATAATCTATTTCATTTTCATTTACTATATTTTCCAGGTGCCTTTCTTATTCCCTACACTCTCATGCTGGCACTCGCTGGTATGCCAATGCTTTTTCTGGAAGCTTCCTTTGGGCAGTTTGCCAGCCTGGGGCCTCTTGCCATGTGGAAAGCTGTGCCAATGTTACAAGGTTAGTGTTCATTGAACGACACAAATGCTGGCAACAATTTAAATGAGCAATAATGTTTAATTCTTACTGGTGTACTGATATAATTGTACTATTCAAATAAAGTCCAAACCGGCCTTGCTGCTGTTCGCAATCTGATCTGTTGTGCACTTCAAAGTCTGCAATTAAGGAATTAACGTGAAACATGAGGAAAAATTAATACAAAATAAGAGATATCAGGGCGGAAAACAGAAGTCGGTTTCCTTCTTTGCATTAAATAAAAGCTGAGGTTTAACAGTATGACTGGACTCGAACAGTGGTGAGGGTTTGAGAACTGACCCTGTGACCTTAGAAAGAGTCATCCGAAGATATCATGAGAAATTACCACTCCTGCAAAATAGTGAATCATAAAATCATAGAATTTCTACAGTGCAGAAGGAGGCCATTTGACCCCATCGAGCCTGCAACGACCCTCTGAAAGAATACCCTACCTAACCCACTTCTCCGCCCAATCCCCCTAACCCCACCTAACCTACAGATCTTGAGACACTGAGGGACAATTTAGCATGGTCAATCAACCTAATCTGCACATCTTTGGACTGTGGGAGGAAATCGGATCACCCGGAGGAAATCCACATAGACATGGGGAGAAGATGCAAACTCCACACAGTTTCTCCAAGGCCGGAATTGAACTTGGGTCTCCTGGTGCTGTGAGACAGCAGTGCTAACCACTGTCTGTATTTCGAACATTGGTCGGGATTGTGCCCAACTAGGATGTCCCTAGACTAATGGATGTTCATTATTTCACTGTTTTATGTTCTTGAAGAATTTCCACCCAGGCAGGAGACCAGAGGATCAGCAGCGCCAGTTAAACCTTCAAGAAAACTCAAGGGTTTGGGCTGGGTAAGTAGTTGGGGGGGGGGGGGGGGGGAGTTAGGGGATGGGGGTGTTAGAAGTTATAAAGAGAGGTTGGGTAGGCTTTGTTATTTTCACTGGCTCAGAGAAGACTGAGGGGTGAGCTGATTGAGGTGTACAAGATTGTGAAGAGCATGGACAGGGTGGATAGAGAGCAGTTTCTCCCCTTAGCTGACGGGTCAGTTACGAGGGGACACAAGTTCAAAGTGAGGGGTGGAAGGTTTAGTGGAGATTTGAGGAAAAATGTTTTTTACCCAGAGAGTGGTGACGGTCGGAAATGCACTGCCTGGGAGGGTGGTTGAGACAGGATGCCTCGCAGCCATTAAAAGGTACCTGGATGAGTACTTGGCATGTCATAACATTCAAGTGTATGGGCCAAGTGCTGGCAAGTAGGAATAGGTGGGCAGGTCAGGGCCTTTCATGCATCGGTACAGACCCGATGGACCACAGGACCCCTTCAGCACTGCAGTATTCTGTGAATCTGTGAATCCCTACAAAAGATCAGACTGTGATACCTTATGGGCAGTGACAAAAGTCTTCATTAAGCTGATAAAACCAAGCGCACATCAGAACAATGATAATAATAATCTTTATTGTCACAAGTAGGCTTACACTGCAATGAAGTTACTGTGAAAAGCCCCAAGTTGCCACGTTTCGGCGCCTGTTAGGATACTTGGAGGGAGAGTTCAGAATGTCCAATTTAACTAACAGCATGTCGTTTGGGACTTGTGGGAGGAAACTGGAGCACCTGGAGGAAACCGACGCAGACACGAGGAGAACGTGCACAGACAGTGACCCAAGCCGGGAATCGAACCTGGGACCCTGGAGCTGTGAAGCCACAATACTAACCACTATGCAATGATGTCACATGAGTAATAGTTATAAGAACTGATCAACATTCCCATGTTCCATTCTTGACCAGATTCTACCCTTTTCCACAATCTCTGGCCTCTCACCATCACCTGTGGTTATATTCAAGGTCAAGGCAGATGAATTAGTTCTTGTCAGCTTGATAAGATTAGACTGGCGACATACAAAGTGATTAAGCTCAAAATGCCTTATTTCCACAGGCTCTGCATATAATGTCTTCACATATATTAGTAACTTGGGCATGGGTTGTATATTTACATATATTTATGTGCGGGCATTGATATATTATGTTTGAATTATACATCTAATGATTTGGATCAAACTGGTTGAAAATACATTGCAGCTGAATTCAAGAGGACAAATTTACTTCCATTTGTTTTCACCTACTTCCTGTTCCTCATTCTATTTGCAGGTGTGGGGGTCACTACGGTCTTTATGGTGATAATTGTCAATATTTCGTACACCAGCATCCTCACCTACAGCCTGTTCTACTTGTTCGCCTCCTTCCAATCCCCCCTGCCGTGGGCAGACTGCTTCAGTTGGTGGGGCGCAGATGAAAAATGTAGCAGGACTCCCAAAGGTACTGTCTGAAGGTCTGGGTAAAGTACAGTGACCGACTGTTCATTCCTCAATCTGTCAGCCTGAAATGTGAGGGGAAAATGGACAATAGTTTCAGTGACCATCTTCATTGTGATCACACGGCCGGGATAGAAATCAGCAGCAGCAAACATGTCACTGGGACTGCAGAATAATCAGTAATCAATGCTTATGAACAAGGGAAATTCTTTAAGGAAACAAATTAAACTTCTATTAATGAGTTGATCATTGGAAAAAAATGACAGGAGCTGGGCTCCTCATTCCTGGACTTGTCTCTCTGCTGGCAATATATTCTCAAATTTTCCTGCTTTTGCTCTCTCAATCTTTCTTCATTCCTTTCATTCAAGTGGGTCTTGGAATCAATGATCATGAAGCTGGCACAGTGTCCCACGTGTAAGTACTTATGCTTGGGCTTATGAGGGCCACGGAGAACCCAGCACGAGTTTGTAGAGTTAAACAGAAAGTAAATGTATTTACAATAATATGTACACAGCAGCAGTAGTTCACTCCTGGTTCCTTCTCTACCCGGTACCACACTAAGAAGTCTTACACCACCAGGTTAAAGTCCAACAGGTTTGTTTCAAATCTCTAGCTTTTGGAGAACTGCTCCTTCCTCAAGTGAATGAAGAGTAGGTTCCAGAAAAATACGTCGAGACAAAGTCAAAGATGCATTACGATACTGCAATAAGATAGCAGAAAGTATTGTATTGCATCTTTGACTTTGTCTCTATATATGTCTCTGTAACCCACCTCTTCATTCACCTGAGGAAGGAGCAGTGCTGCGAAAGCTAATGATTCGAAACAAACCTGTTGGACTTTAGAACATACAGTGCAGCAGGAGGGCAATTTATCATGGCCAATCCACTTAACCTGCGTCTTTCGGCTGTGGGAAGAAACCGGAGGAAACACACACAGACACGGGGAGAACGTGCAGGCTCAGCAGGGAATCGAACCTGGGATCCTGGTGCTGTGAAGCCACACTGCTAACCACTATGCTACCGTGCTGCCCTTAACCTGGTGTTGTAAGACTTTGTACGGCACCACAGCAGCTGCATTGCTAACGATTACCCCACCCCCCTCATTGGGGGAGCTCATAGTCCCCAAGGATCATGGAGTAACCAACCCCCTTGTGAACCTGCTCCTGGCGAAGCTTGCCATAAATAGGTTCAGGCAGCCGGCGACCGAGGGGGTCATCCGACTGGACTGTCTGCCCTTCTTCCGCAGCTTAATTCGCGGCCGATGTCCCTGGGGAGGGAGCATGTGGATGGCCAAAGCCAATAGGATCCGGGCAGGTTATAATACTAATCATGCTGTCAGACAGGTTGTCGGCCTGAAGTGTGCAGCAAGGACTGGGAGGTCAAGAGGGATGGTTCAAGTGTCATGGGGCTGGAGACTGGGTTGGGGCTCCCGGAGAAAGGCCAGAGGTTGGGGACTGGCGTCAAAGGTCAGAAGTCTCAAGAATGGGAGCAATGGTCATTTGTAGGTGACAAAGCCCTCTTTTATACACGAGGTTTGGAGGTGGATTTGCCTGAGGCACTGGCAAACTTGCTGAATGTGCAGCAGGTGTTAGGATCCTTGTTTGCATTTACAAACGGCCTAAGGCCTGATCAAGGTTTTGATAAAAGACATCTGCTTTGCATGGGGAGTGGCATATCCAGTTGCAAGTGTGCACGTGCACCCTATACTGTCATTTTGGAGGTCACCCAGACAACACATTTTTCAGAACATTTTCCCGGCAGCGGGCGCACTTTGAAAACGCCCAGGAAAGTGCGACTTTCGGAAAGGGGTCCGAATACAAATAGCAGGCTTTCTCAATTAGCTCTTGGAAAACCGTAAGGGCATTTAACGTCAGTTTTAGTGGGCTTTGCAAACTCCATTGCTGTCAGGAAGTGTGGGTCGGAGGTGCACCCGCCCGTTCGTCATTCCCACCCCGGGCGATCCTGCAGGACAGCGAGACTTGGTCCCTGGTGGCAAGAGGGGCAGGTTGAGGCCCTAAAGTACAACTTGCGATAACCAATTGTCCCCAGTCAATAGGATCCAGGTAGGTTATGTCACTTCGCAGGCTGTCAGACATGTTGTCCGCCTGAAGTACACAGCAAGGACTGAGAGTCAAGAGGGGCGGTCCAAGGATCATGAGGCTGGAGGCTGGGTCGGGGCCCCAGGAAGAAGACCAGAGGTTGGGGACTGGTGTCAAAGGTCGGACGTCTCAAGAATGGGAGCAATGGTCATTTGTAGGTAACAAAGCCCTTTTTTATAAAAGAGGTTCAGAGTTGGTTTTGCCTGAGGCATTGGCAAGCTTGCCGAATGTGCAGCAGGTGTTAGGATCCTTGTTTGTATTTACAAACGGCCTAAGGCCTGTTTCAAGCTGTTGATAAAAGACATCTGCTTTGCATGGGGCATTGTATGCCCAGTTGCAAGTGTGCACATGCAACCTATACTATAATTTTGGAGGTCACCACGGTGGCAACTGAAAGTGGTTACCTGATTAAGTGTTTAAGAGCTGAAACAGGAACTGATTTTGTTCTAATTTGGATATGAGCCATCGCTCCTGCCACATAAATACAGAAACATAGAAAATAGGAGCAGGAGGAAGCCATTCAGCACTTCGAGTCTGCTCCACCATTCATCATAATCATGGCTAATCATCCAACTGGCGAGCCTGATCCCGCCTTTCCTCCATATGCTGTGATCCCCTTTGCCCCCAAGTGCTATATCAACCTGCTTCTTGAAAACATATCGGGCGCGATTCTCCAGAAAGATTCCGAAGTGTGGTGGTGAGCGAAAATTGACACTATTCAAAGTTAACTTGTCCACTTAACAAAGTCCCACAGGCTTCTCGGGGCAAATAAAGGCTCAACAGCCAATTCGATGGGACCGCTCTCGTCAGCCCCCCACCCCCCCCCCCCCCCCCCCCCCCCTCCCCCCCGGCTTGCTAACAAGGTCAACGAGCACTTCAACAGCACTTGCTCAGCCAACTCCAGTCAGCTTGCAACAATGCTGCATGAGATGAGGTAGAGGCAGCTCTAAGCTCTGGGAGCACGACCAGGGGGACTGGCCTCCACTACCTTAAAAATGTCAACAACCTACATCAGGCAGCATGGGTGAGTAAACACCAATGCCCCTCCCCCACAGTGCCACCCTCCCATGGCAGCCCACCCCCTGCGGAGGTTCACCCACCCCCAGCCAGGTGTACCCTCCCCCCCCCCCCCCCCCCCCCCGCCTAGCCGAGCACCCCACCTCCCCAACCCCCCTCGTCACAGAGCACAGGTGGCAACCACAGCACCCATGGGCTCTTTGCTTGTGAGCAAAACTAGCTACTCACCTCCTCAGTTTCCCACCAAAGCCCTTCCACCAGGTTCACGTTTTTAAAAAGGAGTACTATTTAGCACCAGTGTGACCAATTCTGGGGAGGCCAATGAATCACAGGAGGCCATTGGATGAGGTGTCGCTCCCATTGATTGTTGGGCTTGAGTGTAATAATTGGTTCCTTGCCATGCTATGGCTGCCTCCCCCCACCACCAGCATCGGGAACATTCTTTGTGCATTTACCCTGTCTCATCCCGATAGAATTTTATTGGTTTGTATGAGATTTCCCCCTCAACTCCAGGGAAAACAATCCTAATCGACTCAATCTCCCATTATACATCATCCCAGGAATCAGACTATTTAACCTTCTCTGTACTCCCTCTACTGCAAAGGAGACCAAATCAGCACACAATAGTCCAGGTGTGGTCTCACCAAAGCCTTGTATAATTGCAGTAAAGACATCCCTGCTCCTGTACTCGAATCCTCTCAATATGAAGGTCAGCATACCATTTGCAGGACAGCACGGTGGAGCAGTGGTTTTACATAGGATTTACAGTGCAGAAGGAGGCCATTCGGCCCATCGAGTCTGTACTGGCTCTTGGAAAGAGCATACTACCCAAGGTCAACATCTCCACCCTATCCCCATAACCCAGTAACCCCACCCAACACTAAGGGCAATTTTGGACACTAAGGGCAATTTAGCCTGGCCAATCCACCTAACCTGCACATCTTTGGACTGTGGGAGGAAACCGGAGTACCTGGAGGAGACCCACGCACACACGGGGAGGATGTGCAGACTCCGCACAGACAGTGACCTAAGCCGGAATCGAACCTGGGACCCTGGAGCTGTGAAGTGATTGTACTATCAACAACGCTACTGTGCTGCCCTAAAGTCAATGTCAGGAGTGGGATGTCAGGGTTAACATTGCTGCCTCACGATGCTGAGGACCCAGGTTCAATTCCGGCTCTGTCCGTGTGGAGTTTGCTCACTCTCCCCATGTTTGCTTGGATTTTGCCGCCACAACCCAAAAGATATGCAGGGTAGGTGGATTGGACATGCTAAATTGCCCATTGATTGGAAAAACTGAATTGGGTACTCTAAGTTTAAAAAAAAACATACCATTTGCCTTCTGCACCTTTATAAACCTTTAGCGACTGGTGTATGAGGACATCCATGTTTCGTTGCACATTCCTCTTTCCTAATTTATGGCCATTCAGATAATAACCTGCCTTCCCATTTTAGATTTAGATATATTGTCATGTGTACCAAAGTATAGAGAAAGAGTTCTGTGCAGAGTCCAGGCAGATCGTTCCATGCATGAAAATAAATGTAGGACATACGATAAATGCACAATGTAAATACATAGCCATAGACTTTGGGTGAAGCATACGGGGTGTAGTGCTACTGCAGTAGGAAAGATGCATAGAGAAATCAGTTCAGTCCATAAGAGGGTCATTCAGGAGTCTGGTAACAATGTGGAAGAAGCTGCTTTTGAATCTGTTAGTGCTTGTTCTCAGACTTTTGTACCTTCTCCCTGATGGAAGAAGTTGGAAGCGTAAATGACCCTGCAGTGGATAACCTTACATTTATCCACATTATGTTGCAGCTGCCATTCATTTGCCCACTTACTCAGCCTATCCAAATCACACTTCACATTGAAGTATCTCTGCATCCTCCTCTCAGCTCACCCTCCCACCCAACATTGTGTCATCTCTAAATTTGGAGATATCACATTTAGTCCCCTCATCTACATCATGAATATGCATTGTGAATAGCTGAGGTGCCAACGCCAATTCCTGTGGTATCCCACTAGTCACTGCTTGCCAATCAGAAAAAGATCCCTTTTTACCTACTATTTTTTTTCATGTCTAACAACCAGATTTCTATCCATCTCAATACACTACCCCTAATAATATTTGCTTTGGCATAGGGTGCTAAATGAACTGAATGCAAGTCAAGGGTTTGGTTTAGAAGAGCTGCTTTTTATTCTTTCGCTTTTCTCGAGTTGATGGTGAATTATTTTCTTCTGTATCCATGCAAGTGGACTGCTGATGCATTGCTTGCAGTCAAGTGATTTGCTTTGTTGTTTTCAACATGGTAGTCCACTTAACATATACTACAAAGAGTTGGGTTCAAACTGAGTCAGATATCTGAAAGTTTATTAATCTTACGACATGTCATCTCAGACTTGCATATACAGTCTGGGTTATGTTTCCTGTTTAATAATAATACTCTTTATTAGTGTCACAAGAAGGTATAAATTAACATTGCAATTAAGTTACTGTGAAAATCCCCATGTCACCACACTACGCCGCCTGTTCAGGTACACTGATGGAGAATTCAGAATGTCCAATTCGCCTAACAAGCATGTCGTTCGGGTCTTATGGGAGGAAACCGGAGGACATGGAGGAAAACCACGCAGACATGGGAGAACATGCAAATTCCACACGGACAGTGATCCAAGCCAGGTATCAAACCCGGATCCTTGGTGCTGTGAAGCAATAGTGCTATGATGCTAGATTAGGGCGACACAGGTTCGATTCCGACCTTGGGTGACTGTGTGGAATTTGTAAGTTCTCCCCATGTCTGCGTGGGTTTCATCCGGGTGCTCTGGTTTCCTCCCACAATCCAGGTTGTGTAGGTTAGGTGGATTGACCATGCTAAATTGCCCCTTGATGTGCAGGTTAGGTTACCGTGTCACAGATAGAGTTAATCAGTGCAGACTTGATGGGCCAAATGGCATCCTTCAGCATTTTCTTTGATTTTCTGATTAATATTACATTTCATACGCAATTGACTGAATGCCTGTTAACTAATGGAATGCACATCAAATAACATGATGATTTCTTATATTAGAACATCACATGATATGATATCACACAGCTGTCTGAAATGGTGCAATGCTTTTCTGAGATCTGGGCAATAATACAACATATTCCTTTTTCCCTTTGACAAAAAGGAATCTGTTCTGATAAATGTATACAAGGATGCACATCAGCACATAGAGGCTGGTTTAACACAGGGCTAAATCACTGGCTTTGAAAGCAGACCAAGGCAGGCCAGCAGCATGGTTCAATTCCTGTACCAGCCTCCCCAAACAGGCGCCGGAATGTGGCGACTAGCGGCTTTTCATAGTAACTTCATTTAAAGCCTACTTGTGACAATAAGCGATTTTCATTTCAATTCATTTCACATTGTCTTGGACATTGTGATAACATTATGATGGGTATATAATACAACCAGTTCTGGCCCTTATACAAATGTTATGACTCTGCTGCGTAGCTTTGCTCTATGATATGCTATCTGTCATTGTGTGTCATGCACCATGCATGTCTGGTTGTTGTTTGACGGGACACTTTCAGTATCAGAGTAGTATTTGGAGTCAGCACAAGTGGCAATCTTGGAGTGCAATGCTTATTGTCCATTCTTCATATATTACTTGGATGGAGCTAAAATCTTCAGTTTTTCTGATGGCATCCATGCGGCATGCCAAGTTGACCATGTGTATTATGTGGCTGGAGTCTGAAAGCTATAACCTACGGTTACCTCTTGAATTTCATTGATATGCTTGCATGCTGTGGGTAAAACTTTGGAAATTTCTCTTGCCGTTCTTCCTCATTTGGCTGTTCTTCATTTGCTATTGCAGAAATTTGTGTCGCACTTTAGGTTTCAAGGGCAATTGAACTTTCTGTACTCTTTAGGCCAATGTCCTCTTGTAGAAAAAAAGCAAAATTACTGCGGATGTTGGAATCTGAAACCAAAAGAGAAAATGCTGGAAATTCTCAGCAGGTCAGGCAGCACCTGCAGGGAGATTAAAGAGCTAACGTTTCGAGTCCAGATGACCCTTTGTCAAAGCTTTGGTAGGTTTGTCCAGAAGTGCCTTTCAAAAAGGTTTAATAGGTGTAGAGGCAATGACCAGTTCCATCAGCCATTCTGCGAAATTAGCTTCGGGTAAAATCACATTCTGTACCTTCTACAATTACCTGTTGATCTATTGAGTGAAGGTTCATTCTTTCTTTCTTTTAAGGTTTGGACAGAATGTGGTGGAAATTTCAGTCCATGTTCAAACATTTGCTTTCCATCCTTGCTGTGCTATTTGCTCTTTCAAGTTGCAGGTAAAGTCTGTGGTCGTTTTGCTTCTGTTGGCTTCTCTTTTTTTTTGTTTGTCTCCTTGTCTTATTACTTTAGAGGTTACTGCTTTTAACTTTGAGAAGATGAAGTTTCAGAATCAACCGATGACTATGTGGGTAAGCTAGTTTTTTTATTAACTTTTTAAGCAATATTACTCTCGAAGGTTGCTTTTTTGAATTGCCCTGGGTCTCCTGTTAACTGCCTTTTTATAAACCAGATGTTCCCTAGAATTCTCACGGGCCAGATGGAGAATTTGATACCTTTGACAGACCAATCAAAGGCCCATTGAGTTTGGACAGGAATTTGTGGTCCCACAGCAAGAGAAACTGGAAAATCTAACCCCGCCCCCTCTCCCCCAAGCCCAGCCTCACCTTACCACAACATTAGTTCCGGTATTCAGGTAATGTTTTAAGAGTCTCAGATCTTTCAGTGAAGAATGGATAATTGAGTGGGTTGGCAGTCAGGTTGGTGGGGGGGGGGGGGGGGGGGGGGGGCTATTTGGACCAGGTAGTCAATAAATGACTGGCGGTGGGGTTGGTTAGGTTAGTGTGTAGCTGGGTCAAGTTGTGGGGGAAGAGGATCAGATCAGATGGTCGGCCGATTGGAGGGTCAGGTTGGAGGGCTGTCGTGGAATTATGTCAGGGGGTATCTGGAACAGGTCATTTAGAGTTTTAGAACAGTACAGCACAGAACAGGCCCTTCGGCCCTCGATGTTGTGCCGAGCAATGATCACCCTACTCAAACTCACGTATCCACCCGTAACCCAACAACTCCCCCTTAACCTTACTTTTTAGAACACTACGGGCAATTTAGCATGGCCAATCCACCTAACCCGCACATCTTTGGACTGTGGGAGGAAACTGGAGCACCCGGAGGAAACCCACGCACACACGGGGAGGACGTGCAGACTCCACACAGACAGTGACCCAGCCGGGAACCGAACCTGGGACCCTGGAGCTGTGAAGCATTGATGCTAACCACTATGCTACCGTGCTACCGTGTGCAGTCAGATCAGGTCAAGAGGGTTGGGGGAGGCAGAGAAGTGGTGCTGAGGTCATTTACACCATCACTTAATTATACCACCTATTAACCAGCTTAAAATGTCCTGGGATCATTGTCAGAGACTTTGCGCAGGGTCTTGGGTAGTGCAAATCAGCCCACCAGAAGTTGAAACTTGCTGGGCACTGTCAGCAGATGTGCACGTGTCAGCACTTCCTCAGAGTCCTCACGTGTAATAGCAATTTCAGTCCAGATTATGCTACTATGTACAATAGTCGATTTTGGCCTATATCTGCGGCAAGTAGCTGCAATTTGACTAACCTTGGACTCAACGTAGACTTTGGCAGTTTTAGATTGTGACCTTTCACCTCCATCTTTAATCCCATTTTTAAAATTTTCCACACATGTATTGCCTCAATGCAAACCCCTTCCTATTTGCCCCCCCTCCTCCCACACGAGATCATTTGTATTTTGTTCTTAAAGTTGCTACACGTTGCAATCTCACACAGCTAGACTTTAAAATCTAACACAGTCCCCATCCCGTCTGATCAAGGCAAGAGCCAAAAGGACTCAAAATATTGGGCGGGATTCTCCGACCCCACGCAGGGTCGGAGAATCGGCCGGCAGCGGCATTATTCCCGCTCCCGCAGGGTTTTTAAATCTCTGACCGGCCAAAAACCGGCGCTGTGCAAATCCCGCCGGCAGCCTCTGAAAACAGCTGGCGCCGGCGGGATTTCTCGGGGGGGGTGGGTTGCGGCATCGGGGGGGGGTTTGGGGGCAGCGGCGTGCAGAGAGGGGGGGCTACGGATGCCTGGGGCCAACGCACCGTCGCCCCCCCTCTCTGTACGCCGCTGCCCCCTACCCCAACCACCCCCCCTCACCACCCCTACCTCCCTCCAACGCCCCTACCTCCCTCCCCACCACCCCTACCCCCCTCCCCACCACCCCTACCCCCCTCCCCACCACCCCTACCCCCTCCAACGCCGCCCCCCATCTCTCGCAACGCCGCAACCCCCCACCCTCAACGCCGCAACCCCCCCTCATCGCCGCAACCCCCCCTCTCAACGCCGGGTCCCCCCCCCCCTCAACGCCGGTACCCACACCCCGTCCCCCTCCCTCTGAAGGCCGGTACCCACACACCCCCCTCTCTCCTCCTCCCCCCCTTCCTTCCTCCTCCCCCCGCCCCTCCTTCCTCCTCCCCCCTTCCTTCCTCCTCCCCCCCTTCCTTCCTCCTCCCCCCCTTCCTTCCTCCTCCCCCCCTTCCTTCCTCCTCCCCCCTTCTTCCTCCTCCCCCCTTCCTTCCTCCGTCCCCCTTCCTTCCTCCTCCCCCCCTTCCTTCCTCCGTTAGTGGGGGGGGGGGGGGTGCGGCGTTAGTGGGGGGTGGGGGGGTGCGGCGTTGGAGGGGGGTAGGGGTGGTGAAGGGGGTAGGGGTGGTGAGGGGAGGGGGTTGGGGTAGGGGCAGCTGCGTGCAGAGGGGGGGGGCGACGGTGCGTTGGCCCCGGGCATCTGTCGCCCCCCCCTCTCTGCACGCCGCTGCCCCCAAACCCCCCCCCGATGCCGCAACCCCCCCTCATGCCGCAACCCCCCCCGATGCCGCAAACCCCCCCCCCCCATGCCGCAACCCCCCCCCCCCCCCAAATGCTGGAACCCCCCCTCCCCCCCAAATGCCGGAACCCCCCCCAAATGCCAGAACCCCCCCCCCCCCCCAAATGCCGGAACCCCCCCCCCCCCAAATGCCGGGTCTGTCTCTCTCCTCCTCCTCCTCCAAAAAACGCCGGGTCTCACCACTTCCGCAGCTGGTGAAACTGACGCGTATTGCGTCAGTCAGCTGCTGGCCCCTCCGGGAACGGAGAATAGCGGCCTAAAAGAAGGCCCCGATGCCGGAGTCATGTACACCAATTTTTCTCGCCGGAAATCGGCGTTACGACGGTCTGCGGAGAATCCCGCCCATTAACTCTATTTCTCCCTCCTTACAGATGCTGCCAGATCTGTTGAGTTTTTCCAGCATCCTCTCTGTTCTTGTTTGGTTCAGAGTTGTTGAGCCAGAATCCTAGCTGCAGATATTGTGGGGCGTCAGGGAGGGGAGAATTACTTGGATATTCTAGAGGCAGTCGCAGCCTTGGGTTAAGCTATTGAGTTGGTTAATAATCAGGGACAGGCGGATATAACTGTTACTCAGGCAGGCACAGGGATCTAGCATGTCATGATGGAGGAGATTCAGTCCTTAATCATTTTTTTAAAAATTAATTATCAATGATTTTACATCTGAACAGAACAAAGGTAAGCGCGAACACACGTCGAAAGCAAAAATATTTATACATGGTCCGTCTTTCATTATTTACATCAGTTACTTTTCACTATTTACAACAGTTACTGCTTCTTGTTTTACTTTCTCTAGTATTTTTAGCTGGGTCCCTGTCTCTCTCGCCCCTTTTTCTTCCTGACTCTACCTCCCCTTCTGGTCTTCTGGGTTGCCCTCTTCCCTCCTTTGTTCCCGTTTGGTTGGCATGATGCCATGCATTATGTTGTTTGCTGGGCATGGTTTGGCTCCATGCCTCTCTCTTCCCCCCTCCACCACCACCCCCTCCCCTATTTTTTTTTTTTAGTTCTTTGTTGTACCGTGGCTTCCCACCATCTGGCTTACTGGCTGTTGGCTACAAACAGGTCTTGGAACAACTGGGTGAATGGTTCCCATATTCTGTGGAAGCCTTCTTCCGACCCCAGATGGCAAATTTGTTTTCTCCATCTGGAGAAATTCTGATAGGTCGGCCAGCCAGTCTGCAGCTTTGGGTGATGCTGCTGGTCGCCGGCTGAGTAGGATTCTCCGGCGGTTGATTAGGGGGGCAAAGGCAGGGAGTCATCCCTCTTCCCCATGAAGAGATCTGGCTGCTCTGATACCGCGAAGACCTGCCACTCTTGGGCAAGGTTCCACCACCTTGCACACTGCCTTGAAGAAAGCTGTTCAGAACCCAACAACTCTGGGGCAAGACCAAAACATGTGGACATGGTTGGCCAGCCCTCCATGTCACCGTTTGCATTTGTCCTCCATCTCTTAGAAGAAACTGCTCATTCGGGTTCTCGTCAAGTGGGCTCTGTGTACTACCTTTACCTGCATTAGGCTTAGCCTTGCACAAGTGGAGGTGGAGTTGACCCTGTGCAATATTTCGCTCCAGAGTCCCCACCCTATTTCAAAGCCTGGGTCTTCCTCCCACTTTTCCCTTGTCTCGACCAGTGGTGTACCTGGCTTTCCAGTAGTCGCCCATACAGGTTGCCTCAGTACCCCCTCCCTAGGATGTACGCGTTGAGAAAGTCCTCCAACAATGACTGTTGTGGTGGCCGTGGGTACATTTTTGTTTCCCTACGCAAGAGGTTTTTGACCTGCATGTATCTTAGCTCATTTCCCCCCACCAGCTGGAACCTCTCTGTTGGTTCCTCAAGTGTTGTCAGTATGTTGTCTGTGTCGAAGACCCTAATTGTCAGCGTCCCTCCATCCTGTCTCCACCTTTTGAAGGTGGCGTCTATTATGGCTGGTGCGAACCGGTGGTTGTTGCAGATGTGAGCTTTTACAGACACTTAAGTTAATCCCAAGTGCAGTCACAGTGGTTCCATGACCTGAGTGTTGCAATTGCCACTGAGCTCGTTGAGTGTTTGTTTGGTGGGGATGGGAGTACAGCCATGGCCAAGATCCAAAGGGAGGCCCCCGTGCAGGAGCCATCTTCCATTTGCACCCACTCGCTTTCTGGTTCCTTTATCTGCCCTTTGCCCTTTCCGCAGTTGCAGTCCAGTTGTAATATTGCACGTTTGGGCGTGTTTGCCACCCCCCCCCCCCCCTCCCATGGTTCTCATTCTCTGCACCACCTTTTTGGGGACCCTCGGGTTTCTTCCAACCCCCCCCCCTCCCCCCCCCCCCCCCCCCCCCCCCCACCCCCCACCACCACACGCACACACACACACACAAAAGCCATGATCAGTTTTTCTAATCTATTGAAGAAGGCCTTGGGGATGTAATCGGTGTGGATCTGAACAGGACGACAAACCTGGCAGTACGTCAATCCTGATCAGCTGCACTCTCCCTACCAGGGAGAATTGGAGTGTGTTCTACCTCTGCAGGCCATTTTTATTTCCTCCATCAGACTGGCCAGGTTCCATTTGTGGATCCCTGTCCAGTCATGGGCAGAATTTGTGTCGGGCCTGTTTAAATGGCAGTCCCTCCAGCTCTGCCTCTCATCATGCGGGTTCACCAGGAAGGTCTCACTTTTGCTCATCTTGAGCCTGAGAAGGCTCCCAACTCATTCAGGAGCTTCGTGGTTTGCGTGTCCAAGATGTGGAGGAGCAGGTCATCCGCATAGAGCGATAGGCTGTGCTATTTGTCTCCTCTCCAGATTCCCTTCCAATTCGTCACAGCCCTGAGGGAGATTGCTAGTGGTTCGATCGCTACAGCGAACAGCAGCAGCGAGATGAGCATCCCTGCCTTGTGCCTCTGTGCAGCTTGAAGTATTTAGAGCTGGTGGTATTTGTTATTTGTTCATGAGCTCGTCATGGGCGTGCTGTACAGGAGTTTCACCTACCTCTATGAGGTACTTCCATTCAACTCTGCCGAAGGCCTTTTCTGCATCCAGGGAGATGAACACCTCTCCCCAGATGGCGTCATGATCAAGTTCAGCATGCGCCTGATGTTCAGTTAGCTGTCTACCCATGACAAAACCCGTTTGATCTTCTGCTACCACCTCTGGTATGCAGTCCTCCAGTCTCCTGGCTAGGATTTTGGTCAGTAGTTTGCACGTCCACGTTTAGCACCGAAGGTTGCCTGTTGGCTCTTTGCCTTTCTGGGTATCAGCGAGATTGAGGTTTGTGCTAGCGTAAGCGGCAGGGTACCCTTCGCCAGCAAGTCAGTGGATGTCTCCCACAAGTGCATGGCCAGTGCCATTGTGATTTTTTTGTAGAAATCTGCCAGGAATCCATCTGGTCCTGGGCCTTCACCACCTGCATGGAGTTAATGCTCTCCATGATTTCTCCCAGTTCCGGTGGTGCTTCTAGCCCCTGTTTTCTATCTTCCCCCACAGCTGGTATGTCAGTCCATCAAGGAACTGATTCATCCCCAAATTCCCTGCAAGGAGTTCCGAGGTGCACAGCCTCCGGTAGGTCTTGAATGCCTCGTTGACCTTATCTGACTCTGCTACTAGTTTGCCTTTGTTACCTCCAAACTAAACTATTTCCCTCATGGCCGCCTGATTTCTCAGCTGGTCAGCCAGCAGGTGGCTGGCCTTGTCTCCGTGTTCGTACATGGTCCCCTGTGCCTGGTGGAGTTGGTGCACTGCTTTCCTCGTGGAGGGCAGATCAAAGTCGATTTGTAACTTTTTCCTCTCTGCCAGGTGCTCTACGGTTGGGGCCTTGGAGTATTATTGGTCTCCTCTGTATGGAGTCAACTAGCTGTTAACTAGACACCCTCTCTTTCCTATCTTTACGAGCCTTGTAGGGAAGAATTTCACCCCTAGTCACAGCCTTCTATGCCTCCCAGAACATGGAGGGTGGGACCTCGCCATTCTGGTTGTTAGTAGTATACTCGTCTATGGCCTGTGATATTTTCTTGTAGCAAGCCCTATCAAGAGGGCCGAGTCCAAACTACATGGCACAGCCCGTCTCCAACCTCACATCCACGTAATGTGGAACGTGGGCGGTGATTGCAATCACGGAATATTCTGTTTTTACTAATCCTGGGAGCACCGATTTCCCCACTAAAAAGAAGTCGATCCGTGTATACACACGGTGTATACACCACCCCAATCTGCTCCATGAATATGCCTTGTTTTTTTTGTCATGTGGAGATTTTCCCCGTTCCGAGGTTTGACCTGTCTGTCCGTGGGACCTGTACATAGTTAAAGTCCCACCATGATCAGTCAGTGCGTAGCCAATTTGGAGATTTCTGCCATGGTCTTTCTTCTAAACTCCGTGTTGTTCCAGTTGGGCACGTATACGTTCACCAGGACTACCGGTGACCACAATGTACCGATCCCCCGAATCTGTAACCATCCTCATCGCGTTAAACTTCATCCTCTTATTTAACACCCCCCTTGGCCCTCATCCCATAGTAGCAATGGTAGGTCTGTCCCACCAACCTCTTTTTAACCTGCAGTCGGTCTTTCTCCCACAGGTGAGTGTCTTGGAGGAAGGCTCTGCCGGCTTTCATACTTTTCAGGTGGCCAAAGTCGCTGGATCTGTTCATTGGGCCGTTAAGTCACATGACGGTCCAGGTGACTATCCTGGTGGGGGGTTTAGTCCCAATCCGGGGTTTCCCTTTGTGAGAGGGCCGTCCAAAATGGCCATGGTCACCATTCTCCCCGTGAGGTTGCGCCCCTGAGCTCTGTGGTTTTCCTTTGTCCAGGGGCTACCCAACATGGTCGGCAACTGTGTGTACACCATGTGGGTAAGCACCTGCACTCCGGGGTTTCCCTTTGTTCAGGAACCCTCTAAAGTGGTTGTTTGCAGTGCCTTTGTGTTCCAAGTTGCCACCTGTAGACTATTGTATTCAGCCTAATGCCCTTCCTATCTTTGCCCCTCTGTTTCCCTTATGGTACTTTCTCCCTCACCCTGTCCTCTTCCATCCCTTTGTTCCTGTCCCCCCAATGTTCCCTTCCCTCTGTTTCTTCCCCTAGTTGTTTCCCTGTTGCTGATGTTTACCCGCCTCCCACCCTTCTCTTCCCGCACCCCCTCTCCCCCTCCCACCTCCCATTGTGCTACCAACACTATGTGGCAGGACTGCAGAGCTTAGATCTGATCTGTTGGTTTTGGAATCGCTTAGCTTTGTGTCTTACTGTTGTGGGCCAAACACTTATGCTGTTTGGCCCACAAATAGTCCTGTGTTGTAGCTTCACCAGGTTTACACCTCATTTTTAGGTATGTCTGGTACTGCTCCTGGCATGTTCTCCTGCACTCTTCATTGAACCACTGCGATCCCCTGGCTTGGCGGTAAAGGTAGAGTGGGGGGGGGGGGGGGGGGGGGGGGGGGGTGGAATTTGCCAGGGTATGAGATTACACATCCCAGGATACCAAATGGAGGAAATGTCAGGCCAGGAAATGTCAATATAAATCTGTGAGACAGTTAACATTCAGAAATTTGATTCTGAAATTACATTCCTCAATCTCTAGATCCACTCTGCAATCTCACTCTGGATGATGGATATTTTGAAATCGTGAATACAACATGGCTGCATGGAAACAATGAAACATGTCCGAATGGATCAGGAATCTACGTTCCTCACCAGGGTCCAAGTGAGCAATACTGGGAGTAAGTAAATGACAACAGAAATTTGCACCTACAACCTGTAGTGATCTTTACATGGGTGTGTACATAAGGAGTTAATGGGAAATTGAAAGATCACTAGGGGGCAGCACTGGCGGGTATAAAAGCCAGATGCGAGTGGCTCTCTGCCTCTCTTGGTGATTAGACTGTGATGAGAGCGGGAGCATAGATCTAGCTCAGGGCTACTAGTGTGGTCAGACAAACCTACTGTAGATAAACATTGTAACCTTTCTACTGGTATTGATTTTAAAGTAAGAACTCACACAGTTGTTAAATTCTGTTACTCAATAAACCTTTCAATACCTCTGGACGACTTTGAGCCTTCTTCATCAAGCTGCAGAAAGCCTCTGCAGCAACTGGATTGAATAACGCATGTTACATACAGTACTGCCACCAAACACACTACAGTAAGGTAACAAAAGAGAACCTACACAGCTGTGCCAGTAGCTTCTACTTGGGAAGGTTTGTTGGGTGAATGTCCTGTTTAATGAATGAAAATCTGTTTGATTTAGATAGAGATTCTATTTACATCTGTTAGAAAATAATATTACAATTGAAGCCCTTTCATTAGTTAACAGCTCCCTGGTTTTTAACACTGCAGGTTCACTTTAACAATATTTATACAATGATAACTTTATTGATTTTGTTTTTTTAATTTTCTTACTATTTAAGGAAACATATCACGACTTGAATTTCAAAACATAGAACAGGAGTAGGCCATTCAGCCCCTCAAACCTGTCCCGCCATTCAGTAAGATCATGGCTGATCTGTGATCTAACTCTATATACATGCCTTTTGCCGATGAAATTGTTCCAATCATCAGTGAACCAATCCCCTTCTCTGTGTGTTTAATTCAACCTAGTGTTGTGTTCAACTCAGACCTGAGAACTGAATTGGGGAAAGTATCTGGGAGCAGCAACCATATTTAACAATATGAAGGAGCTGAATTTGTTGGGAGACAGAGACAAATCTAGGATGTTTTAACAGTGCATTGTATGTCAGTTAGTGAAGCACTGTCAGGAAATCCGTCAAATTAAATTGAGTCTCCAGAGAATCTTATCAGCACTCATTGCTTAAACAACGTTTAAAAATATTAGTAGAAATGGAAAGAGAAATCGGAACAGAAATCAAATTTCATCTCGGTTGTTGTTATAATTCATTTCTAAAAGTAGAACTGATGTTTTTTCAATTGAATATTGTTCAAATATATGAACATTTGACCAACTACTCTTAATTGTATCTATGTAGAGTGGCGTGGTATCACAGTGGTTAGCACTGTGATCAGGGCCGGTGCTAGGAATTGCGGGCCCAATTAGAAAAGTGATGGCGGGGCCCCTACTCTACAAAAGTAAAAATTTATGTATGTTTATATTTCGTGTAGTATGCTCGTCTTTAACCAAAAAAAAACATTAAATGCTTGATACACTAAAATTTTGAAACTTACTTACCCAGGCGGAAGGATTTGGCGGCGCAGGGCAGAAGGATTTGTCGACGGTAATGCGGTGCGTTCCCCAAAAGTAAAAACTACCCTATAGTTCCTCTCAGAATACAGAAAAGGCTTCAAACGGTAACTCTGTCGCCGCTGGCGCGGGGCCCCCTTAAGGTGCGGGGCCCAATTTGATGAAATTGGTCAAATAGGCTTAAAACCGGCCCTGACTGTGACTTCACAGCGCCAGGGACCCGTGTTCGATTCCTGGTCACTGTCTGTGTGGAGTCTGCACGTTCTTCCCGTGTCTACGTGGGTTTCCTCAGGGTGCTCCGATTTCATAGAACATAGAACATTACAGCGCAGTACAGGCCCTTCGGCCCTCGATGTTGCACCGTCCTGTGAAACCCTTCTAAAGTCCCTCTACACTATTCCCTTGTCGTCCATATGCCTATCCAATGACCATTTGAACGCGTTTAGTGTTGGCGAGTCCACTACTGTTGCAGGCAGGGCATTCCACGCCCTTACTACTCTCTGAGTAAAGAACCTCCCTCTGACATCTGTCCTGTATCTATCTCTCCTCAATTTAAAGCTATGTCCCCTCGTGCTGGACATCACCATCCAAGGAAAAAGGCTCTCGATGTCCACCCTATCTAATCCTCTGATCATCTTGTATGCCTCAATTTAGTCACCTCTTAACCTTCTTCTCTCTAACAAAAACAGCCTCAAGTCCTTCAGCCTTTCCTCATATGATCTTCCCTCCATACCAGGCAACATTCTTGTAAATCTCCTCTGCACCCTTTCCAATGCTTCCACATCCTTCCTATAATGTGGCAATCAGAACTGCACACAGTACTCTAAATGCGGCCGCACCAGAGTTTTGTACAATTGCAACATGACCTCATGGCTCCGAATCTCAATTCCTCTACCAATAAAAGCTAACACACCGTACACCTTCTTAACAACCCTCTCAACCTGGGTGGCAACTTTCAGGGATCTATGGACATGGACACCGAGATCTCTCTGCTCGTCCACACTACCAAGAATCTTACCATTAGCCCAGTACTCTGTCTTCCTGTTATTCCTTCCAAAATGAATCACCTCACACTTTTCTGCATTAAACTCCATTTGCCACCTGTCAGCCCAGCTCTGCAGCTTTTCTATGTCCCTCTGTAACTTTTAACATCCTTCTGCACTGTCCACAACTCCACCAACTTTAGTGTCATCTGCAAATTTACTCACCCATCCTTCTACGCCCTCCTCCAGGTCATTTATAAAAATGACAAACAGCAGCGGCCCCAAAACAGATCCTTGTGGCACATCACTAGTAACTGGACACCAGTCAGAGCATTTCCCATCTACCACCACCCTTTGTCTTCTATCAGCTAGCCAATTTCTGATCCAAACTGCTAAATCACCCTGAATCCCATGCCTCTGTATTTTCTGCAATAGCCTACCATGGGGAACCTTATCAAATGCTTTACTGAAATCCATATACACCACATCAACTGCTTTACCATCATCCACCTGTTTGGTCACCTTCTCGAAGAACTCAATGAGGTTTGTGAGGCACGACCTACCCTTCACAAAACCATGTTGACTATCTCTAATCAAATTATTCCTTTCCAGATGATTATACATCCTATCTCTTATAAACCTTTCCAAGACTTTTCCCACAACAGAAGTAAGGCTCACTGGTCTATAGTTACCAGGGTTATCTCTACTCCCCTTCTTGTACAAGGGGACAACTTTTGCTATCCTACAGTCCTCTGGCACTGACAAAGATGACTTAAAGATCAAAGCCAAAGGCTCAGCAATCTCCTCCCTAGCTTCCCAGAGAATCCTAGGATAAATTCCATCCGGCCCAGGGGACTTATCTATTTTCACACTTTCCAGAATCGCTAACACCTCCTCCTTATGAACCTCAAGCCCTTCTAGTCTTGCAGCCTGTATCTCAGTATTCTCCTCGACAACTTTGTCCTTTTTCCTGTGTGAATACAGACGAAAAATACTCATTTAGCACCTCTCCTATCTCCTCGAACTCCACGCACAACTCTGCGCAGCAGCATGCTGCAATTTTTTACCATTTAAATAATAGTCCATTTTGCTGTTATTCCTACCAAAATGGATGACTTAACATTTACGAACAGTGTACTTCATCTGTTAGACCCTTGCCCAGTCAACTATCTATATCCCTCTGCAGACTTTCAGTGTCCTCTGCACACTTTACTCTACCACAGGTGTCGGAATGCGGCGACTAGGGGCTTTTCACAGTAACTTCATTTAAAGCCTACTTGTGACAATAAGCGATTTTCATTTCATTTCATTTTAGTGTCATCTGCGAACTTTGACACATTACACTTGGACCCCAACTCCAAATCATCTATTTAAATTGTAAACAATTGTGGTGCCAACACTGATCCCTGAGGCAAACCACTAGCCACTGATCATCAACCAGAAAAATATCCATTTATCCCCACTCTTTGCTTTCTGCCAGTGAACCAATCTTCTATGCATGAGAATACATTACCCGTAACACTGTGAATCTTCATCTTATGCAGCAGCCTTTTGTGCTGCACCTTGTTGAATGCCTTCTGTAAATCCAGATACACTACATCCACTGGTTTCCCATGGTCCACTGTGCTTCTAATGTCCTCAAAGAATTCCAGTAAATTAGTTAAACATGACCTGCCTTTCATGAACTCATGCTGCATCTGCCCAATGGGACAACTTTTTTATAGAATTTACTGTGCAGAAGGAGGCCATTCAGCCCATCGAGTCTGCACCGGCTCTTGAAAAGAGCACCCTACCCAAGGTCAACACCTCCACCCTATCCCCATAACCCAGTAACCCCACCCAACACTAAGGGCAATTTTGGACACTAAGGGCAATTTATCATGGCCAATCCACCTAACCTGCACATCTTTGGACCGTGGGAGGAAACCGGAGCACCCGGAGGAAACCCACGCATACACGGGGAGGATGTGCAGACTCCGCACAGACAGTGACCCAAGCCGGAATCGAACCTGGGACCCTGGAGATGTGAAGCAATTGGGCTATCCACAATGCTACCGTGCTGCCCCATTTCTATCCAGATGCCTCGCTATTTATACCTTGAGGATAGATTCAAGCATTTTCTCTACTACAAAAGTTAAGCTAACTAGCCTATAGTTCCCCGCCTTTTGTCTGTTTTCCAATCTGCCAGAACCGCCCCAAAGTCGAATGAATTTTCGTGAATTACCACAAGCTCATTTGCCATTTCCCCCACCATCTTTTTTAGTACCCTAGGATGCAGTCCATCAGGGCCAGGAGACCTGTCCACTTTTAGCCCCATTAGCTTACCTAACACTACCTCCTTAGTGATAATGATAATTTCTAGGTGCTCATCTGCCATAGCCTCCTTTCCATCAATTAATGGCATGTTATTTGTGTCTTCCCCTGTGAACACTAACACAAAATACCTGTTCAATGCCTCAGCCATTTCCTCATGTTCCATTATTAAATCCCCCTACTCATCCACCAAAGGACCAATGTCTTCCTTAGCCACTATTTCTCGTTTTATATATTCATCTGATGATGATTGTGTGCAATCAAATCTATTCTTATAGATGGTGTTTCCTGTTCTTAATATTTTTAGTAAAGTGGTTTTACGCCGTGCCCGTTCAATGGATGAGACTGGGGAGATAGTCTGGTATTTGGCCCTCTGTCAGCTTCTAGTCTGGCTGATGGTTGGGGCAGCGTTGTCGAAAGGAGTAAAATCTTCAGGAAAGGTAAAATGGTTGGTGATGTACAAAAAACAAAGTGGAGCCTGCAGGTCCATTCAAAGTATTCTTTACATAGCAAATAACCATGTGAACAAATGCAAAATAGATGCACTAGCAAATTTATTGAAATGATGTCACCCAACTTGCAGGCAAAATGATTTAGATTAACCTTTGCTGTTGCAAATCTTGTGGAAGTAGAGCAGAGCATTTTCAGAGTTGTTAATTGAGATTCTGGATTGACCAGGTAGTGTTACTGTGTCCTCAGTGAGGACAGAGGAGGAGCTGACCTGTCCACTCAAAGCTTTTAAAATGTATGGGTTGTGGTGGACAGTGCTTCTCGGTCCACAACATGACAGAGATAGAGAGGCTGTGGAGAGATTAAGATCTATGTGATGTCCTCGGCCAGATAGGAGTCCAACTCCTCCACTAACAGTGACATTAAGGGAAGCTGTCCTGCCTGTGTTTTAGCTGGTGGCCATGGTTTTATTTGTGTGAAATTAGATTTATCAGGACAACAAGAATGGCAAAGCAAGCTGTGGGGTGAAATATATTCAGTGCACTCTGATCACTTTACCAGTTTAAATGTTATTTCATTGACTATGAGCTATGTAAAAGTTACATAATAGTGTATGCTTTAAGTTCAGTTACATTTTGTCGCTCAGATTTAAATATGTAACTAATGTGATTCATGTAATTATTTTCTGCCTCATTCTCTGCTTTGATTACAATCCGATCAGTTTACCATTCAATTGGATTCAATACTGTAAACGTTGCACCAGCCAAACAGGGAAATCTAACAAGCTCCTCTCCCTGGTCAGGTGGTTTATTTCACTGCGACGTTCCCTTATGTGATTCTGACCATACTCCTAATCCGAGGTCTTACCCTGGAGGGAGCCTATAAAGGACTTGAATTCTACATTGGAAGCCAGTCAGACTTCTCCAAACTGACTGATGCCCAGGTAAACATAACAGTACAATCGATTGAATTTCAGTTTTAATTTTTAGTTGAATTGTTTGATGTGTCCAAAACATTTAGTTAAGATTCCCATGGTTCGTTATACTACCCATAAAGCAGGCTTCGGTTGAGCCATGGGTTCTGAGTCTCTCAGGTCCGTCTTTGAGAAGGTGGGTCTTGCTGGTAGCGTCCTTCCTTCTCTGGTCAGTCTTCCGGATGGTCTAGGTCACCTTCCACCCAATGGATGAAATGATGACCGCTTGACAGAACACTAGGGCACAAATGCCCCTCCCCCGTGGTGCTGTTTGCATGTAACCAGTTGCGTATAAGGTAACAGTGGGAATTCTGGGGCCCGAAAGTTTGGCTCAATCAGAGCAACCCAAAACAAATTGGTGGATATCAACAGAATCAGTAATCTACTGATGCGTGATTGATGAGGCAGGTCCAGACATGTTCTGGCAGTTTGTCTGTGGGTTGTATATTTGACTTTGGTCAAGTCTGAATTCCCATCAGCCTGCCTTTAATTTAAGATATCCAATTTAATTCGGCCTAAATGAAGTCCATGCCAAGTTACCACAATCCCTCCCATAATTCTAACCAAGCTACCAAATGGGCAAGTATCTGAATCTTGGGTGAACAATACTATTTCCCGAACCCCACATACATTTTCCACCAAAATCATAATTTAAATACCAAATTTGAATTTGCAAAATGAGCGCATGAACCGTAATCGTAGAAAACAAATAGATACATCAAATCAATACGAGTTAGAGAATAAAGTAAATAAATTAATATATTTTTAAAAAGATACATAAACAAAGTGATATATACATCAAAGTTCCTTGTGAATCTGTTTGTGGCGTTGGATCGCATTTTCTGAGTACAGGTGCCACATTAATTCTTTCTTCCACCAAGCGAATTTCAGTGGGATAGTTAGGTACATGACCATGAGTAGAATGCCTACCACTATGAAGTGGGTGTACCTGAATGTTTTAGCCCCAATGCCGGAGGTCCTCCCACCATGTAGTGACTCTAATTTCACTAATGTTTCTTTTGATTTCTCCCATTTGTCACACCACTTTGGCAAGGGCCTTGTGTGTAGTAGCTATTGGGTCTAAATTTGTTATACATTTTCACGTAGAAGTGTTATCCCGGGATCAAATTGTTCAATGGACTTCCCAATCTGCGTAAATTACTCGCTTGCGTTCATCACTATTCTCTCTCTCTTGTTCTCTTATGTACGTCCACCATTTCAATTAAGCCTATCCTAGTGGGACTGTGTCTCCTGATGCAAAGGCAGTGTTGTTAATGTTGCATGTTGCTGCCCCATACTGGTACTTTCCTAGTGAGGTTATAACACAATATTCTCCCTTCCTCCTGTAAGCCACCGAGGTGACATCCTCTTCCAAATTGCCAGTCTCCAGGGTACAATTTTGATCGGTATTTGTTCTGAATTAACACAGGGCATGTTCATTTTCATATACCAGATATGGACACACAGCCATTTTGTCTGTGTGTCCTCATTTGTCCAGACTGATGCCTTACTTGATCATGTACGGCCCCATCATACCCCAGCCACATCCCTCTTTGGATGATCGCTATGTTTTCAGCTTCACAGAGTTTTAGCCCGACCTTATCATTTAAGGTTGCAGGGACCCCTAACACCAACCCTAGTGTGCCTCCAGGGATTCCTCGAGAACTATCGTTCGGCCAGAACCTGGTTAGTTGTCACTCCGGCAGCTAGTGACAGTGGGGTGTCATTTTTCCCGGTACGGGTGTTCGATTTTTTAATCACTGATCAGGGGTGGAACATTCCCCTTGCTGACCAGTTTGAGGTTCTTCCTCAACTGCAAGACCACCCATTGCCCATAGATACTGCAAAGGGTTTGGTTCTGGAGTCTGGCATCATCTTCCACCCTCCCTTTGCCGATGTGATTAAAAGTTTGGGCGTACCATTGCAGCACAGTGCTGGTAATGAGGTGAGTTGCTCATTACCAAACTGTGCTGCTAACAAGGTAAGTTACAAACTATTCTGATAACGAGGTAAGTTGTAAGTTACAAACTGTGCTGGTAACGAGGTAAGTTACAGTTACAAACTGTGCTGGTAACGAGGTAAGTTACAGTTACAAACTGTGCTGCTAACAAGGTAAGTTACAAACTGCGTTGGTTATGAGGTAAGTTGCAAGTTACAAACTGTGCTGATAACAAGGTAAGTTGCACAGTTACAAACTGCTGGTAACAAGGTGAGTTGCGCAGTTATAAACAGCTAGCAACGAGATGAGTACACAGTTACAGACTGTGCTGGTAACGAGATGAGACATGCAGTTACAAACTGTGGTGGGAACACACAGAGTCACAGCTATCAGATGTGTGTGTGTTTCTTTTTAAGCAACCTGGGATTTTAAAGTGGAAAGATATGCTGCATCTAAACCATATGAAGAAAATCACATGTGTACACAGCTAGAAGCTGCGTGTGAAGGGAAGGAAAAGAGGCCGGCTTCCCTGAAATTGAGGGACAGAAAGTGCTGGGGTGGAGGTTCCCATGTGGCTGGACGTAGCTTTAAGCGGTTCCGGGAGTCCCCGTGCCAGGTGTCCTGGAGGGGGTGGGGTTTGTTAGCGCCCCATTTCTTTCATCTGAACATCCTCAGGTGGAATTTCACAGCTGGGGTCCTTGGGGTTGGGCCGAAATAAGGGGATAGGGGTCCAGATCCAGTGGGCATGGGGTGAGTGGCAGGGGGGGATGGGGAATGGCGTGATAATGGTGAAAGTTTTGTTGGGTATCGAATGCCTTCGTTTGGTTCACATGGTACAATCCGGCTTTCTTGGAATCCACTCCCACTTTGTAAATAGAGGTTTTATCTACGTCCGGATAAGGTCTGGTGTATTTGGGGGACAAGAAGGTAATGGACTGGAAAAACCAGAGCATTATCTTTAGACCAACTTCATATTCGATGGGATTTACCTTGCCATCAAAGTAGGCCTTACTTTGTTGTTTGCATTTCCCTACGTTAATGGCTGAGGCCCGTGCAGTCTGGACATTCTCTGGTAATATTATCATGGCGCTCACTTGCATGAAGGCCTTGAGGTCAGATTTGGATAAATCTAGCCCGAGTAGAGGCTCAAGAGAAAGTGCAAACCACACACACACACAATGACTCGGTCGGGATCGAACCCGGGTCCTCAGCACCACAGCCAGCAGTGCTAACCACTGTGCCAACTGTGCCACCCATAATTTGGTGTAAGTTAAGCCTCCCGCTAATTTAGCATATCATAGAATCATAGATTTTACATTGTAGAAGGAGACACCTTGGCCAATCGAGTCTGCACTAGCCCTTGGAAAGATCACCCCACTTTTTAAAAATAAATTTAGAGCACCCAATTCATTTTTTTTTCTAAATAAGGGGCAATTTAGCATGGTCAATCCGCCTACCCTGCACATCTTTGGGTTCTGGGGGCAAAACCTATGCAAACAGGGGGAAAATGTGCAAACTCCACACGGACAATGACCCAGAGCCGGGATCGAACCTGGGACCTCAGCACCGTGAGGCAGCAATGCTAATCACTGCGCCACCGTGCTGTCCCAAGATCACCCCACTTAAGCCCATGCCTCCACCCCATCACCGCAACCCAGTAACCTACCTAACCTTTTGGACACTAATGGGCAATTAAGCATGGCCAATTCACCTAACCTCCACATCTTTGGATGGTAAGAGGAAACCGGAGCACCTGGAGGAAAAACATGCATACATGGGGAGAAAGTGCAAACTCCACACACACAGTCACCCAAGGCCGGATTTGAACTCAGGACCCTGGAGCTGTGAGACAGCAGTGCTAACCACTCTGCCACCGTCTGCCCAAATATAAATCATTAATTCTTGGCATTGGATACTGGTCCAATTTGGCTTCCTGAACACCAGTTATTTTGTAGTCCCCGCATATTCATAGCCCCATAATTATTTGAATTGCTTCAATTCAGATATAGGGGCAGGTTGAATTTTACAAACCTTGGGCATGGCCTCCAGATCAACATAAATCTTTGTTTTAAGGCCCTTTATCTTGCTCAACCCATTTTGGAAAACCACCTGATAATTTTTTTAAGATGTCATGAAGGCCTCCTTTGTTAGCTTGAAAGACCATCAAACAATTTAATTCAATTTGGCGGAAACAATCCTGGCCTATCAGATTTGGCCCTTGGCCCTCCCACTACTATTGGGGCAACTGAGCAGACTGGTTCCAATAGCTGATGGATGTTCTGGCCATTCCAAGGATTCTTAAAGCTCCCCCAGTACACATGGCTAGTCTGGCCAACATGCTTCTTAACTTCAGGGGCTGGACTACACCTTGCAAATAACAATGCGTTTGCTCACCTGCAACTGTAGCTGAGAACCCCACATCCACCTCCATTCTCAGTGGCTGACCATTTACTATTACCACAACCGTCTTGCCCACTTTGATATTGATTACACTGTATACCTCAGCTTCACTTTGAGAATTATTCCCAGCGGCCAGGGTTCAGAGCCAGCAATGTGCCCCCAGCACTAACACCCATCCCACACACCTGTAATCCTATCTTACACCCCCCCGGCCAGAAGGCATCCAAACCAACACCCTGCACCACATGCTGGCACCCATATCAGCTACCATGGCTGGGTGCCCTAGCCACAGAGACCACCAGCTATCTGGGCTACATGACAAAGACTGTCTTTTTCAGATTAACCCCCCCCCCCCCCCACCCCACCCAACACTCCCCCAGGTGAGGGCTGCCCATAAATGCTGGAAGTGGGAAGAAAGTGGAGAGGAACCGCCGGACCTGAAGCCCCTCACCGTGGCTGAGTAGAGAGCCCTGGACATGGTCGGTGGCCCAGAGGAAAGGGAAGATGCCGCGGTGGAGGTCGGATGCAGGAGAGGAAGGGAAACCCCGCTTAGTTGCGATTCTCCATGCCACGTGTGTCAATCCCCGCCCTCACCCCCACACCATCCTCACCACCCCCCCCCCCCACCCCCTCCCTCGCCCCGTCCCCTGCGATCTGTAGTCTAATCATGCCTTTTGTCTTGTGTCTTGCAGGACTTGCTGGTGATGGAGAGGACCCATCTGGTATCCCCTACAGCCTGAGCTGCCCCATGAGCCGAGCAGCGATGAGGACAGCAACACGGATGGGAGCCCTCTCCGAGAGATTCAACCAGTGGAGCTCGAGTCCGGGGATGGCACTGACTTCAATGTCACAACTGTATCTAACACCCCCACAATCCCAGAGACACTAACCTCAGTTGGGTAGTTGAGTGAAGAATTTCCTATGACAGCCTTTGGTGTGCACCACACACATGCTCTGTGCATCAGGTAGAGGTAGGAGCACCCGAGGGGGCGGAAGTTTGGAGGGAACTCTGACCCCAGGGTCTTGCTGCCATCTAGATGGGTTTTGGGTTTCTAGAAGGGACAGTCCCATCCATAGTGGAGATGCAGTCACAGAGCCAGATGCAGTTGGAGGAGCCCATCCGCGTAGAGGAGCAGGAGGTGGTGCCGACCATACGTGCCACACAGGCTAACACTGCACAGGTGGCATCCATAGTAGACGCATTGAGGTTGAGAGTTTTGGCTGTGGATCAGCATGTCTAATGCCTGGGACGTTCTGTGCAGGCTCTGGCCAAGGCCCAAGGCAGGGCTGCCGTCTCACAAGCAGCCATATGCCAGAGCAACTTAGGCATTGTGGCAGCACTCCTGAGCGTGGCCCAGTCACAGAGGGCCATGGCTGAGAACGTTGCCGGAATTGCCCACGCGCTGGCCGATGTGGCACAGAAACAGAGGGAGGAATCCCAGTCCCAGAGGGAGATGGCGCAGTCACTGGTTTATGTTTCACAGACCCAAAAGGTGGTGGCACAGTCTGACCGTGGCACAGTCACCGCGTGATGTGGCGCAGTCCCAGAGAGATGGTCCACTCCCTTTGCTCAATGGCTATGAGCAGGTAGATCCTGGTCGAGACCAACACGGGCCTCAGGACTGGCTGCGCCAGGTGGTGGGGAAGCCTCAGGACATAGCTCGCACCCATGTCCCACGGGCACCCCGAGGGTGGGGGAGGTGTTAGGGCCCATGCCGGTGACTCCCGCAGAGGAGGTGCTGGAACACCCCAGCACCTCAAACTCACTCCCTCCTGTCCCTGTCGCATCTGGTGGGCAGCGGGCAGAACAGCGCTGCACCACACTATCTGGGACACCCGAGCAGCAGCTGGCCCCATCCAGGTCCTGTCGCCCCAGAAGATGGCCGCCAACACCAACGACCTAGGTTAGAGGGCGAAAATCACAGCAGGCCACCTCCACTCCTGACGTACCATCTGGGGACCAACCTAGATGTACCAGTCGGGCCTGTAAGGCCAGAACGTTGGACACCAGTTACGTTGGCACTGGTGCAGTGCACAGTTTAGTCATAAGGGCGAGGGAACGTATCTGTATATATTTGTGCACATTAAACACCTGTTCACACTGTTACAACCTACCTCGGTGCTCTACCAAATGGGTGTGAGGGGTAGGCTGGCCTTGGCTGGCCAGAGAGGTGGTGCAGGAGTGTGCAGTCAGGAGGATGATGGGCAGATGTTGTGGGTGGGCTGGGCTTCCCAGCGGCCCCGACATACCCCACCACCGCCACCCCAGGGATCCAATGAGACCATGTGATGGGATGGCCATCTGATATGTAGGGATCATCCAGGTGGACATGGGAAGTGCTACCGTGGGCAGGAGTCAAACATTACCGGACGATGTGGAGCACCAGAGCTCATCGCAGAGTGGGTTGTCATCATCCTGCATCCTATGGACCAGACCCATTGTTACTGTCAGCCCAGAGCCCACACCCCGTAGTGTGGCAGGTATGTATCATGGGACATGGGGTTGCAGGCGGGGGAGTGGAAGGGGGAGGGGGCTGTGCAGGTAGAATGTGGTGTCCATGCCCCCCAGACCCCTAGTCTCAATCTGGAGTCGATCAGAGCTTCTTGTCCACGTTGGCCCTGGTGCTCACGTTGTGCAGGCTTCCGTACCTGCCTGAGCCCCATGACCTGGCCATGCTTGCTGTCCCCTGCATCCTGCTCATTGGGTGACGCCTGGCATTCATCTCTTGCGCGATGCTATGGAGGGCGCAGTAGGCCGTCGCAACGTGGGCGGCCCTCTCAGCATCGTACTGGAGGGCCCCTCCAGAGCGGTCCAAGCACCTGAACCGCATCTTCAGAATGCAGAAGCAATGCTCGGTCATAACCCTGGTCACTGCATGGCCAGCGTTGAAGCGGGTCACTGCTTCGGTCTGTGGCCTCCGGATAGCGTCATCAGCCATGACTGCGGCAGATAACCCATGTTGCCGAGGAGCCACCCCACAGAGAGTGGTGTATCGAACATGCCAGGAATCATCGAGTGTGCCAAGATGAATGTGTCATGCACACTGCCCGGGTATCAGGCTCAGACATGTATGATGGGCATCGGATGGTCACATATCAGTTGCACGTTCATCGAGTGGAACACCTTTTGGCTTGTGTAGAGCAGTCGGTCATCTGCCGGTGCTCTTACCGGGACAAGCAACCTGGACAAGCAACCTGTCGATCACCCCCTGGACTTGGGCATTTTGGTGATGGCGGCAAACCCCTCACCCCAGGCATCCTGCTAGGCTTGGTCTACATTGAAATGGATGTATTGTGCCGACCAGACATATAAGGTCTCCATGAGACGTGATGTACCTGTGCACCGAGCTCTGTGAGATCTGAGACAGGTCTCCTCTTGGAGCCTGAAGGACCCTGTGGCATAGAGGTTCAGGATGACCGTCACCTTGAAGGACACAGGGAGCGGGTGTCCTCCCCTATTGCCCTGTGGTAGCAGGTGTGCATGCCCGGTCCTATAGGTCCTCGAAAGACTGCCGGTACCCCCGAGAGGGCCTCATGTGGCACCTCTTTTGCACCTCCTCCTCCTCAGCTTGTTGGGCGGCTGACTCCATCGTGGGTGGCTGCCTCCTCTTCCTCTGGACCAGACTCTGCTGCTGCAGCATCCTCTTCCTCGAACAGCTCCAACTTGTCCAGCCGCAGGGCATCCCACAGGGCCGCGTCTACTAGCAGGAAGGCCCTCATTGCTGGTTGAATTCCATTGTCTGCAGGAAGTGGAATGCCAACATGTTAGCATGATGCATACGCCTGTACCCAACCGAGTCCACCGGGCTACATGGGAGCCCCAGTTAGACTGTGGACTATACCCCAGCATGTCCCCCCCTCCATCCCCGCATGCCTGACCCTGTTGGTGCCCGGCAATGTGGGATCTCTGGCCCTGGAGCCTGTCCATGCTCCAGGAGTACCATCGACTGCCGTTGCCCATGCCAGTGGTATGCTCCGCTGCCCTCTCCAGTTTTGTCATCTGCAAATTTGAAGATGTTACTGCCGCGATTTAACAAGAAATAAACAGTGTGCTGTTTTGGATGTGTTTAGTGTGGTGTTTATCGGTGCATGCAGCACTGAGAATGAGCCCGTTATCAAAGGCCTCAGCTAATGCAAAGGCTGTATTAACCTTCATTTCCTGCACTGATGACCTTAGCTCGTCAGTGCAGGAAGAGATTGGAGAGCCATTTGAATTGCTGCTTAGATCTCTTGACACCACCGGCCCCCTCACCCCATCACCCATCCCATCGCAGCCTCTAAACCCCCCAACACCCAACCTACATCTCATGGGGTCCTCAAGCACTCCTCACACCACCTTCCAAGGGCAAGGCACTCCCAGATCCGATTCCCAGCTCGAGCAACTTGGCACCCGGGCACCTTGGCGCTGGCAGCCTGGCTGCAAAGAACAAAGAAAAATATAGCACAGGAACAGGCCCTTCGGCCCTCCAAGCATGTGAGTCTCATGATGCCCTAACTAAAACAAACTTTCTGCCCTTACTTGGTCTGTATCCCTCTATTTTGTCCCTATTCATGTACCCATCCAGATGCCTCTTAAATGTTGGTAATGTGCTTCCTTCAACCACATCCTCTGGCTGTGCATTCCAGGCACCCACCACTCTCTGTGTGAAAACCTACCCCACACATCTCCCTTAAACTTTCCATCTTTCACATTGAGCCTGTGTCCCCTTCCACTTCCACCTTCCAGTGACACTGCCACCTTTGGAAAAAGCCTCTGACTATCCACCCTGTCTATGCCTCTCATAATTTTGTAGACCTCTAACAGGTCTCTCCTCAGCCTCCATCTTTAAAGTGAAAACAATCCTATTTATTCAACCTCTCCTCATAGCCAACACCCTTCAGACCAGGCAACATGCTGGTGAACCTTCTTTGCACTCTCTCCAAAACTTCCAAGTCCTTCTGATAATGTGGTGACCAGTATGCATGCAATACTCCAAATGCGGCCTAACTCAGGTGTTATATAGCTGCAACATGGGGCTGGATTCTCCTCCTCGCCACGCCACATTTCTGCCCCGCCCCGCCGGCGGGATTCTCCATTACGCTGGCCGGTCAATAGGGTTTCCTATTGTGGGGCAGCCCCATGCCGCCGGGAAAACCCTGGGCACTGGCAAAACGGAGAGTCTCGCCGGCAGAGAATCCCGCCCATGATTTCCCAACTCCAGTACGCAATGTCCCGGCTGAAGAAGGCAAGCATGCCATATGCCTTCTTAATCACCTTGGCCACCTGTGTTACCACCTTTAGGGAACTGTGCACCTGCGCACCCAAACCCGTCTGTATGTTAATGTTCCAAATTTACAGTGTAATTCATACCTAAATTTGATCCTCCAAAATGCATTACCTCGCATTTGTCCGGATTAAACTCCATCTGCCATTTCTGTGCCCAAGTCTCCAATCTATCTCTATCCTGTTGCATCCTCTGACAATCCTCGGCACTATCAGCAATTCTGCAAATCTTCGTGTCATCTGCAAATTTACTAATCAGACTACCCACATTTTCCTCCAGAATATTTATATACACTACAAACAACAGATGTCTCAGCACTGATCCCTGTAGAACACCACTAGCTGCAGATCTCCATTCTGAAAAACAGCCTTCCACCGCCACTCTCTGGCTTCTATAACCAAGGCAATTCTGTATCCATTTCGTCAGTCCACCTTGAATCCCATGTGGTTTTAGCAGTTGTACCAGTCTGCCATGTGGGACCTTTTCAAATGCCTTACTAAAGTCCATATAAATTACATCTATAGCCCTTCCCCCATCAATTTTCTTTGTCACCTCTTCAAAATCTCTATTAAGTTGGTGAGGCATGACATTCCCCGGACAAAACCATGCTGCCTGGCACTAACTAGTCCATTTTTCTCCAAATGTGATATATCCTGTCCCACAGTAACTTTTTCAAAAGCTTCCCCACCACTGATGTCAGGCTCATTGGCCTATAATTTGCTGGAATATCCCTGCTTCCTTTCTTAAACAAGGGAACAACATTGGCTATTTTCTAGCCCTCTCAAATCTTGCCTGTGGTCAAAGAGGATGTGAGGATATCTGTTAAGGCCTCAGCTATTTCTCCCTTGCCTCCTGCAATAACCTGGGATAGATCCCATCTGGCCCCGGGGACTTGTCTACCTTAATGCAATTTAGGATACTCAACATTTCCTCCTTTGATATATTGACGTTCTCAAGATTGTTCACACACCTATCTCTGACCTCAACATCATGTTCCTGGGGAATACTGATACAAATTAATCATTAAGGATTTCACCCACTTCTTGTGGTTCTACGCACAACTTCCGTCCATTGTCCTTCAGTGGGCCTACTCTTTCTCTTGCTAGCCTCTTGCTCCTAGTATATGCATAAAACACCTTGGGATTCTCCTTGACCATGTTTGCGAAAGACATTTCATGACCCCTTTTAACCCTCCTAATTCCACTTTAAGTTTATTCCTACTTTCACTACACTGCTCAAGGGCTTCATCCATTTTTAGATGCCTCATATACTTGCTTTTTCCTTTTGAATAAGCTTACAATTTCCTTTGTCATCTATGGTTCCCAAATCCTGCCATTTCTATCCTTCATTTGAAAAAAATGAAAAATGAAAATCGCTTATTTTCACAAGTAAGCTTCAAATGAAGTTACTGTGAAAAGCCCCTAGTCACCACATTCCGGCGCCTGTTCGGGGAGGCTGGTACGGGAATTGAACCGTGCTGCTGGCCTGCTTGGTCTGCTTTCAAAGCCAGCGATTTAGCCCTGTGCTAAACCAGCCCCTTTTGCAGGGGCATGCCTGTCCTGCACTTCAGTCAACTGGCCTTTAAAAGCCTCCCACATGTCAGATGTGGATTTGTCCTCAAATAGGTGCTCCCAATCCACACTCCCCAGTTCCTGTCTAATTCGGATATAATTGGCTCTTGCCAAATTCAGCATCCTCACACACGGGGCATTCTTGTCCTTATCCATGACTACCCTAAATTTTATGGAATTCTGGTCGCTGAGTCCAAAATGCACCCCCACTGAAACATCAATCACCTGGCCTGGCTCATTCCCAATACCAAGTTTAGTATGGCCCCCTCCCTGGTTGGATTGTCAACATACTGTGTCAAATTGTCCTCCTGGACACATCTAACAAATTTCTCTCCATCCGAGACCTGGCTGTAAGGGATTCCCAGTCAATATGGGTGAAGTTAAAGTCATCCATCACAACTATGCTGCTTTTTCACACATTTTCAGTTTCTGACTACACAACTGCTCTTCTGTCTCCTGCGGGCTGTTGGGAGGTCTATAGTACACTCCCAACATTGTGATTTCACCTTTCTTTTTCCTGAGCTCCACCCATGATGCCTCACTACAAGATCCCTCCAATGTGCCCTCCCTCAACACAGCTGTGATCTGCTCCCTTTTTCACAACCCCTCCCCCCCAGCCCAGCCACACTAGTTTAAGCCCTCCCAAACAGCACGAGCAAATCTGCCACCCAGGATGTTGGTGCCATACCAGTTCAGGGGCAACCCTTCCTTCTTGTACAGGTCCCATCTTCCCCAGGAGAGAACCCAATGATCCATATACCTAAAACCCTCCCCACTACACTAGCTCTTCAGCCACATGTTCACCTGTACTATCTTGCTGGTCCAATCTTCACTAGCACATGCCATGAGGGGTAATCCTGAGATTACCACCCTTGAGGTCCTGTTTTTTAGCTCCTGACTTAACTGCCTGAATTGTCTTTGCTGGAACTTATCCCTCTTCCCACCTGTGTTACTAGTGCAATGTGGACAATGACATCTGTCTGTTTACCCTCCTATATTAGGATACCTTGTAGCCATTTAGAGACATCCAGAATCCTGGCACCAGGAAGGCAATACACCATCTTAAAGTGACATTTGTAGCCACAGAAACACCTGCCTGTGCCCCTGATTATCAAGCTTCCTGTTACGATCACTCGCATGAACTTAGCCCGATTCCAGCAGAACCAGTTGTGGTGCCACAGGCCTGGTTGCTTCTGGTATCAGCCCCTGAGAGGCCAGCCCCTGAGAGGCTAGCCCCTGAACAATAGGGCTTGTTTAGCCCAGGGTTAAATCGCTGGATTTGAAAGCAAACCAAGGCAGGCCAGCAGCACCGCTCAATTCCCATACCAGCCTCGCCGAACAGGTGCCGGAATGTGGCGACTAGGGGCTTTTCACTAACTTCATTTGAAGCCTACTTGTGACAATAAGCGATTTTCATTTTACCATTATTTCATATCCAAAATGGTATACCTGGTTTGAGAGGGGAATAACCACAGGAGGCATCTACCTTACCTGCCTGCCTCTCTTGGCAGTCACCCATCTACCTGCCTGAATCTCCTCTACACACCCTCCAGCACCAGTACATCCTTTGTCAGGTACGGAGACCAAAACTAAACATAATACTCCAGGTGTGGCCTCACTAACATCTTACACAATTGCAGCATATCCTCCCTAGTCTTAAACTCAATCCCTCTAGCAATGAAGGACAAAACTCAATTTGCCTTCTTAATCACCTGTTGCACCTGTAAACCAACTTTTTGCGACTCATGTACGAGCACACCCAGGTCTCTCTGCACAGCAGCATGTTTTAAATGTTTGAAGGTAGTGTCTATCACACTCTCTGCCCCCTGTATGCTCCACAATGTGTACAGCTGCTGCTCCAACTAAACTATGCAGCCTGTGAGGAGATGCAGTTGGTCACACTTCCCACAGACATAGTGGTCAGGGACGGTAGAAAGCTACCCGATCTCCCACATCTGGCAGGAGGAGCATATCACTTCCTTAGCTTGCATCTCTGCCCTTGTACACTTAAGAAAGATATAAGAATAAGAATCTTACCTTGCTTGTCCTCTTAACGGTGGCTTTTTCTTTAGGTTAGATGAGGAGGGAGGGAGGGGAATACTAATGTTGTGTCTTGGGCTTAACCATGACACCAGTTCTTCGGCTACCCACAGTACAGTTGAGGTGACTTAATTGACTTCTCCCAGAATCCTTTTCTGCCACCTATGCTGGTACCATGATAGTACCTGTTCCAGCATCACCTGGGCACACTGGCAGTGCTAGTGTGGCAAAACCTTGGTTCCCAGGTAGTAGTGCTAAGGTGCCAGGCTGGCAGTACCATGGAGCCCAGGTAGCAGTGGGAATGCCATGGTACCTCCCTGCCTAGACCCCAATCACCCAGGGGCCTTGAATGGCCTGGGAATGGCCGGGGAGTCCCCCTTCCCCAGGTGCCATTATGCACGGTCCACGTTTGTGTGGACCAGTATTAAATAGTGCCATCGTGAGATCTCCTAGGCACGGGCGTTAGTTCCCGGGTCTTGGGAGAATCCGGCGACAGCATGCTTAAGTGAGCCTGACTGCTTATTTAAATATGTAAATCTGGATCCCGCCCAGTGAGGCCAAGATCCAGATTGTGACGTCTCATGAGATCTCGTTGGATCTCACGAGGGGACCTTTAAACCTCATCGTGTTAGGCACGACAAGGCCCTTCGATAGAGTTCTACATTTTGTTTCCGCACCAAAGTCATTAATATACATTATGAACAATTGTGGTCCTCGCACTGACCGCACTAGTCACTCTCGGCCTTTTGGTAAAAGGCCCAATTATTCCTACTCTTTATTCTTTGTCTGGCAGGCGTGCTGAAAGTCCAAATAAACCAGATCTACTGGCTCCCCCTCATCAACTCAAGTTGCAGTCTCTGAATTCCGATTGATTTGTCAAGCATGATTTCCCTTTTGTAAATTCATTCTTCCATTGTTTTCCAAATGCTTTGCTCTTAAATCTTTTAAAATAGACATTAGAGTTTTCTCCACTAACAATGTCAGACTGATTGGTCTATAATTCACTGTTTTCTCTCTACCCTCCTTTTTAAATAGTGGGTCACATTAACTGCCCTCCAATCTTTGGAAACGGTTACAGAGTCTATAGACTCTTGGAGGATGACCACAGAGGCATCCACTGTTTCTATGGTCACTTCCGTGAGTTCTCTGGGATATAGATTATCAGACCCTGGGGATTTATTAGCCTTCAATCCCTTCAATTTCCCTACTGATACTAATTTCCTTTCCTCTCACTAAATCGTGTGTTCTCCAACATTTCTGGCACATTATTTGTGTCCTCTTTTGTGTGGATAGATCAGAAGTATGTACTTAGTTGGTCAGATATGTCTTTGTTCCCGATTTATTAATTTCCCTGTTTCTGATGGTAAGAGACCTACATTTGGCTTCACCAATCTTTTTCTCTTCACATACTGCTACGGACCATCCTGTTTGTTCTTGGTTATTCCCTTTTTAGTCCTTTATTTCCCCTTTCTTTTATTTTTGCTGTTACATTTTTAAGCCATGGATGATTTGTGGCCATGTGTCTTTAAGGCAGCCTGCGCATTTCATTCAAACGAAAGGATCCCAAATTCTGTGCTGTTTTAGATGACTGACATCAGTGATGACACATTTTGATTGATTTGGCTGGTGGGCAATTAATTGTTCCAAAGGGCTTTGCTCTGCCCAGTAACAGGTGGTGATTGGATCTGATCCCCCCACCTAGAATTATTTTAGAGTCAAGAGGTTTCACTTCTGATTCTGCAGCCTGGATGGAGGAATCTAACTAACCCTCTCCATTAGGCCACTGTGAGGGTTGGTTCTCTGTCCAGCAAGGCTGGGCATCATTATCATGAGACTGCTAAGGCTTGAAGCCAAACCTCGAGCTGAAGGCAAGGTTTGAGGGGAAATAAAGTTTCAATGTAGAAAGATATAGGCCTGGATTTGAACATCGAGCTGAAGGCCCAACTTGATAAGAAATGAAGCCTGCTGCCAATAAGTACCACCTTTTCTAACCTGCTGAAAGAATGACTCTGCAAAGAAGACCATTACCAGCTGTAAACCAGGCTTTAATTAGCGAGCGCGCTGCAAGGAAAGCATGCTGAAAAACCACCGTTGGCAGTAAAGACTCTCATATTTTGACCCTCATCATTATTATTTTCACTCCTTTCCACCCCTTTGTGTTTGTCTGTCTTGTGTGTATAGGTAGAGGGTGGGAAGGTTAAAGGGGGTTTATTATTATTGTAACTCCAGTTAGTCAGCTGACTACCGAGCTGCGGGACTAACCCACACCTTGGGCTTCATTTTAAGTGCCGTTACTAGACGTGTTTTGGGCCTTTGACTGATTAGTGGTTAAAATCAAATTGCAGCCTGATTTACATCCCTTCCTATTTTGATTTAAATCTTTTACCCTCTTATTGTTACCCAATTGAATTTCATACATTTTTCATCATTAATCTTGTTATAAATATACAGTAATTGTGTTTCAACACACAAACCCGGTGACTGTAATTATTGGGCAGCTAGGGCCAAAGACATGGTAATTTTTAGAGGAATTATTGGCTAATTCACTTGTGTTGTGAGTCCAGGATGAATGAGGTTGAAATTGACTGTGCACTTGCCTGGGATGTTGGAGCAGTGCTAACAGAAGCTTTTTACGTTCCCCGCAATCTTCCTTTCTTTCTCTATTTTCCCCTTCTTAATCAATCCCTTTGTCCTCCTTTGCTGAATTCTAAACTACTTCCAATCCTCAGGTCTGCTGTTTTTTCTGAAAAATCTGCGTGGCTCTTCCTTGGATCTAAAACCACCTCTAACTTCCCTTGTGAGTCATGGTTTAGCCAACTTTCTCATTTTATTTTTGAGCAGGACAGGAATAAACAATTGTTGCAGTTCACCCATGCACTCCTTGAATGTTTGCCATTGCCTATTCGCCTTTAAGTAACATTTCCTAATCCATCATAATCAACTGGTACCTCATACCATCGTAATTTCCTTTATTTAGATTCAGGAGCCTAGTCTCAGAATCAACCATGTTACTCTCTATCTTGATGAAGAATTCCATCATATTACCGTAGCTCATCCCCAAGGGGCCTCACACAAAGAGATTGCCAATTATTCCTTTCTCGTTACACAATGCCCAGTCAAGGATGGTCTGTGCTCTAGTCAATTCCACACTCCAGGAATTACTCCTCTCTGGAATTTTTACGAATTTGAATTGTCCAATCTACATGCAGATTAAAGTCACCTATAATTACAGATGTTCATTTATTGCATGTGTCTTCTTGTTTAATGCCATTCCAAACATCACCACTACAGTCTGGGGGTTTATACTGGAGACACTTGGAGATACCTTTGAATGGAGATACTGTTGACCATATGGAACTCCAGTTAGTCAGCTGACTACCGAGCTGTGGGACTAACCCACGTCTTGGGCTTCATTTTAAGTGCTGTTACTGGACGTGTTTTGGGCCTTTGACTGATTAGCGGTTAAAATCAAATTGCAGCCTGATATACATCCCTTCCTATTTTGATTTAAATCTTTTACCCTCCATTTACACAATCAGTTTTCGGCACCTGCTGGCCATCTGATTAGCTAGTAGATCCATCAGTCCTGGCCAGAAAAAGAAAAAGGTGCAATGGGGTCCCATAACCAGGTAATTCTGGGGTCTTGGGCAGAGAGGGTTTGGACGGTTAGCGAAGGGGTTTGGGTGTGTTGAACATAAAAGGTGGGTAGGACTAAAGAGGTGTTGTATCTTAGTAGGGGAACACTATGACACGTTGTAGCAACGCATCCTTTTTAGTCTCCTCTCTTATTAAGTTAATTTTTTCATCCAATGCTGGAACGTTGTCTGCACACATCTGTACCTGAGATTCAATATGTTGGACGAATTCCAGTGGTTCACTTTGTGAAGTGATGGAACGTGATAACGCATCTGCTATTATCAGATCATTTCCAGGTGCGTAGATGAGGTCGAAATCATGTCTTCGGAGTTCCATTAGAATTCTTTGGAGTCGAGGAGTCATGTCATTGAGATCCTCATGAATAATATACACCAATAGTCTGTGGCCGCTCTCCACAGTGAAAGTGGGTAGTCCATACACATAGTGATGGAATTTTAATATTCCGGTTAGTAGACCCAAACATTCTTTTTCAATTTGAGCGTAGCGACATTCTGTTGGTGTCATCGCTCTCGAAGCATATGCGACAGGAACCCATGAAGAGCTGTCGTCTTTCTGCAACAAAACTGCTCCAACTCCGTTCTGAATTGCATCAGTCGAAATTTTTGTCTACTTACTTGAAGAATGTTGAAATCGGTGCAGTGGTGAGTTGTGATTTCAAGTCAAGCCACTCTTGTTAATGATCCTTCGTCCATTCAAACAAGGTTGATTTCTCAATCAGGTTTCTCAGAGCTGTTGTTCGGTTGGATAAATTAGGGATGAATTTGCCTCGGAAGTTGACAATGCCAAGAAAACAAAGAACTGCTTTTTAGTCTGCATGGACTTTCATTCCTTGAATGGCAGTAATTTTGTCAGTGTCCAGTCGCACACCTTTTTCTGAAATTTGGTCTGCTAGGAACTTGAGTGTAGAAGCGCCAAAACTACATTTGGTTTGATTCAGCTTGAGGCCATGCTCATGTGTATGTGTTGTCTCAGTCTCGAGACATGATCATCTGGTGTTGATGTCATCTACGTAGACACGAACACCGTCTATTCGCTCAGTTCCATAATGCGGTGGAATATTTCAGGTGCAGAGATAATTCCGAAAGGCATCCTGTTATAGCAAAATCTGCCAAAAGGTGTATTAAAGGTGCAGAGTTTACTGCTTGAGTTTTCCAATTGAATTTGCCAGAAAACTTGCGATGCATCTAACTTGGTAAAGATGCGAGCATTCGCCATTTCGCTGGCGATTTCCTCTCTTTTCAGGATGGTATAGTATTCCCTCACGATGTTCTTATTGAGATCCTTGAGATCGATACATATCTGCAGATCACCTGACAGTTTCTTCACACAAACCATCAAACTGACACACTCAGTCGGTCAGTGACTCTTGATATTATACTTCGTTGTTGTAGCCTTTTTAATTACAACTTCAACCTTTCTCTTAGTGGAGCAGGAATTCTCCTTGGTTGATGTACTACAGGTTTAGCATCCGATCGAAGTAAAATCTTGCACTTAAATGGTAGAGTGCCCATGCCTTTGAATACATCTGGATATTGATCAAGGACTCTTTGGATATTGTTTTATAGATCAGGATGAGGCAAAGTTGCAGTATAAATGCATGGTGTGAGGCATAGATCCTTGCGGGCTTGTGCACCTAAGAGTGATGATTTATCTGACTTGAAAACCTCAAATCTTAGTTTTGTTTCAATAACCCTTTGGAAACAACTAAATCACAGTGGGCTAAACAGCTGGCTTGTGATGCAGAACAATGCTAGCAGCACGGGTAGAATTCCCATACCAGTCTCCCCGAACAGACGCCGGAATGTGGCGACTAGGGGTTTTTCACAGTAACTTTATTGAAGCCTACTTGTGACAATAAGTGATTAATATTATTAATAGCACCATCCCATTGACAAGATAGCATTGCCATTATAGTCTTGTTAGTTTACAGGCAGCTGAAAGAATTTTTCGAGGTTGCTTGAGCCTTGAGAGGTCGAGCTTGGATAACAATGTTACTGACGCGCCTGTGTCCTATTTAAAATTGATTGGCAATCATTTACTTTGAGCACTGTTCTCCATTCAGTAATGGAATTCATTGATTTGGTAGGTGAAGTTACTTCAGTGGAGTTTTCATATTTTTCAATGATCCACACAAAGAATGTATTTTCCAGGGAGGAACTTTCTGAATCTGTCGAAAAATCTTGTTCTAACTATTCTTCTTTTGATTGAACACTTTGAACTTTATTCTGCCTTGAAATCGGTTTGGAAAATATAACTGTGACCGCAGATCTGCACTGTGCAGCATAATGATTGAATCTGCGACATTGTGAGCATTGTTTTCCTCTGGCAGGGCATTTTTTCTGAGAGTGGGAGATTCCACACCTTGAACACGTCATTGCATTGATGTCATGATGCACGATACTTCTTCGCGCATATGCAGATCGGTTTTCGGCCGTCTCGCATTTCTGAGCGAAGTGCGCATGTGCAGGGCTAGAATGCATGTGCCATCTGAAACGTGCATCTTCTTAATTTGCATCACTGCCTTTACACACTGCCTCGTGGGGAATTTTCGTACCCTCTTCACGGAGAAAATACTCTTGATACTGATTTTTTTCTTGTTGCTGAACCAACGCATTTCTCGCGTGATTTCTAAAGTCAATTCTTAGTAATCCTTCCTTAATTGCTCAGCAGTAATGCCAAACACTATTTGGTCACGAATCATTGAATAATTAAGTGCAGAAAATTTACAGGATTGTGCTAGCAGCCTGAGATCTGTTACAAAGCTGTTAAAAGATTCATCTTTTCTTTACAATCTCTTCTTAAATATGTAGCGCTCAAATATTTAATTTGTTTGAATCTTACAATGGCTATCAAATTTTTCAAGGATTACTTCAAACTTTGTTTTGTCTTGACCCGCAGGGTATTGAAATGAATTATAGATCTCTATCGCATGTGGGCCAGCCATAGTTAGTAACAGAACTATTTTACGAGCACCTGCGGCATTATTTGAGTCAGAAGCTTCTAAGTAAAGCTGAAATTGATGTTTAAACAAATGACAGTTTACATTTAAGTTACTGGTGATCCTGAGATGTCGAGGAGCTTGTGTTCTGTCCATCGAGCTGGGAATCATCAACATTTTTCGAAAAGTGATGGTTCTGTTGCTGAATAGCTACGTAATTTCTTTTTCTTCTTTTCTAACTTTACTATTCTATTCTAGGTAGTTTACTGTAGCCAATCCTGGTACCATGTTATGTTACTGGGTCTAGTAATATGTATTGTTACTAGTTGCTGTTGATGGTGTGATCCTGAAGAAACCATGAGCCTTCAACTTGAGCAAACTAATTTATTAAAGTAACGATTGATTATATCTGAGTTTGACGCTCTACAGAACTATCTCTAGAAATCAAGTAATTAAATATGATTAAATTAACTGATTCACAACTATAAATACTAACTTTAGTGAGAGCTATCTATCATACACTACTGCTTACTAAATACTCCTGGGTTGAAACAGACCAAGATCCTCTGGGAGCTGATACTTTTGGTGGATCGAGTGGTGCCCTCTAGTGGTAGTGTTACACCTAGATGTTATAATGAACCCTTTAGTTATATACACAGATACATATCATTACAGGAACAATAGGGACGGAGATGCTTTATTCGTCCTTTCAATCACATTTTAGTTTGATGTTTTAAATATCCTTCGAGATTTGTTGTTGTTTGACGTGGTATCCCTTCAAAAGTTTTTATCGTTTGTCCCTTAATTTGATAATTTAGTGAATAGTTTGTCCCAAAATAGGGAAAAACGGTTATGTGGGAAACAGGGCAGGAATATGCAGCCCGTTTTAATGCAATCTTTTTTTTCAGAGTGTGGGTTATTCAGAGGGTGGGAAGGAAGGATGTTTCTAGCGTCGGATTCTGCCCTTTGCAGATCAGGGCCTGACCTCCTAAACTAATCTCTCCCCCTTCCTACCAGGATGATTCATTCAAAACACCATCCTTCATTCCCACCTCGCTACTCAAGGCCCTGAATTTAGCTGTCTCCGGCATTCATTGGGCCATCTGATTCTTCTGTTTCCAGTAGCACCCACTATTATGCTCTTGGTGCTACTGGGACTGATGGAGCTGCTAGCCAATCGGATTGGCTGGCAATTCCCAATGGCAGGACTTCCTCCCATGTGTAGGGATGGCTACTGTGGAGGGAATCAGCTCCACATCACCTTTGCTTCTTCTGGGGTGAGCAGACCGATCTCCCCGTAATATTATGCCCTCTGTTCCTCATGGTTATTCACAATACATATTAATAATGTAGATGAGGGAACAAAATGGCATATCTCAAATTTGTAGATGACACCAAGTTGGGTGACAGGATGAGCTGTGAGGAGGATTCAGAGATCCTTCAGTGTGATTTGGACAAATTGAGTGAGTGGGGAAGTGGATGGCAGATGCAGTATAATTTGGTTAAATGTGAGGTTATCCACTTTGGTGGCAAAAACCAGAAGGCAGATTATTATATGAATGGCCATAAATTAGGAGAGGGGAACGTGCACCAAGACTTGGATGTCTTTGTACACCAGTCACTGAAGGTAAGCATGCAGGTGCAGCAGATGGTAAAGAAGGCAAATGGTATGCTTTCCTTCATTGCAAGAGGTTTCGAAAACAGGAACTGGAATGTCTTGCTACAATTTTACAGGGCCTTGCTGAGGTCACACCTGGAATATTGTGTGAAGTTTTGGTTTCCTTATCTGAGGAAAGATGCTCTAGCTACAGAGGGAGTGCAGCGAAGGTTTACCAGACTGATTCCTGGGATGACAGGACTGACGAGGAGAGATTGTATCGGTTAGGATTGTATTTGCTGGATGTCAGAAGAATGAGGGGGGACCTCATAGAAACCTGTAAAATTCTAACGGTACTGGACATGGTAGATGCAGGGTGGATGTTCCCGAAGGTCAGTGTGTCTAGAACCCGAGTCTTAGTCTGAGGATATGGGGTAGACCATTTAGGAAAGAGATGAGGAGAAATTTCTTTACCCATAGAGTGGTGAGCCTGAGGAATTCATTACCACAGGACGTAGTTGAGTCCAAAATATTGTATGGTTTCAAGAAGCAATTCGATACAGCACTTAGGGCGAAGGGGATCAAATGATATGGGGAAAGCGGGATTAGGCTATTGAGATGGATGATCAACCATACACATAATGAATGGAAAAGCCAGCTTGAAAGGCAGAATAGAACATAGAACATACAGTGCAGAAGGAGGCCATTTGGCCCATCAAGTCTGTACCGATCCCCATAAGCCCTCACTTCCACCCTATCCCCGTAGCCCTCCTAAACCTTTTGGTCACTAAGGGCAATTTAGCATGCCCAATCCACCTAACATGCCCGTCGTTGGACTGTGGGAGGAAACCGGAGCACCCGGAGGAAACCCATGCAGATACGGGGAGAACGTGCAGACTCTGCACAGACAGTGACACAGCGGAGAATCAAACCTGGGACCCTGGCACTGTGAAGCCACAGTGCTCTCCACTTGTGCTACCGTGCTGCCCACCAATGGCCTCCTTTTACTCCTATTTTTTCGATGTTCTCTATGTTTCTATGTTAATATAGTTTTATCTATTGAATGAGTTCAAGTGAAATCTCCCGGTGCTGATGAATTCTCCATTCTATTTACCAGGTCTGGAAAGATGCTGCAACACAAATTTTCTTCACTCTTTCCTTGGGTTCTGGCAGTTCAATCACACTGTCATCCTACAACAAATTCCACAACAACTGTTACCGAGACATCATCATTGTCTGTGTTGTTAACTATGCTACGAGTGTGCTTGCTGGATTTGCCATCTTCTCCGTCCTGGGACACATGGCTCATGTACAAGACAAGCACGTTTCAGAGATTGCACATTCAGGTAAATGGTGAGTTTGGATGTTGATGGATCAAGCCATCACTTGACCTGTCTCCAAAAGAGAAATTACTGGAAAATCTCAGCAGGTCTGGCAGCAACTGTAGGAGGGAAGAGAGCTAATGTTTTGAATCCAGATGAGCCTTTGTCAAAGCTTAAAGGCATAGAAAATGGGTGATATTTAGACTGTGGTGAGGGAATGAAAGATGAATCATAGCCACAGAAACCTAGGGAAAAGAGTGCTAATAGCCACAGAAACCGAGGGAAGAGAGTGCTAATGGCAGTCCCCAGAGAGAATAAAAGATGTGAAAGGCCAAACAGCAGAGAAACTAAAATCAGAGAGTAAACTGTGACAGATGTAGGGGAGAAGGGAGAAGCAAAGGGGATAAAAGGTAAGGAGAAGGGGAAATACATATATAAAGAAAGATAAGAGAGACATAAAAGGTAAAAGACAGTTAAAATGTAATAGGAGGAAAACAAAGGGATGAGGTGGGGGAGAGCTAATTATCTGAAGTTGTTGAATTGACGTTGAGACTGGAAGGCTGCAGGGTGCCTAAACAAAACATGAGGTGCTGTTCCTCCAGTTTGCGTTGAGCTTCACTGGAACATTGCAGCAAGCCAAGGACAGACACATGGGCATAGGAGCAGAGTCATATGTTGAAATGGCAAGCAATGGGAAGGTCAGGGTCCTGAATGCGCGCAGACCGAAGGTGCTCAGAAAAGCAATCACCCAGTCTGCGTTTGGTCTCTCTGATTTAGTGGAAAGCACATTGGGAGCAGTGAATGCAGTAGACCAAATTGAAAGAGGTGCAAGTTAAATGCTGCTTAACGTGGAATGAGTATTTTGAACCTGGGATGTAAAGCATGGAAGAGGTAAAGGGGCAGGTGTTACACTTTCTACGATTGAATGGGATGGTGTCATGGGTAATGGGAGAGGTGTTGGGTATGGTGGAGGAGTGGATTAGATTATCTCTGAGGGAACGGTCTCTGTGGAATGCTGACAGAGGGAGTGAAGGGAAGATGTGTTTGGTGGTGGCATCACGCTGGAGTTGACGAAAATGGCTGAGGAATATGCATACAGATGTCGGTAGGGTAAAATGTGGGATTGAGGGGGACTCTATCCTTGTTTTGGGAGGGAGTAGAGGGGGCGAGAATTGTGGCGCTGTCGAAGTTATTGAAAGGCAAACACAGGAGTACTCTTTGATCAATCTTTATTGACTTGTGCACAAGGGGAGCAACACAGTGAGTTCACTGCATCAGTACCCGAGTCCAGCGAAGCAAAAATATTTATAGCTTGATTAACCAATGGAATTACAGTTGCAGTCTAATCCTTCATTTGGATGACACACATCCCAATAGTATCACAGTTAGACTTTCATTTTAGGCCAATGAAAGGAGAGTAATTCTAGTCAATAGTAGACAGGGCAAACTGACAAATAGAAGAGCAAGGTCTTTCAATCTTTATTTACGTAATCATCTACCTTTTGCCCTTGGCGGTTACGATAATTTACTGAAAAGTGCATTCCTGAGAAGGCTACCTCCATCGTCATGTCTCCACAGACTTACGTCATTCACTAAGAAACAGGATATTATGGTTTCCACACTAACTTATATCCTTCGCTAAGGAACAGGATATTATGGTTTCCACACTAACTTATATCCTTCGCTAAGGAACAGGATATTATGGATCCCGCACTCACTCATGTCCTTCGCTAAGGAGCAGGCTATTCTGGATTTCACACAAACTCATGTCCCCTGCCATGGAACAGGATACCATGGATTCCACACTTTCCCGCTGTTGTCCTTCAAGGACAACTTAGGATCTTACTCAAGCTCTATCCCCCTTAACCATCGGGCTTTCTTGTCTGTAAGGTTGTGATCATTGAGGAGGAGAAGGAGCTGGGCTGCTGGGTTGTTACCCGGGGCTTTAAGTGTCCTTTATTGGCAGCCAGAGTGAACGCAGCAAAGGAGGAGCTGTATGATTATGTACAGGATGATAAGAAGGGCAAGGCCTATCCCAAGGTACATGAGGAGGGTCTTAAGGAATCCTTCAAACCACACTCCACTATCAGGGAGCCTTTCCCACCAATCAGCAGTTCTTGAGCCACAGAATGGAGAAGGCAGACTTGCTTCTGTATGTCGTTCACATCAGTCTCGATTCTTTTGGTCGTCATTAACATAAAAGCAGCAAGATTCGTTAATGGCTGTGCAGACTCCGCCTTGCGCTGCCAATAGGAAATGAAGGGCCATTCAATTTTGGAACCTTAGAGAGGGACTGAATTTCTGATTGCGCTCCCTGGATGGCATCAACGGTTCTATTCTCAATGATTTCCATAGTTGCAGCGATGTTAATGATAGCCCTTTCTAATTCTGAGACTCCCAGATCCGGGATAAAGGCCCGAGCAAACTGGTGAAACCCGGTATTACGGGTAACCAGTGGATTGGAGATCGACCTTTTATGATGCCCCGGAGGTCCCAGGTGGTTATGAAGGGTGTGAAAGGAGTGAATGGCAAGGTATTGTTCCCCAAAGGCCTCGGGGATAATATTGCTAATAGTTCAGGTCCCTGCCCGATCAACGGGAAGTGTCTTATAGGCCCTATTCCCACAAACCCAGTGGGAACCATTGCGAACAAGGGTCGGATACCAAATGGTATGGTTCTGACAGAAACTAAGCCAATTTCAAACAAAAGTAGAATTGGTCTGGGCGTACCAGCAAATTCAACAGGTCCAACTAAGTCATAATGCTTGCAGTGCTAGTAGTGGTCATCCATTAGTGTTTCTATAATTACAGGGCCCAAACCCTCCTTCGTCATAGCCATCAGAGGCCCAAATGATTGTAGACTTGCCCAGGGTCAGATTATACGCCTGCTGACAGTCACACTCATTCCAGTCAGTATATGTGAGATTGGTCTTAGAGGAAGATGCCTGGGGTTGGCATGTCAACTCATTCCTTTTGAGTTCCCAAAAGGATGCCATTGGGCCAGACTGGTTGTAGAAGCGGAATCGAGTGTAGTAGACACAAGAACTTAATGGTAACTCACCCACCCCAGTACTAACCCGGGTATAATTCCTTCTAATGCATAGCCAGGCTGACACCTTAACAGTCACAGACGTGGGCTGCTGCCTCCATGTGGGCTGACAGCGGATGCTCCTGTACTACCTTGCTGCTTTGCGATTTGGTATTCCAGTAGTGCTGAATTCAGCAGGCGAATAGTCAGTTTCGAGATTCCAGTCTTCTGAAGTTTGGCGAAGAGGTTTTCCTGTTTCTGTTTCAGCTGTGGCCTTTCCTGACTTGGACATTCAGAGAGAGAGAGAGATGGTGACATACCTTCAAAAAGCTTCTGCAGGGGTGCTGACTGGCTTCCTCTTCGGTGTCACATACATCCTGACACACCAGCACTAGTTAGTTCTCTTGTTCATTCATTCACTCACCCACTCACTCATTCACTCAATAACCCGTTCACTCACTCACTCAATAACTCGTTCAATCACTCATTCAGTCACTAGCCAGCTATCCTGCTGGCTTATATCCCAGTCCTTGCATAGTCCTAGGAGACAAAATCCACAAATCCATCTGGATAACCTTGTTGAGATGATACTCATCGCCCATTATGTCCCTGGTGGTTTCATTATCTTTCAGAATATCACCTCCCATAATTCAGCTAGTGACTACATCCTCTACATCCTAAGCTAACTTTAGGCTTGTGTCTCTAGTCTTTTTGAAATTCATTGGAAGATTAATTTTTCTGGAAGTAATTTGATATTTTTCCTTCATTATTATGACAGATGTTAAGTCAACAGACTGATCTGAGAGGCTAGAAATGTAACATTAACACTGTCTAAGGTGCTAGAAGCATGGTGATGTGAAGTGTTCTATTAATTAGTTCATTACAGGCTCACAAGCAGTTTCTGTGCCTATGGCCAAAATCCCTTACAAGAAAAATGGTGGCTCGTAACTGCTCTTCTGGTATAACTTCTTTCTTTGTTTTTGCCCAGGCTAGGGAGCCAATTTGACTGTTCGCGTTCTAGTTTTGTGATTGTTATGAGGACTTATAATGGACTATGAGATTCCACATGGATGAGAGTGGAATTCTTCTTGCTCTTGTAATCTGTTGGAAGCTTCCAGAAGACAGAGCCGATCTTGCGTTATAAGGGGCAAAATTCTCCGACCCCCAGCAGGGTCGGAGAATCGCCTCGGGCCGCCGAAAATCCGGCCCCCGCCGTGGCAGAGATTCTCCGCCACCCGGAAAGTGGCGGCGGCGGAATCTCGCCACTCCGATCGGCGAGGCCTGCGGTGATTCTCCGGCCTGGATGGGCCGAAGTACCGCCGCTGGGATGCCTCTCCCGCCGCCGAGGTTTGAACCACCTCTCTAACGGCGGGATCAGCGGCGCGAGTGGGCCCCCGGGGTCCTGTTGGGGACGGGGGCGATCGGACCCCGGGGGATGCCCCCATGGTGGCCAGGCCCGCGATTGGGGCCCCCCGTTCAGACTCCGGGCCAGTGCCCTGGGGGCACTATTTCTCTTCTGCAGCTGCCACGGCCTCCGCCATGGCAGAAGCGGAAGAGAAACCCACATCGCGCATGCGCCGATGGTGACGTCACCGCCAGCGCATGCGCCGACCGGCGAAAGCCTTTCGGCCAGCCCCGGGGGCACCGGTTTTTTGCGCCAGTCTTCTGGTGCCAACCGCTTAGGATTCCACACCTTTGGGGAGGCCCGACCCCTGAGTGGTTGACGCCACTCCCCTATGCCGGGACCCTCCGTCACGCCGGGTACGGGAGAATCCAGCCCATGATCTGTAGCAGTCTCTGTTTGGTTCAGCAAAATACATTAAAAATATCAAAAAACGTTTTGATGTACACAGTTTTGATTGATTTTCATACCTTAGCGACATTAACCATATCAATTTTACTCATCATTTAGGTTTTGGTTTGGCCTTCATTGTCTACCCAGAAGCTCTTGCACAGTTGCCATGGGCAGCTTTTTTGTCCTTTTTATTTTTCTTCATGCTGTTAACTCTGGGACTCGACAGTCAATTTGCAACACTAGGTAAGAATTCATTTAAATAATTTAGCAAGTATTTTGATGCTTTTCTAAACGTAAGTTACCTAAATTAATAAATTTGTAATGTAATGTAGGGGATTACTCTTGGGGATTTTCCTGGGTGAATGAGCGATATTGCTCTGTGGTAATTTTTGGCTCGCTGACATAATGGAGAATCAACCTGTTTGAATTCAATGTGTTAACAGCTGTATTAAAGGAATATTCAGGTTAACATCACTCCAGCATCTACATAGGAACATAGGGATTAGGAGCTGAAGTAGCAATTCAGCCCTTCAAGCCTGCTCTGCCATTCAATCATGGCTGATCTCTTCCTGGTCACAAATCCACCTCCCTACCTGTCCGCCATATCCCTTTAATCTGTTTTTAAAATCAGAAATATATCTATCCCCTTCTTGAAACCATTTAATGACTCAGATTCCACCGAACTATGGAGCAGCGAGTTCCACAAATTCAACACACTCTGCGCGAAGTAGTTCCTCCTCAACTCAGTACTAAGTTTACCACCTCTCAACCTATATGTGACCTCTTGTCACAGAAGATTGGCCCACAAGGGGGAACATTTGATCTACATTTACTTTATCAATCCCTTTTAGTATTTTATATACCTTGATCAGATCCCCTCTCATTCTTCTAAACTCCAGCTAATATAAGCCCAAACCATTTAATCTCTCCTCAGGTGTAAACCCTTTCATCCCTGAAGTCAATCTGGTGAACCTCCTCTGAAATGCTTCTAATGCCACCGCATTCTGCCTCAAATAAGGAGACCAAAACTGGACACAGTACTCCAGATGTGGTCTCACCAACACCCTATACAATTGCAGCAACACTTCTCTACTTTTATACTCCATTCTTTTTGCAATAAATGCAGACATTCCATTTGCCTTTCTAATTACATGCTGTACCTGCATACAATTCATTAGCAAAGACACCCAGGTGCATCTTTAATTTGCTTTCCATTCAGGGGTAGCACGGTAGCGCAGTTGCCTCACAGCTCCAGGATTCGATTTCCGGCTGGATCAATGACTGTGCGGCGTCTTCACATCCTCCCCATGTCTGCGTGGGTTTCCTCCGGGTGCTCTGGTTTCCTCCCACAGTCAAACATGTGCAGGTTAGTTGGATTGGCTATGCTAAATTGCCCTTAGTGTCCAAAGAGGTTACGTGGGGTTACTGGGTTACAGGGATAAGCTGCAGGCGTGGGCTGAAGTAGGGTGCTATTTCCAAGGGCCGGTGCAGACTCGATTGGTCGAATGGCCTCCTTCCGCACTGTAAGTTCTATGATCTTCGATAATAATACGCCTTTCTAGTTTTTCTGTAAGATGCCAGAATAGAATTTATTTTTGCCTTGTATTACAGTGATCCAATCTCGCTGCTCAGGTTATATTTGCTGTCCTCATTCATTCCCCCACTCACATTCATTCATATAAGAATCATTTCAGCCATCAGCAACTCAATGCATTATGATGAGAAGAAATCCCAAGGTTCAGAGGCAAAGTATTTAGGTTCCAACATTCGAAGGGAAAGGAGAAATTCAAAATTACAAAACATACAGAGGAATCAAACACCCACCTCATAACGTCAAGATATAGGAAAGGCGAGAGACTCAAAAAAACAGTGAAAATCCACAAAGGTCAGTTCAGATTCAAACCCGGAGAAGCACCACTGATACTATTTTTATTTTGAAGCAAGTGATCAAAAAATATTGAAAAATCCAACGATGATTGTAGTCACTGATCCAGAAAAGATTCCTGACTGGGAGATGTCCTAGAATTTGTGGAGTTCCTGGGATAGAATCATAAAATCATACAGCACAGAAAATGCCCTTTGACCCATCATGTCTGTGCCATTCAAAAATAACCACCTAACCATTTATATGTTGTTACAATTATTACAGGACACGTATAAAGGGTGCCAGACAAGAGTCAGAAGCAATGTGAGGGAAGTTTCAAAGCCAAAATTGGATTAAACCAAGGATCGGCACTGAGCCACTTCCTCTTCCTGAGTGTCATTGAATGTTCTGAGTAAAGGTGACAGGAAGTGTCATGGTCAATAATGGTAGCATTGAGCTATTAGGTAGGAATGATGAAAATGTGACCAAGTATCTGGAAAACTGCAGAAATGCCCTGGAGGTCAGGGATATGAAGATCAGCAGGCCAAAGACCCAGGATATCGACTGACAGTTTGAGTCGGGACAAGGGGATCAGAGTGAAGGTGTAAAGATTATGGGTGAAAAGGTGACAGTATAATCCCTGGGGCCAGTGATGGCAGAAATTGGAAGTGTGGAAATTAATCAGCGGATTATCTGTGGGTGGAGTAATTGGAAGAAGTGCAGTGGAGTTTTATGTTGGAGAAAAGCATGATGGAAAACAAAAGGAAGAATCTACAAGAGAGCTATTAGACCTGCCGAAATATATAGTGCAGAAACTTGGGCACATCGAGAAGAGACGAACAACGAGTGGATATTTATGAGATAAGGATCCTGAGATGGATGTGCTGAGTTACAGGAAGGGGTACAATCAGGAACCAGCACATCAGAGGGTCAGGGAAGATGGTGGAAACTTAAAAGAAAATAGTTAAAGAAAGGCAGAAATGGTCTGGTCATGTGCTGCGGAGGAGAGAGGAAATGTAGTGAGGGGAGTGTGATGATATGATCTGCATACTCGTCTGCCATTGGGCCAGAACGTCGGCTTACCATTGGCCCTGGTCGGTCATGTGCCTCTCGACCGATTGGCCGAGAGGCTGAGTTAACCACGCCTCTATCAACGAGGTATAAATGCTCAGAAGCCTGACGATCGGCCTTTTCCACTGTAGACGATCGCCAGGCTGTGTTCTAGTTAATTAAAGCCTGACATTGGTAAATCACTCGCCTCGCGTGCAATTGATGGTGCATCAGGGAGCAACGGAGATGTGACTGTCAGGAAGACAAGGAAGGCATGAAACCAAGGGCCCAACTGAACGACTTGGGTCATGGCTTGGCCATTAAAACTCGCGCGAGTTCTCTTGTAAGATTGCGATGCTCAGGATGTCTTGCGTGATCTCATGACATTGTGATCTGGATCTCTGCTTGCTGACCGGGATCCAGGTTTACATATTAAGTGAGCAGTTAGGCTTCCCTTAAATATGGCGGCACCTAATTATTTTTTTATTTATTTACGAGATGTGGGCATTGCTGGCTAGGCCAGCATTTATTGCCCATCACTAGTTGCCCTTCAGAAGGTGGTGGTGAACTGCTGCAGTCAAAGGTGTAGGCACATCCACTGTGCTGTTAGGGAGTGAGTGCCAGGATGTTGGTCCAGCAACAGTGAAAGAATAGCAAGATATTTCCAAGTCATGGTGGTGAGTGATTTGGAGGGGAACCTCCAGGTGGTGAAGTTCCCTGGCATCTGCTGCTCTCGTCCTTCAAAATGGTTGTGGTAGTGGGTTTGAAAGGTGCTGCCTAAGGAACTTTGATGAGTTCCTACAGTGCATCTCATAGATGGTACAAGGCTGCCACTGTTCATCGGTGGTGGAGAGTTTGAATGTTTGTGGGACGGTAGCAATCAAGTGGCCTGTTTGCCCTGGATAGTGTTGAGCATCTTGAGTGTCGTTGGAGCTGCACTCATCCAGGCAAGTGGAGAATATTCCATTTCACCCATGACTTGTGCCTTGTAGATGATGGACAGACTTTAGGGGATCAGGAACCGAGTTACTAGCCATAGGATTCTTAAGCTTTTGAGTTGCTCTGGTAGCCACAGTATTAATATTTCTATTCCAGGTTAGTTTCTGATCAATGTAACCCCTAGGATGTTGATTGTGGGGGAATTCAGCGATGGTAAGGCAATTAAATATCAAGGGGTGATGGTTAGATCCTCTCTTGAAGAAGATGGTCATTGCCTGGTACTTGCGTGGCATGAAAGTAACTTGCCACTTGTCAGTACAAGCTTGGATATCGTCCAGGTCTTGTTGCATTTGGACATGGACTGCTTCATTACCTGAGAAGCGTGAATGGGACTGAACAAACATCCCCACTTTTGATCTTATGATGGAAGGGAGGTCATTGATCAAGCAGCTGAAGATGGTTGGGCCTAGGACATTAAACTGAAGAACTCCAGCAGTAATGTCCTGCAGCTTAGATGATTGACCTCCAACCACCAAAACAATCGTCCTATGTGCCAGGCATGACTCCAACCAGTGGAGAGTTTTCCTGTTGAGTCCCATTGACTCCAGTTTAGCTGGGTCTCCTTGATGTCATACTCAGTCAAATGCTGCCTTGATGTCAAGGGTAGTCAATCTCATATGCCCTCTGGCATTCAGCTCTTTTATCCATGTTTGATCAAAGGCGATAATGAGATCAGGAGCTGAGTGACCCATGCGGCACCAAAACTGAGTGTCCGTGAGTAGACTGATAGGGCGGTATTTGGCTGGGTTGGATGTTTCCTGTTTCTTGTGTGCAGGGCACACCTGGGCAATTTTCCACAATGCAGGTAGATGGCAGTGTTGAAACTGTACTGGAACAGCTTGGCTAGGGGTGTGGCAAGTTCCAGAGCACAAGTCTTCAGGACTATTATCGTAATATTGTCAGGGCTCATAGCCTTTGCAGTATCCAGTACCTTCAGTCATTTCTTTTGTTTTATAAATTTAGAGGACCCAATTCATTTTTCCAATTAAGGGGCAATTTAGCGTGGCCAATCCATCTAGCCTGCACATCTTTGGGTTGTGGGGGCAAAACCCAGGCAAACACGGGGAGAATGTGCAAACTCCACAAGGACAGTGACAGTGAGCGCGATCGAACCTGGGACCTCGGCACCGTGAGGCAACAGGGCTAACCCACTGCGCCACCGTGCTGCCCTTTCTTAATATCATGTGGAGTGAATTGTATTGGCTGAAGACTTACATCTGTGATGCTGCGGACTCACGGAGGAGTCTGAGATGGATCATTCACTCAGCATTTCTGGCTGAACATTATTGCGAATGTTTCATCCGTGTCTTTTGCACAGATGTGCTGGGCTCCTCGATCATTGAGTATGGGGATATTTGTGGAGCCTCCTCCTCCAGTGAGTTGTTAGATTGTCCACCACCATTCATGGCTGGATGTGACAGGACTGCAAAACTTATATCTGATGTGATTGTTGTGGATTTGCTTAGCTCTGTTATGCTGCTTATGCGGTTTGACACACAAGTAGCCCTGTATTGTAATTTTACCAGGTTGACACCTCATTTTTAGGTATGCCTGGTGTTGCTCCTGCCATGTTCTCCTGAACTCTTCTTTGAATCAAGGTTGATCCTTGGCTTGGTGGTCATGGTAGAGTGGGGGATATATTGGGCCATGAGGTTGCAGATTGTGGTTGAGTACAATTCTGCTGCATGCTGATGGCCCACAGTGCCTTATGGATGCCAGGTCTTGAGTTGCTAGATATGTTCAAAGTCTATCCCATTTAGCACGATGATGCCACATAAGATGATGGAGAGTATCCTCAATGTGAAGACAGGAGGCTGTTTTTGTTTTCCCCTCTTGTTGGTTCCCTCACCACCTGCTGCAGCTGTGGTCTAGCAGCTATGTCCTTTAGGACTAGTCCAGCTCTGTCTGTGGTGGAAATCTCACACCCAGAGTATAGTCTGCGGCCTTGCCACCCTCCTTGTTTCCTCCAAGTAGTGTTCAACATGGAGGAATACTGATTCATCAGCTGATTGTGGGCGGTATGTGGTAATCAGCAGAAGGTTTCCTTGCCCATTTTAACCTGAAGCCATGTGACTTCAAGAGTGTGACAATACTTCTATTGTAAGGATAATGAAGGGTTAACAACTTACTGTAACTGCATCCAACCACTAGATGGCGATCAAGCACACGCATGTGTATCACATAATACCCTTGGTTGAGGAATATGTAATTAGAATTAGGCGGGATAGAGAGTAGTCATGTTTTCAGAAGCTCTGTAGATGGAATCATAGTTTAGTTTATCTGTAGTCCTGTATATCTTAGGAAGCAAGTTGAATCTATTTAGTTGTGGTGCTGATAAATTAGCTTTGATCAAAACATAGCTTGATGTTCTTTGTGAGACACTGCACTTCAAAGCATCCAGAAAACAAAGAACATCACATGATACCAGGAGTGGAAATAGTAAAGTGCCAGGTGTGCTTGTTCAGAAAAGTGAAAGGTTCAGCGAGAGAAGAGAAGTTTGAAAGAAATTTCCGTGAAACAAACTTCTACCAGACTAGGACTGCATCAACGATGTCAAAGAACTTCCCAGTTGAAGCGAGATGGAAGGTCTGCAAACTCCACGGCATTTTCTTACTTTGGGTAAAGTAGACATTAATTTGCGCAATTTCAAGCAGCATTTTTGAATTATATATCCCTGCCCTAGACATAGAAACGGCCAGTGACCAGCGGAAAATAGCGCTGTTTCAAACAGTGGCTGGTTCGCAAGCCCGAGAAATGTTTAACCCGTTCTGATTTACGAATGAGGCAGATAAAAAAAAAGTACAATAAAATAATTGAAAGGTTATTCAAGCACTGCCAGTTGCATCTAAATGAAACGTTTGAGTGGCATGTGTTCAGGCAAAGAGTGCAAAGCTTGACTGCTTCATAACGGATCTGAGACTAAAAGCGCAGACATGTAATTTTTCGATTCTCCAAGACTCACTTTTGTGAGATCAGATAGTCTACAGAGTAAAAAGTGACAAAGTGCAGGAAAGGTTATTGAGACAGGCTGCTTGATATTCAAAGGCACAATCAGTATGTGCAGAGCAAGCAACCATGCCTGAAATCAATTCTCAGAAATGGTCGGAGCGAATGGCACGAAAAGTCACGACGTGGCCGACACCATTAATGCTGTGGCGCACCGAAAAAAAAACATGCTCCAGACGGCAGCCATTTTACGCATGACGTCATGAGCGTCATGACGTGTAAACAGTGCAGCAATGCTGATCAGATGAAAAAATGCCCTGCGTTTGGAAAACCCTGTGCGAAGTGTCACTAGTTAAACCACTATGCATCTCAGTGCAGATCGGGAACAAATTAACAGCAGTTTAAAAAGCAGGAAACAAGGGAAGAATTGTGCAAGAAGGAAGCATCAAAAATCATGTTAATGAAGCGATCAAACTTGACTCAATGGAAGATGTATTTCACTTGGAGGATTCTTTCTTTGTTGAAACAGTAAAAAGCATCGAGAAAGCACAACAGAAAACTTTTGATTCGGAAATGTGAAATCAGATTCCCATTGTTCAAAATGCCGATGATGCAAACATACCTTTAATAAATGGAACCAGACTCAATTTGTCAACATTAAATACTCATTAACTTCTGGACAACAACAATGAAACCATGTGAAGCCTAAATAAGATCATGTCCTGCAAATATGATTCTATGTATGTCCAAACATCTTTTAAAAATGGGGGATGTGACAATATGTATATTGTAAGGATAATGAAGGATTAACATTTTACTCTAACTGCATCCATACAAACATGGACCTGGCAGAACGGCAACCGGAGGGGTTTCCCGGGCCACAGGAGACCCCCAGGGTGGTCAGGGTAAGTGCGGTGGCTCCATGGCCCTCCATCGGAATGCGGGTACTTTGGCACTGCCCAACTGGCACCTTGGCACTGCCACCCTGGCACTGCCAAGCCAGCAGAATCACTGCCTGGGTGCCAGGGTGACAATGCAAGGGCTCCCGAGTGCCAGGGTGGCTCTGCCATGGGCCAGGGGGCGTGTGGGGCCTTGCCCATAAAATTAGGATGGGGGGGGGGGGGGGGTTTGAAGGTTGGTAGAGTGCAGGGCAGGTAAGTAGGGGCCTCTGGGAAGTTGGGGCGGTGATGGGTGGGGGTCCTGGAAGAGAGAGGTTTCAGGACAGGGGCTTTGGAGGGTGACTCCCAGGGATCCCATAGCAGTGTGTCCTACAGGGGTGTGTGGGGTAGTGTCCATTTGTACGCGGGGGGGGACATTACCCATCAGTGAGGGGAGTCCCACATGCTCACTTAGAGATCGGGGCACCCTTTCAAAATGGCGGCTTGATCTCTGAGTTCAGCTCCCCAGTGCTAAAAAAATTCTAAATGTGGGCTAAACCGGCGAGAAACTCCCCAGGGCCCAAACTATGTATCATTGAGTAGCGGTGAGGAACCTGCCAGCAGAGCTGGTGGGAAACTCCCTGAAAAACTCGCCACAAATTAACCTAGACATGTTTAGGGAGAATCGGGCCCATTGAATATACTCATGATTGATTTGGACAGATTTTTGATTTCCAGGGAACTCTGGGGCTATGGGAGGCAGTCAGAATAATGGTATTCTGGTCACTGTTGGAACAGCCATGAGTTACTGAATAGCAGAGCAAGCATGAGAGGCTGAATGGCCCACTCCTGCTCCTGTTTCCTATGTTCTTATGCTTGATTGGAGCATTCAGACCATCCATGGATAGAGGAATCTTTCCCCATCCACTCATTTAGGCCACAGGGACTGGTCTCTCCGCTGGTGGGCCTTTCTGAGACAATGTAAATGATTAATTAATTACTAATGTTACAATGGCAATGGTCAGCACTGATGCCTCAACAGCACCAGGGACGCAGGTTCAATTCCAGTCCTAAATCACTGTCCGTGTTGAGTTTGCACATTCTCCCCGTGCCTGTGTGGGTTTCCGCTGGGGGCTCCGGTTTCCTCCCACAGTCCAAAAATGTGCAGATTAGGTGGATTGGTGTGCTAAATTGCCCCTTAGTGCAGGTTGTTCCAGGTGCGGGGTGGATGGGGGAGGTACCTGGATAGAGTGCTCTTTCGAAGGGTTGATACAAACTTGATGGGCCTCTTTTTGCACTAGAGATTCTACAAAAAATTTATGAAATCCACAAAGGTTTTATGGGGTGGGAACAATGAACTTCCCTGTGAACATTGCAGGACATGGGCGGGGGACCTCTAAACAATGTCTCGTTGTCTGCTATATAAAACTGGCCATAAAGTTTGGTACCAGCAAGGCAGACACAGTTGGGATCGACCGTGTGATGTATTTAATAGTTATTGTACGGTACGGTGTGGACTCTGACCTGATTTAATTTATTTTAATCAGAAACCTTGGTAACCATCCTGCTGGACCAGTTCCCTAAGTTTCTGCGATCAAAGCGCTTTTACCTGACAGCTGCTGTTTGCTTGACATCGTATATCCTGGGCCTTGTTTGTCTGACACAGGTAAGTTGCCCTTTAACAATTTGCTATAATTCCATGCATCGTCCTGGTGAGAAATTCCACAGAATAAAGTAATCAATTAAAGTGACGCCAGCTTGGCTCAGCTGAAAAGTGCCCTCACGTCCGATCAGAATGCTGCGTTTGGAAACCCAGAATTTGAACATACAATCTTGGTGAACAATTGACTTGAGGGGGTGCTGCATTGTCAGAACTGGAGGCTGCACAGGAGTCTGAAGGTGGAAAGAGCAAAAACATTCAGATTGTGAAAATATATTCCCAAAACTAACACGTTCAGACTAATCAACAGGGAAGTTGTAAGAAACCCTAAAGGGTAGACTTGTAAGGAAAGTTCCAGTTCATTGGAATAAAAGGGACAGTATCAATGCAGATAGACTGAGAAGTGGACAGTGTAAAACTTCAAAAGGACAGAGGCAAGTTAGATCATAGAATTTACAGTGCAGAAGGAGGCCATTCGGCCCATCGAGTCTGCACCCTGCTCTTGGAAAGAGCACCCTACCCAAGCCCACACCTCCACCATATTCCCATAACCCAGTAACCCCACCCGACAAAAGGGCAATTTTGGACACTAAGGGCAATTTAGCATAGCCAATCCACCTAACCTGCACATCTTTGGACTGTGGGAGGAAACCGGAGCACCCGGAGGAAACCCACGCACACACGGGGAGAACATGCAGACCCCACACAGACAGTGACCCAAGCCGGGAATCGAACCTGGGACCCTGGAGCTGTGAAGCAATTGTGCTAACCACTATGCTACCGTGCTGCCCAAGTTGGTAGAGTGAGTAGATAGGTGGCAGATGAAAGTCAGTGCAGAGAAGTGTGGGGTGATGCATTTTAGTGGGAAGAACATGGAGAGACAAAATAAAATAAGGGGCACTGGAGCAGAGAGACTTAGTTGTATATGTGCATATCTTCTTATCCTCAGATCCCAATGTGTTTGAAATTGAGAGAGACATTTAGCAAAATTGTCACTTTTGTGCAGACAGAGTAGGGTTTCAAACTATATCCTGCTAGCTTACAATGCACACTTGCAGTGTAATAATGAAGGAAAGTGTCACCACCTTAACCCTGCTCTGGGGTGAGTTCAGCCAATCCCACATCATCATCGCACGATGTCAGGCAAATGAAAAACAATAGGACCAACACATACTTACTCAATGCTGTTGAAAGTGTTGAGAAAGAAACCAAACTAGATTTTGAAATTGTATTAAACGTAACACTAGACATGTGCGACCAATGTACATTTTAATTTTATTCGCTCATGGAATGTGGACATCACTGGTTAGGCCAGAATTTAGCATATGACCTGAATTATCCTCAAATGTGGTGGTGAGCCATTTGCAGTCCATATGGTTTTGGTACACCCACAGTGCTGTTAGCATGCAGATGAGCACTTGAAACGTCATAAAATGCAAGGGAGTGCTGGAAAATGGGATTAGAATAGATAGGTGTTTGATAGCTGACACAGGCACAATGCTTGAAAGGACCTCCTTCTGTGTTGTAAGACTCTATGGGCACGATCCAGTGGCTGTGTTGCGCTCGGGCGAGAGCACAACGTGGTCGGTGAATCCCAGGAGAGGCCTCCCTGCAGCGTCCGCACCTCGCGGAACACACCCAAATCCGCAAGGCATCGGAATCGGAACTCCATCCAAAAGTGGCGGGACTAAACGGCACTCGCTAAAGTAGGTTGTAAACCTACTTCAGGCCGACCTAACCGGGATCTACCGAATTCAGCGGACTCCCCATGGAGTCTTCAGCCAGGCCCAATCACTACTGCCACAAGAACGTGCACCAGGCGGAACGGCACCCTGGGGTCTCCTCATCCATTGGAGGCCCCTGGGTGGTCAGGGATAGTACTGCGTGGTTCTCTGGCCCTTCTCCTGGAACACTGGCACCTTGGCACTGCCCAGCTTGCACCTGTGGTTTGATCCAAGAATGCGTCCTGTCTCACCATGTGGCCGTCTTCCAGTAACATTCTCCTGTCATCACACCACCTCTGGTCGGATGCTATAATACTAATCTATACATACAGGCACTAATGTTTACAAATGGTTTGGTTATTATATTATATACATAGATGATAATTCACATATCATCACATCCTCCTCTTTTTCAAAGTGATTGTTAAATCATTGACATGCACAAATAAGCTATTTACAGATACATGAATTTTAAATGAGTCAAATTGAATGATGCAAATTTTTTCTTTTTTTTAAAACAATGTCTGGTGTTTTACAAAGTCATGTACTAGAACATACAGTGCAGAAGGAGTCCATTCGGCCCATCGAGTCTGCACCGACCCACTTAAACCCTCACTTCCACCCTATCGCCCAATAATCCCGCCGAACCTTTTTGGTCACTATGGGCAATTTATCATGGCCAATCCACTTAACCTGCACATCTTTGGACTGTGGGAGGCACCCGGAGAAAACCCACACAGGCACAGGGAGAATATGCAGACTCTGCACAGACAGTGACCCAGCGGGGAATCGAACCTGGGACCCTGGCACTGTGAAATCACAGTGCGATCCACTTGTGCTACCGTGCTGTCGTACTGTTCACAGATCCAATCTGTCAGGCTGCCTTTGAACCCGGGTGCGTAGTGCTTGTGTTGAGGTCGGGCAGCTTTACTTACTCAGTATTTGTCACTGTTGGTGGCCCTTCTTTGGTGGTGTGCACAGGCTCAGGCATGCGAGGAGGAGCAACCACTTCATCCAGCCTTGGCTGTCTGGCGAATGGCTGATTGCCCTTCCGCTTCATTAATGCCCTCCGATTCTGTCTCAATATGGATCCTTGATCCGTGAGGACGACAAATGATTGGGGAGCTGCTTGTTTCATGACCTTGGCAGTTGTGGACCCTCCTTGCAGTGTCTGCACACTGACGGTGTCGGTGTCTGCACCCTGACAGTGTCTGCACCCTGACGATGTCGCCCAGTCTCAAGTCGTCCAACATCTTGCTGGACTGGCTGTAATACTGAACCTGTTTTTATTTTTGTGCGATGATTCTCTGCATGATTAGCTCGTCAACTTTTTCCGGCAAGGTGGGGTGTGTTGTCCGCAGCCTCCTACCCATGAGTATTTGGACTGGAGCCAACAAAGAACTCAATGATGTGGTAGGTATGCCGACAGAGGTAAGTGTGGGTTACTGCATGATACCATGGCCTTTTTAAGCAGGCTTTTGGCAATGTGAACCCTTTCTCTGCCTGCCCATTTGATTGAGGGGAGTGCGGGCTGGAGGTCACGTGCTTGAAGTCATATTTCTTTGTGAACTCCATTCTCAGCTGGCAAAGCTGGGAACATTGTCGTTTGCGGTATGCAATGCCTAGCAAAGATCTCTTTTGCAGCCCTGATGGCAGTGTCCGTACTGGAGCTCGGTCGATTCATTATCTCCGAGTAGTTGGAGGAGTCATCTGGCATTACTGTAGAAGTCAATATTTTTCCCGCTTCTGGACTGTGATAGAAAGATTCAACAACGCTCGTTAAGAAAACATAACAAAGCTTTATTTACGAATTACAACTGCATGCAGAAATGGCTGAAACTTGAAGTCAGAGAGCAGTCAGCAAAATTGCTGTTTCCTTCTCAAGTTCGCGCTTTCATAGAGAATAAGCTCAGTATTTATACATTATCAGAATCAGGATTACGTGACTACAGCTTGGTCAGGAATTCGATCAGAAGTACAAACATAAGCAATATCATAAAACAGGCATCACCTTGCTGACCTTTCAGGACTCTATGTCTCATACCATTATCTTGTCCTTTGATCGCATGTTTAAGAATCGGAGGAGACTTGTTCTGACCCTATCTTGTCGTATTTAGACTGCTTTGGGTTATGACGAGTTAGTCTTATCAGAATTTACGGAGCCCAGGCATTTCGGAACAGCTTGACCTTCTCTGATCTTATTCAGGCTTTAGGTCATGCGAAGTCAGCTTTTCTTACATTGTACCCAGTAGTTGACCAGTTTTCCCATCATGCCATTATTTACTTTGTACAATATCACAATTACCATGTATTAATTGCCGTTCAACCTGGCACTCTTACTGTGCCCATGCCAGTGGAAGTGGAACCTGGGCATATTTGCATGCAGGCTGGATCTACCCAGGTCCCGCAAGGCATCAGAGTCCGAATCCCACCCAAAAGGAGAGTGACCAAATGGCACTCACTGAAGTCGGTTTTAAACCGACTCTGATGGACTTAGCTGGTGAGTGGTGTGCAAGGCAGGTAAATAGGGGCCTCTGGGAGGTTGGGGGGGATGATGGGTGTGGGTACTACAAAGGGTGGCCTTGTCAGGGGACATAGGAGGGCCTGAAGTGAGGGAGCCCCAGGGACCACATAGCGGTCTTTCCTCATTTGGGGGGGTGTTGGGTAGTGCCCATGTGTGTGGGGATGCTATTACCCATGGGTGGGTAGCGTGGGAGACCCACAAGCTTATTAGAGATTGGGGCACAATTGCTGCCCAATCTCTAAGTACATCTCCCCAGTGCTGATAAAAATTCTAAGTGTGGCCTAAACCGGAGAAAACAAAGTGACTGAGGGTGGGATTCTCCGGCCGCATCTGCTTGGGTCATTGGATATTGGTTGGGAACTTGCTGGCAGAGTCAACGGGACACTCCCTGAAAAACCCGGCAGAAATGAACTTCAAAATTATTCCCTTGTCTAACGCCCACAGCTTCAAGTCAAGATGCTATGTGTATTGGAAGGGAACATGCAGGTGGTATTGTTTGCCAGAGCCTGTTCCCATGCCGTTCTCGGTGATGGGGAAAGTGGAAGTACTTCTGAAGGCGTCTTGGTGAGCTCCAGTTAAGGGAGTGAATGTTTAATGTTCAACATAGGGTGCCAAACAAGTGGGGCTGCTTTGTCTGACCGCGTTGAGAGCAACAACAACAGCAAAGTCAAAAAGGCTGTCACCGACATCACTGCAATGGTAGAATATAAATCACAGAAGGTGACCATCACAGTGCTCTGGCCAGGCCCCACCTTGACCACTATATCCAGTTCTTCCAAACCAGGGAGACAGGTGTTCAGACACTGGAGGTTGCCATGAGAACAACCACAAGGTTGATCCACAGAGTCAGGGCTTTGAGATATTCTTCACCCCGAGTGTCTGTCCCTCTCCCACTTCACCCGAGTGTCTGTCCCTCTCTCACTTTACCCCAAGTGTCTGTCACTCTCCCTCACTCCACCCGAGTGTCTGTCCCTCTCTCACTCCACTCCGAGTGCCTGTCCCTCTCCCTCACTTCACCCGAGTGTCTGTCCCTCTCTCACTTTACCCCAAGTGTCTGTCACTCTCCCTCACTCCACCCGAGTGTCTGTCCCTCCCTCACTTCACTCCGAGTGTCTGTCCCTCTCCCTCACTTCACCCCGAGTGTCTGTCCCTCCCTCACTTCACTCCGAGTGTCTGTTCCTAACTCCCACTTCACCCCGAGTGTCTGTCCCTCATTCCCACTTCACCCCGAGTGTCTGTCCCTCTCTCCCACTTCACCCCGAGTGTCTGTCCCTCACTCCCACTTCACCCCGAGTGTCTGTCCTTCCACTCCGAGTGTCTGTCCCTCCCTCACTTCACCCCGAGTGTCTGTCCCGCACTGCCACTTCATCCCGAGTGTCTGTTCTTCACTCCCATTTCACCCCGAGTGCCTGTCCCTAACTCCCACTTCACCCCGCGTGTCTGTCCCTCTCCCTCACTTCACCCTGAGTGTCTGCCCCTCACTCCCACTTCACCCCGAGTTGTCTGTCCCTCCCTCACTTCACCCCGAGTGTCTGTCCCTCACTCCCACTTCACCCCGAGCGTCTGTCCCTCTCCCACTCCACCCCGCATGTCTGTCCCTCTCCCACTTCCCCCGAGTGTCTGTCCCTCACTTCACCCCGAGTGTCTGTCCCTCACTTCACCCCGAGTGTCTGCCCCTCTCCCACTTCACCCCGAGTGTCTGTCCCTCTCCCACGTCCCCTGAGTGTCTGTCCCTCACTTCACCCCGAGTGTCTGTCCCTCACTTCACCCCGAGTGTCTGCCCCTCACTCCCACTTCACCCCGAGTGTCTGCCCCTCACCCCCACTTCACCCCGAGTGTTGTCCCTCTCTCACTTCACCCCGAGTGTCTGCCCCTCACTCCCACTTCACCCCAATTGTCTGTCCCACTTCATCCCGAGTGTCTGCCCCTCTCTCTTTCACCCCGAGTGTCTGCCCCTCACTCCCACTTCACCCCGGGTGTCTGTTCCTCTCCCACTTCACCCCAATTGTCTGTCCCTCTCCCACTTCACCCCGAGTATCTGTCCCTCTCTCTTTCACCCCGAGTGTCTGTCCCTTACTCTCACTTCTCTTCGTGTCTGTCCCTCTCTCTTTCACACCGTGTGTCCGTCCCTCACTCCCACTTCACCGCGTGTGTCTGTCCCTCTCTCACTTCACTCCTGATGTGTCGGGTATGATGGATCTGTGAGGACTGAGTTTACCATAGCAGTGATTGAGACAGGCTACCAACACTTGTAGAAGTACAATTCTATTTTATTTAACTATGAACTGTTAAACATACTTGCACTGTGGGTTGACACTATGTTAAGTAGACTGGAGACCTGTGGCTAACCTAACCAGACTATACTGCTTGCTCATGGTATATGTTCGTGTTGCTGATCACACGCTCTGGCTGTCTCAGAGTCTGCATCCCTAGAGAGCGGGAAAGCTAGTGCCCTCTGGCTTTATAGTGGCCGTGTCCTGTCTGGTGATTGGCTGCTGTGTCCTGTGTGTTGATTGGTCATTCAGTGTGTCAGTCAGTGTCTGTCTGTGCACCATCATATACTTGTATGTATATTATGACAACCCCTTAGTGTTTGTCCCTCACTCTCACTTCACCCCGAGTGTCTGTCCCTCTCTCCATATTTCACCTGCGCCTGTCTCTCTCTCTCTCTCTCTCCTTCCCTTGGTCCCATCATCTCTCTTCAACTGATCCCTCTTCCCTCGCTCCTCTACTTCCCACCCCTTTCCTCCTTGCCTCCCTCTCTATCGCTCTCGTCTAATGTCTTGTCCTCCATAATACCATCCCATCTGTCATAATATACACCAGTATATCATGGTGCAGACACACACACGACACACACACTGACGGACACACACAGGGACCAATCAACATGCACAAACACCGCAGCCAATCACCAGTTAGAACACACACACTATAAAGGCAGAGGGCATCACTTTTCCTGTTCATTCTGGATGCTGCCTCTCAGAAGCACAAAAGCTCATCAAGTTTAGTACAGACTCACAGCACGTGCTGAGAGATTCAACTGGTTCGGACAGGCACAGGTCTCTAGTTAAACTAGCATCGTTTAGACCCACAGTTCTCGTATGTCTATTATTTTATAAGTAATTAATAAAATAGAGTTGAACCTTCTTCAGTGTTGGTGGCATATGTTAGCTTCACAAGTAAACACTGCCCAACAATTCACCATCCTTCATCTCTGTTCCCAGTCTATCCCCTTCTCCCTTCCCCCCGCCCCTTCCCACCTGCTCCCCTCCCTCAATCCTCTCAGAGCAGACACATTAGCATCGTTTAAATTGACTGAAGATATTTTTCAAACCCCATTTCTCTTTTGTTATGAATGTCAGAATGTTATGATTTTCCCATGTAACACTTTCTAACTTTCCATTTAATTTTAGGCGGGAATTTACTGGTTAAGTTTAATTGATCACTTCTGTGCAGGATTGGTCCTCATTATATCAGCCCTGCTGGAAATCATTGGCCTGTGCTGGATCTATGGTAGGTTAAACAAGGGAGACGCAAACAAAATAAAATAATTGCATAAAAATTGTGTCGCTGGGTCTCCCTGCCTCCTCAGAAAGCACATGAAAATGATTCAGCTGATATGTATTTAGTTCTTCACATCTGAAGATGATAGAAAGTAAAATTCGGTCCTTAATTGTCAATGTCTTTCAATATTTGTTGCTGGATAGACAGGAATTAACCTCCTGCATCCTTCACCAATGCTAAATGCCCACAATACCTTGCTGTTTGGGGCCATTTTGGCTGCAGCAGTTTCCTCAACTGCTGACGCAAATATTATTCAACACCTCCATGCTGAATTTAACAGTGTTCCACTCGACTCAGTCAGTTACCAGTTTCACCCAATTGTGCAGAGAAATTGAACAACAGGCACAGATTCAGCTCCTGTGTGTGTGTTTTTTATGACCTCCTGGGATCCATTGCCATCCTTCATCGCAGGACAGAGGACTTGTGTTGGTTACCCAGCCTCCTTCATTCTCACAATGACGGAGGAATGTGGTGCTGTCCATCGCAGTCCAGCTCTGATACATGATCCTTTTTGCCCGAGAGTGCTTTCTTGGGGATTTGTGCAAATATTTTACTTTTACAGAGTAAAAGGTTTTACAGTTTACAGGTTGATGACAGGGGACAAGTTACTCACCCGGTTTGAAATCCTGAGTGATCCTTTCTCTGTTTTAACCTGTTCATTAGTGACAGCACAAGATGAATTTCTGCAGTAAACAAGCTGTCCTTCAGACTGGACAAACCAAGTGATTGTGTCTCTCTGCATTCCTGTCGTTCACAGGGGTAAACAGATTCATCAAGGACATTGAGATGATGATTGGAAAAAGGACTTGGCTCTTCTGGCTGTGGTGGAGAGTGTGTTGGATTTTTATCTCTCCGTGTTTGCTGGCAGTAAGGAGATGAGTTAAACTGAAAATGATCGCTGCTGAGAATCTCTCGTTCTGTACTTGATTTTTTTCCCCATTCTTTTCAGGTAATCTTAATCTGGTCTTTAGCAGTATTTTCCACACCAACCTATGGATCTATTGAGCACCCTCTCTGGGCAACAGTGCTCGGCTGGTTAATGGCGATCTTCTGTTTCATGTGGATTCCCATTGTCGCCATTGTGAGAACTTTTCAAGCTCAGGGCTCCACCTTGTACAAGGTAAGGAATCTTTTAAAGATTGTTGTAATATGCCTTTGAGTGACAGACGCATGACATCACTAAAAAGGAAGTACGTCATGCGATCCCATTTTGGTTTGACACTTGGTTTTCAACAGGGTTACATTCATGCCACACAAGTACCAGGCAATGAATATCTCCTACAAGAGAAGATCTAACCACCACACCTTGACATTCAATTGCATTACTATCACTGAATCCCACACAATCAACATCATGGGTATTACCATTGATCAGAAACTGATTGGATTAGCCACATTAATACGTGGCTACCAGGGCATGTCAAAGACGAGGAATCCTACATTGGGTAACTCATCTTCTGACCTCCCAAAGCATGTCCACCATCTACAAGGTACAAGTCAGAAGTGTAATGGAATACACTCCACTTGCCTGGATGAGTGCAGCTCCAACAACACTCAAGAAGCTCAACATCCGGCACCCCGGTGGCGCAGTGGTTAGCACTGCTACCCCAGGTTCGATCCGGGCCCTGGGTCACTGTCCATGTGGAGTTTGCACATTCTCCCTGTGTCTACATAGGTTTCATCCTCACAACACAAAGATGTGCAGGGTAGGTGGACTGGCCACACTAAATTGCCCCTTAATTGGGAAAAACAAATTGGGTATTCTAAATTTTAAAAAAAAGAAGCTCGCACCATCCAGGACAAAGCAGCCTGCTTGATTGCTCCCTCTTCCACAAACATTCAAACCCTCCACCACCGACGAACAGTGGCAGCTGTGTGTACCATCGATAAGATGCACTGCAGTAACTTACCAAGGTTCCTTAGGCAGCACCTTTCAAACCTACGACCACTAACATCTAGAAGGACAGGAGCAGCAGATATCTTGGAACCCCATCACCTGGAGGTTCCCTCCAATTCACTCACCATCCTGATTTGGAAATATATCGCCGCTCCTTCACTGTCACTGGGGCAACATCCTGGAACTCCCTCCCTAATGGCACAATGGGTGTACCTACACCTCAAGGACTGCAGTGTTCAAGAAGGCAACTCACCACCAATTTCTGAAGGGCAACTACTGATGGACAATAAATGCTAGCTTAACCAGCGATTCCCACATCCCGTAAATTAATTTAAAAATAAATCTTGCACATACAACAATCCCTAATGAGTGATCGTGCCTTTATATCATGGTAAAAGCACTAAAAGCTCAGCACAAACAGCATTGTGCTCAGCCTGGCAGCAAGACGAAGTGCAGGAATAACATGGTGAAGAGTTTTATATGGTGCTACATGCCATGTGATGACCTGTGACATTCTCGTCAGATCCCAAAAGACTCAGAAGCATTTGAGCGTGTTGAACCCGTAGCGTCGTGACTGTGCAAAATTTTGAAGATACAGTGCCAAGATAGTATTTAAATAAGAAGATGGTATACAGATAGATCCCTTATTGTGAGATTGCACTGGAAAGTCTGTCGTTTCAATGAGCGGGATAGCTTTTTGAGAGAATAACATCGGATGAGCTAAATCAGGAAAGGTTAGTAACTGAGCTGTGGGCCGTATTGATAGGGTGTCAACAAAAGAAAAATGTTCTCAAAATCGGGCCAGTAAAGTGTGTGATTATAAAGAGTGGGTCTTTGGAAAATCATGAAAAATCATCAATGTTACCCTCGTCCCAGGTCCTGGAGGAGAAGCGATGTCAATCAGATATTGTCAAAATGTCCACAGGGGCCTCACGGTAGCATGGTGGTTAGCATCAATGCTTCACAGCTCCAGGGTCCCAGGTTCGATTCCCGGCTGGGTCACTGTCTGTGTGGAGTCTGCACGTCCTCCCTGTGTGTGCGTGGGTTTCCTCCGGGTGCTCCGGTTTCCTCCCACAGTCCAAAGATGTGCGGGTTAGGTGGATTGGCCATGCTAAATTGCCCGTAGTGTAAGGTTAATGGGGGGATTGTTGGGTTACGGGTTACGTGGGTTTAAGTAGGGTGATCATTGCTCGGCACAACATCGAGGGCCGAAGGGCCTGTTCTGTGCTGTACTGTTCTAAGTCTAAGTCTAAAAAATGTCCTATTTTGAATTGGGATACAGCTGACCTACTATCCAAATTCAAATTGTTTAAACAGCGCACAGAGCTTTGATTTCTTGATTCAGGCACAGGTAATCCAGATAAGCATGCCATAAAAATTCACCTCCCAACTGGGAATGAAGTGCACACAGGCTGAACACATTAGGATGAACAGCAGAAGAGCTAAAGGATCACTAAATGATACTGACTACATTGGAAAACCAGATCAGAATCAAGTTAATCTTCTCTATTCATTGACTACAGTTCATGTCATTTTGACAACAGTCCACAGAATCATTGACCACTTCATCAGCAGATGCAGAGAAAAGATATGCATTGTCATTTTTCAACAGAATGTGGTCATAGATAGTAGCTTCAGGGATGTAGTTACTCCGAAGAATCAAGATAGATGGGTGACGGTGAGAGGGGCTGGGAGGAAGCAGTCAGTGCAGGAATCCTCGGTGGTCAGTAACAAGTATACTGCTTTGGATACTGTTGAGGGGGATGACCCACCAGGGGTAAGCCACGATGAATGGACCTCCAGCACTGAGTCCGTTCCTGTGGCTCAGAAGGGAAGGAGGGAGAGCAGGAGAGCAATAGTTCTTGGGGACTCGATAGTTAGAAGTTAGAAGGACAGATAGACGGTTTTGTGGCAACGAAAGGGACTCACGGATGGTATATTGCCTCCCGGGTGCCAGGGTCCGTGACGTCTCAAACTGTGTTTTCAGAATCCTTAAGGGGGAGGGGGAACAGTCACAAGTCGTGGTACACATCGGTACCAATGACATAGGTAAGAGAAGGAACGGGGATTTAAAGCAGGAATTTAGGGAGCTAGGGTGGAAGCTGAGAGTCAGGACAAACCATGTTGTCATCTCTGGTTTGATGCTGGTACCACGTGCTAGAGAGGTGAGGAACAGGGAGAGAGTGCAGATAAACACGTGGCTGCAGGGATGGTGTAGGAGGGATGGTTTCAGTTATGTGGATAATTGGAACACATTATGGGGAAGGTGGGACCTGTACAGTCAGGACGGTTTGCACCTGAACCAGAGGTAATAGAGATGTGAAGGAAGAAATTGTAAAACAGATTAAGGATAGGTGTGGAGATCTCAGGGTAGTTGTCATGGGTGACTTTAACTTTCCAAATATTGATTGAAACCTCTATAGTTCGAACAGTTCAGATGGGGCAGTTTTTTGTACAGTGTGTGCAGGAGGGGCTCCTGACACAATATGTGGATAGGCCATCAAGAGTGTGGGGGGGGGAGCACATTGGATTTGGTACTGGGTAATGAACCGGGTCAAGTGTTAGATTTGTTTGTGGGAGAGCACTTTGGAGATAGTGACCACAATTCAGTGTCTTTCACTGTTGCAACGGAGAGGGATAGGGCCATACGGCAGGGCAAGGTTTATAATTGGGAGAGGGGTAATTATGATGCGATTAGGCACGAATTAGGGAGCATACGATGGGAACAGAAACTGTCAGGGAAAGGCACAAATGAAAAGTGGAGCTTGTTCAAGGAACAAATACTGCGTGTCCTTGATAGGTATGTTCCTGTCAGGCAGGGAGGCAATGGCCGTGTGAGGGAACCATGGTTCACAAAAAAGGTTGAATGTCTTGTCAAGAGGAAAAAGGAAGCGTATACAAGGATGAGAAAACAAGGCTCAGTTGGGTCACTTGAGCCTTACAAGGTGGCAAGGAATGAGGTAAAAAAAAAGGGCTTAGGAGAGCTAGGAGGGGGCATGAGAAGTCCTTGGCGGGTCAGATCAAGGAAAACCCCAAGGCATTTTACTCTCATGTGAGAAATAAAAGAATGACCAGGGTAAGGTTAGGGCCAGTCAAGGACAGTAGTGGGAAGTTGTACATGGAGTCAGAAGAAATAGGAGCGGCGTTGAATGAATACTTTTCTTCAGTGTTCACCAAGGAGAGAGGCCATGTTTCTGAGGATGAGAGCGTGATACAGGGGGGTACGCTGGAGGAGGTAGATGTTCTGAGGAAGGATGTATTAGCAATTTTGAAAAACCTTAGGGTTGACAAGTCCCCTGGGCCAGATGGGATACATCCAAGGATTCTTTGGGAGGCAAGAGATGAGATTGCAGAGCCTTTGGCTTTGATCTTTGGGTCCTCACTGTCCACGGGGATAGTCCCAGAGGACTGGTGAGTGGTGAATATTGTTCCTCTGTTCAAGAAAGGGAACAGGAATGACCCTGGTAATTATAGGCCGGTTAGTCTTACTTTGGTGGTCAGTAAGTTAATGCAAAAGGTCCTGAAGGATAGGGTTTATGACCATTTGGAAAAATGCAGCTCAATCCAGGATAGTCAACACGGATTGATGAAGGGTAAGTCTTGCCTCACAAATTTGGTTGAATTCTTTGAGGAGGTAACTAAGTGTGTCGATGACGGTAGAGCAGTTGATGTCATATACATGGATTTTAGTAAGGCGTTTGATAAGGTTCCCCATGGTCGGCTTATGAAGAAAGTAAGGAGGTGTGGGATAGAGGGAAATTTGGCCAATTGGATAAGTAACTGGGTCTAGGACAACTCATCGCCGCTGACTCATCGCCAGCCCAACTCATCGCCAGCCAACTCATCGCCAGCCCAACTCATCGCCAGCCCAACTAAAAATTGAAATTCATGGTAATTCATGGTAAAAGCTGTCGGCGGCGGGTAACGTTTGAACGGCCCGCACCAAGCATTTGATAGATAGACATTAATTTTTATTGAATTTGAAATACTACCGGTCTGAACTGTGATATAACTTGGTTCGCCGGCCGGTCTATCTATCAAATGCTTGGTGCGGGCCGTTCAAACGTTACCCGCCGCCGACAGCTTTTACCATGAATTAAATTTGAAATACCACTGGTCTGAACTGCGATATAACTTGGTCCGCCGGCCGGTCTATCTATCAAATGCTTGGTGCGGGCCGTTCAAAAGTTACCCGCCGCCGACAGCTTTTACCATGAATTACCATGAATTACAATTTTTAGTTGGGCTGGCGATGAGGTGGGCTGGCGATGAGTTGGCTGGCGATGAGTTGGGCTGGCGATGAGTCAGCGGCGATGAGTCGGCGGTGATGAGTCGGCGGCGATGAGTTGTCCCATTCCCAAGTAACTGGATATAACATAGAAGAGAGAGGGTGGTGGTGGTAAGAAAATTTTCAGACTGGAAACCAGTTACCAGTGGTGTACCACAGGCATCAGTGCTGAGTCCTCTGCTATTTGTGATTTTTATCAATGACTTGGAGGAGGGGGCTGAAGGGTGGGTCAGTAAAATTGCTGATGGCACCAAGATTGGTGGAGCAGTGGATGAGGTGGAGGGCTGCTGTAGGCTGCAAAGAGACATTGATAGGATGCAGAGCTGGGCCGAAAAATGGCAGATGGAGTTTAAAACTGATAAGTGCGAGGTGATTCATTTTGGGAGAAAAAATTTGAATGTGGATTACAGGGTCAATGGCAGGGTTCTGAGGAATGTGGAGGAACAGAGAGATTTTGGGATTCATGTCCACAGATCTCTGAAGGTTCCCACTCAAGTGGATAGAGCCATGAAGAAGGCCTATAGTGTGTTAGCTTTTATTAACAGGGGGCTTGAGTTTAAGAGCTGCGGGGTTATGCTGCAACTGTACATGACCCTGGTGAGACCACATTTGGAGTATTGTGTGCAGTTCTGGTCACCTCACTATGGGAAGGGTGTGGAAGCATTGGAAAGGGTGCAAAGGAGATTTACCAGGATGCTGCCTAGTTTGCAGGATAGTCTTATGAGGAAAGGTTGAGGGAGATAGGGCTTTTCTCTTTGGAGCAGAGGAGGATGAGAGGTGACTTAATAGAGGTTTTTAAGATGATGAGGGGGATAGATATAGTGGACATTCAGAGACTATTTCCTCGGGTGGATGTAGCTGTTACATGGGGGCATAACTATAAGGTTCAGGGTGGGAGATATAGGAGGGATGCCCGAGGTAGGTTCTTTACTCAGAGAGTGGTTAGGGTGTGGAATGGATTGCCTGCTGTGATAGTGGAGTTGGACACTTTAGGAACTTTCAAGCGGTTATTGGATAGGCACATGGAGCACACCAGAATGACAGGGAGTGCGATAGCTTGATCTTGGTTTCGGACAATGCTCGGCACAATATCGAGGGCCAAAGGGCCTGTTCTATGCTGTACTGTTCTATGTTCTTTGTTCTATGTTCTAACACCAAACTACCCATCTAGCAGTCAGAATTGTTGAGTTAATGATCGCATCCACTCCCATGGACGTTTTCCAGAAAGTCCAAAACAAATAGCGTCAAAGAGGTACTCAAATATCGATGTATATAGGAAATGATTTTCTCAGGAGAACAAAGCTTACAGTGTGATGCCAATTGTTGACGCACTCACTGGAACACCTAGACATAGTAAGACATATGTAAGATGTAGCCTTCTGCATGCTGTAAGCATCCTCCTGTCAATCCCAGTCTGTCCCTTGTTTTTCCCATTTAATTTCTATAATTTTGCTGTTTCAATATTTGTCCCTCGACAATTAATGGTGCCTCCTGCACCTTTAATTTGAGTGGCTGGTAACCTGAAGATTGGCTTTGACCTCCGGGAACGCAGGTTGCAAAGAGCTGTTATATTTTGGATCATCAGATGCAAGGGAGATCAGTGATGACACATCTTGATAGAATTGGCTGCTGGACAATTCAAATTGCTGGGCCATTGCTGAGGGTCAATGCTGATGTTAACACAGTGGTTGCCTTTCTGTTTCTGAATGAGCAGATTCTCGCAATACTTGGAACTGAAGCAGTTTTCACCGTGTGCCTTTTGTTTTCTTCCCGCACTGTGTGCAGATGTTCACTCTCCTGCACGGTGTGCAGTTTCGTACCATTGTGTCGATATTCCGGAGGATACCCGGCCAGTAGACCGTGTCTTTGGCTCTCTTTTTACACTTTATACACTTTTTCTTTCCATTGTGTGCTGCATGGAGTTTGCAGCAAAACTCCATCTGCAACACTCAGGTCTGCTGCCGCATTGTAGAAACGGGAGCAGGATTCTATGGACCATCCTTCGCGAAGATACCTTCTCACCTTCGGTAACATTGGGTTTTTCTTAGTTTCTTCTCATAGTTTCACACCATCAATATAGTTCATCCATTGTGGAGGTTCTTTATTGTGCTTCGTCACATATACCATTGAAGTAACCTAGTCCGTAGCATCTTCAATATGTGTCATGACACCCAAGGCAGTCATTCTCTCCAGCTCTGCCTTTAGTTTGTCCCTTAATGGTGCCGGCACATGTCTCAGCGCATGAATCACAGGCTTTGCATCTTCCTTCAATTGAATCTTGTACATCTATGGTAGTGTACCAAAATCTTGGAAATTTTCAGTCAAATCAATTATGATGGAGTTTCCTTGGAATGAGGGCCTGTTTCAGCATTGTCTGCACTACAGACTCGTCGGTCTAGCTGTAGCTCCTCTCACGCCTCAACTCCAATTAAAGACTCGAGGTCCGCCGCCACAACACAAAATGTCAACTTGTACATTTTTGACATTCACATCAAGTTCACATGTTCCTAACAACAAGATTTCATTCCCATTATAATCTCTTAATACCACTGTTCTGGCAATTATCTTTGGTTGAATTCCCAGCTTTTTTACATTAGACAGGTTACTGAGGTTGGCCGTCGCACCAGTGTTCAGCTTGATGGTTATCACTGTGCCACTTATTTTTAATGGCACTGTCCATTTATCTTTATGATTATCTGCATTCTATTCATTACGTCTGCAGATTGGTACAAATACATTGCTATTTGGTATTAATTGAGTCTCCTTGTCTTCACTGGAGATCACATCTTCAAATAATGTGTCCTCCAGGCATCAATAGCACTAATACACTTTGTTTGGGTCTTTTCCTTGTATAACATTGGGTTGTAAAATGATTCCCACCATTACAGATGGCACATATTTTTCCATAAATTGGCATTGCCGTGGCATATGCCATTTGCCACATTGGGGACCCAAATGGAGGACCAGGTCTGCCATGTGGTGAAGTGCATGTGCACATCAATATATATAGTTATTTATCAATGTATATAGTTATCGGCATGGCCTCTGACCAGCAGGCAGTGATAGAGATACACCATGTGACTCCAGAATTGGGCAGTTGGTAGTAAGTTGTACTCGAGGATAGTCGCACGAGAATTAGCTCCAGGAGAATTCACTGAATTCATTTATTTTGTTACCATTTGTATCATAGTTCTTAGTTATCTTTACACATGCTTATCTTATTAATAAAGCTATCTTACTAGTCAAAGAACTAGATGTTCTGTTTGCATCTGTACGACGGTTAGAATACAGAACATAACAGATGGCTCAAAATGGCCACCCGCACTGGGAGCACGTTTCTTATTCATCTGTGTCTGCCGCCTCTTCTGCCTTTGCACCATAATTATGGAGATTCAACGTATTGAGCTACTTTGCAGCAAGCTCCCTAATGTGACATATTTGAGTCACACTTTCAAGTTTCAGGTCTGTATCCCGCAGAAGCCACTCGCGCACTTTATCATTGGAGATTCTGAAAATTGTCTGGTCCCATATCATTGACGACAGGAGTGTGCTGAAGTTGCACGACTGCGCCTTTAATCGCAATTCAATGAGGAAGCTATCGACTGCCTTTTCTGTGCTCTGGTTGCCCGTATGGAATATATAGCAATTGAAGGTTTCAATTTTTCTCGGTGAACAATGTCGACCGAATTGTTTAAGCACTTCTTCAAAGCTTTTGCTGTCAGTCTTTTTTCAAATACAAAAGTTTTGAAGATCTCAATTGCTTGAGGACCTGCTACAGTGAGCAGCAACGTGATACGCCTCTTATTGGGCTATGTCTGCAGACCAAGGGTTGCAATATAGAGTTTAAACTGTTGCTTAAATACCCTCCAATTTTCATCCAGATTACCGGTAATCTGAAGATGTTGAGGTGCCTTGATGCCTTCCATTCCAGGCTTCAAAGTTTTACTGCGCGTTGAGCACCAGATGCTAGTAGATATCAAGGTTAGTAGCAAAGATGCGTTTCGTTTCTTATTCTTCAAAGTTATCTTTAGTGGTTCAGATTTTGTCGTACAGAATCTTTGAGTTCTTGTTAAATCATCAACGCTGGTACCATGTCATATTCTGCAGACTGGCTGAAGTGAATGATGAACGACAGAACATTTAGTTTAAATAATTTATAGTAGAACAGCTGCATGATAAGATAGCTTGGATGACTAAAATAATAAACTACTAACACTAATCAACTATTGTGGAACTATTGCAGAATATGTTTATTGTCCAGCATGACCTACTCTCAATCCCCCAGACACTGGGACACGTGATACACTGCCACTTAGTCATCGGAGGTTGTGCATAACATTATGTTCAAACTTGCTTTATGCGTATCACCACTGGGAATGCTCTTATCTCAGTAAAGCTGTTAGTCATTCTGGTAGAGTTAGAAACAAGTAAGATTTAAGCAGGCCTGAGGTGGATTGTGAAGGCCCAGCAGTCCACCGGTGCCTTTAATCTCTAAGCATCCTGGGAGGACAGCCTGCTGCAACGACCTTGACATCAGAAGCAAGGACGCTCATCTTTCATTTCATTTTTAAAATTTCAATATTTACCCCTCCCCCTACCTCTGTGTGTGTCTGTCTTGTGTGTGGTTGGGTGGAGGATGGGATGGTAAAAGGGGGTTGTGGTAGATTAGCTGGCCATTAGTTTGTTACAATTGCTACATGTTTCAACTTTAATTCTGTTATAAATAAAGTTATTGTGTTTGACTTACACATCTGGTGCCTGTAAGTCATTGGAGTGGTGAAGTGCCAACAAACTCAGAAATGTTAAACCAATTATTGGTTGATTCACTTATGTTGAAAATCTGGGGTCTGTGGGGCTGGAATTGACTGTGCAGTAGCCCAGGGTATCAATGTGTCAAAGAAATGTCCAGCTTTTCATGAATTCTGCAAGGCATGTGGCAGAAAGGACAATTGGCAGCAGGTGTGTACCAGATGAAAGGCTGATGCAGCTACAAAGAGCCATGAACTGATCCAAATAGACTCGGTATCATTAATAAAATGACCATCAGGTATCCTGTCAGTAATATGTACATGAGGAGATTGACAAACCAGCAAATGGCGATGATGGGCATGTTGATGCCAAGAGACTTAAACACTTTTTTCACTCCATTAATCCCATGGAAATTGTGCTCCCCCAGTGACATCCGAGCGCACAATGGGTCCAGGATGAACAATCTGTGGATGTGTAAAAACCCACTATAATAGGGTGGTGATATCTCCTCTGTCAAAAGGATGTCATTTAGATGTGGAAGCTGTTTTGTCAAGTTATGGCTTAATAAAATGTTTTCATCAGACATTATATTAATGCAAGTACATGTTTTCCAGTCTCTCTCAATGTGCCAGCACGCTGCCTGAGAAATTAGAGTTCAGACATGGGAGTATAATCCCCTCTATGATAAAGATACAGGTTAAATATGTTTACTCTGAGATGAATGATCATTTGTTGGAGAAAACTGCAGGAGAATCTGATTGGGATCGCCATTTTTTTTCCAGTTGAATGCTAATGGTTGGTTAAAATCAGGCAGAAATGTTTTAACATTTCACTTTTCCTTTCGCAGAAAATTTCTGCCGCTTGCAAATCAGCTCCAGATTGGGGTCCATCCTTGGAACAGAACAGAGGGGAAAGATACAGAAACAGCCGCATGAGACTTTTGGCCTCTCCCGAGATGTGAACATTTGAGGGAAATTTTCTGTTTGATTTATAACCAATGGCCTTGAAAACCCATCACCGTCTGGTCAGTCCACGTTAACTGCAGTAACTCCACCAGGACCCAGACAGAATGTTGTCTGACGTTTCCTCTGCCCACTGCAAATGTGGGCATCAATTTGGGACAGGATGCTGCAGGGTAGAATTTATGAGCATCAACGTTCCTACACCGTGAACCATCAGTCATTCTCCTGCCTGAGTCCCGGTGTTAATACAGAAGATCCCAGTCACTGAACATTGTAGACAAGATCTCCTGTCCTTCCATTAACCACAGAATGTGGGTAAGATTGGCACAGAGATCCACACTGAGTTTTATCACTAAATGCTGACAAAATCAGCATAAACGGCAGTGCGGGCTAAAATCCCGTGTCAGGCCAGAATAAATAGAAAAGATTACTATTTTAGTAAGATTTAAGATTTCCTAATAAGAGAATCGGGAAACTAGACTCTCGCAGGTGAGATCTTGTTTTCTAATTTACTCCATCCCTCGCCGGTGACATAACGAGGAGGATTAAAATTTCATTAAAGGCTGCCCGGCCATATGATATATGCTCCGATCCCTGTGTGGTGGGGGGCGAGTTGATCCAATGTCTGTGGAGTGGATGGAGGGGGGAGTGGGTCCAATGCGCGTGGTGGGGGAGTCCCCTCAATGCCTGTATAATGGAGTGGAGTGTCCCCGATGTCTGTGTGGTGAGATGGGGGGGGGGGGAGTGGCTCCATTGCCTGTGTTGTGGGGGGGGGGGAGTCACACTGATCCCTGTGTGGTTGCAGGTGTCACTCCGATGCCTGTGGGATTGGGAGGGGTTGGTGCATGTGGCAGGGCATCCTCATGCTTGTGGGGAAGGGCGTCCCCCAAATCTTGTGTGGGGTTCCCCCGTGTCCATTGGGTTTGGGGGGAGGGAGGGGTAGAGAGGTTGTGGGTGGAATTTATTTTTCGAGATAGCGTCCTGATCGCTGTGGCGACAACCTTGCCGACTCTATCAGGCTCCTCCCTGCCAGAGTGACGTCCAAAATCAGCCCCCAGATTCACTGTGCACTGAATGCCAGAAAGTCCAGAGAGAAGACTGCAGCAGTGCAGCTCTATGCACAGAGCGGGCGATGACTGACTGTCCATGTGTAATGCTGGTGGTTAGTGTTCAGTCGTGACTTGTTAACTGATCCTGAATCATCCCAGGAACTGAATATCATTTGATCAATGACTTCGAGCTCTAATTTGCAGGTTGAATTTGTACAATTGTAACTGGAATTTTTCATGCTCATTTTATAGATATTTTACCCAGGGTTATAATCTGTTATTCTGCAATGTACATAATAGATTTAATTTGCTTCAATCATTGTAGAACAAGCTCAGACTAGCTTCGACGATCAGTGTTCAGGTCTGCAACTTAAGTACACAATTTTACAGTCTCCACCATCTCATGTAACTGTCATTTATAAATCTAATGGGCGGGATTCACCGGTCTGCTAGCCGCATTTTCCTGAGCGGCGGGCCTTCACTGGCAGTGAGATCCTCCATTCCGGCAGCTGGCCAATGGGATTTCCCACTGTGGGCTCCCAAACGCCGTCGGGAAACACTCAGGCGTGGGTGCGCTGCTGCAGGAGTTGAGGATTCCGCCCATGGAGAATTCAGCGGAATACCTTTATATTGGCCATAACCCAAAACTTTTTCTATTTGCGACAGAGCTATTCAGCCACAGTTGAAATGACAGTATGAAATTAGTCCCTCGGACAATCCATCGCAATCCCTCTTTCTGACAACTGCCTGATGCTACACTAGACTCTTATTATCCTTGGTGTCACCTTTGACCCTGAGATGAGATTCCCACCAAATATCCGGGGCATTAGGACTTCTATTTCTACTTCGCTAACATCACCCAACTCATCAAGCAGAAATCTAGTCGGGTGTGGAAACAGGCAACTTCATGTCTCCAGAGCCAAGGCACCCCATTTATCCAGACACCGGAAAAGCAGCTCGCCGTGGCGCAGTGTGGCCAGTGAAAGACAGGAGACCCGGCATCTGGGATCTAGCCGGCTTGCAACGCCTCACGAGTTTCAACGCAACGTCGGGAGACATTGCAAGGGGTATCCCGCCCACAATGGGCAGGATCAGTCTTTGGGAAATCTGCATATTAGAGCAAGGTTGGAAGCTTTACTCTAATGTGCAGATTCCCGAGATACCAGAGGCTTTTGGGATCTAATCACTTTGGGCTGGTTTCTTCGTTTTCCGACGCCAAAATCGTGAAACGCGATTGGGCGAAGAATAGCTTCCGACACCGAAATCACAGTAGATGCCGGTTTGAAGCCAAATTGGGATGCTCCGGCACCCCCATAATGGTGAAAACTATGGCGCTCACCGCGCAGGCTGAAAGTACTATAGGCATATTAGCCTGTTGTCCAATGCCCGGGCTTCCGTGATTCAACGCCTCCGAAGGGCCGAGTTCCCAATGGGTATACAAATACAACTTGTGGGTATACAAATCGTGAACCTGGCATCCTGGCTGCTGAGCGAGAGAGAGAGGTAGGAAATGGCGTGGAGTGACTGCGGACTGCTGGCCCGGACACTGGCTGTGCTGGCTGCAGTGGGGGAGGGAGGGCCTGACAGGGCCGGGAGAGGGGGAGACAGGCCGAGCAGCCAGGGAGCCCCACCCACAGGATTGGGCGATTCCCAGGCACCGACTGCCATTACAGCGGCCATCTTGTGACCAGCCACCTCGGCCTGTGGTTCTACACGATGACACTGGCCATAGGGGTGCACCCATCAACGCACCCCACATCCCGCAACAGTGCACCCCCCCACCCCCGAACACCCCGTCCAACCGGCAGACACCCCCGGGAGAACACAGGGCCACACCCACGGCAGCCCCCAGTGTGGGCAGTGCCATCAAACGGTGGCCCTGGCAACAAGGACAGGTGCCAGAACCGGGGGGCATTGCCGGGGCTGGGGTGCGGGTGGGACATGGGTGGATGGGTGCCACAGTTCCAACCAGGGCCACCATGTAGCCCATGATACCTAGTTGGGCATGGGAGTATATGCCATGCTAACATGTTGGCTTTTCACCCCTTGCAGAGAATGGCTTTCGGACACCAAACCGCAATGCTGGTCGCCATGACAATGGCTGCTGCTCTGCATGATGCCCTGTGACATCGTGGGCGGAGGCCGCTCAGAGATGAGGCGGTGGCTGCAGCAGAGGAGCAGGCTGCAGAGGAACAGTGGCAGCCACTCAGACTGGAGGGCAGGCCTCTCAACAGGCCGAGGAGGAGGAGATGCCAAGGGGGCACCAGATGAGGCCCCACGTGTACCACAACTGCATGTCGTTTGAAGAACTGCCGGACCGAGCATGCAGACGGAGACTGTGGATGAGCAGAGAGACTGTCAGACACATCTGCCAGATGATGCAGACCTGGCACCATGGGGGTATGCTCCCGGTGACTGTCATGTTGACAGTTGCCCTCAACCTTTATGCCATGGGGTCCTTCCAGTCACCGAGTGGGGACCTGTCCGGGATATCGCAGATGCACAGGTGCATCCGTTCCATCATGTAGGGCCTATGTGCCCAGACGGACCAGTACATCCAGTACCATGCAGACCGCGCCTACCAGGATGCCCGGACGGGGGGGGGGGGGGGTTGTTCGCTGCCATCCCTGGGATGCCCTGGGTCCGGGGGTGTGATCGATGGCATGCATGTTACCCTCAGGCCACCGGCAGGTCAGTGTACACCAGCAGAAAGGGTGATCACTTTATGAATGTCCAGCTGGTGTGCGACCAACGGATGTGCATTATGCACGTCTGAACCCGGTACCCGGACAGCGTGCACAACGCATTCATACTGGCACAGTCGGTGAGTGGGGTGTGGAGGCCCTCATGTTTGAGGGCCCCCCCCCACCCCGGCTGCGGGGCTGGCTGCTGGGCGACAGGGGTTACCTGTTACGGTCATGGCAGATGACACCTACCCGGAGGTCACAGACGCAGAGGCCCTCTACAACGATGCGCATACAGCGACCAGGGGTGTGGTCGATAGGTGCTTCGGAGTCCTCAAGCTGCACTTCAGGTGCCTGGATCGCTCTGGAGGGGCCCTCCAGTACGAGGCTAGGGAGATCGTCTGCATCCTTGCTGCATCGCCCTCCACAACTTTCTGGCCAGACAGGCCTAAAACACTATGCCTCAGTAGTTCCCCAGACGGTACAGCAGGAGTGGAGGCATCCTGCTGTGACTCCTACCCTGCGACAAAGGTCCCCATTGGTGCATGTCTCCTGGGGCGACCCAGCCTGGATGGGCCAGGCTGCTCGGGCGTCCCGGGTGGCGTGAAGCCGCCCTGTTCTGCCCAGTACCCATCAGATGCAGCAGGGGTGGGGGTGGCGGGGAGAATGGGGATGTCCGAGGTGCTGTGCTATTCCGGCACCTCCCCTGCGGGAGTCACCAGCACGGGGCCCAGCACCTCCTCCTCCCTTGGGGTGCCCGATTGCTCCCGGGCTACTCCATGGGATGGGGGTGCGAGCGAGGCCAGCCCCTGAGGCCCTCTCACCACCTGGCTCTGCCAATCCTGGAGGCCCACTCTTCTCAACAAGGGTCTGCATCCTCGCGGTCTTGGTGCCCAGGGAGTGGACCATCTCTGTCTGGGATTGTGCCGCCACACTGAGGACCTGCACCACGTCAGTCAGTGTCCAGGCTACATCCCTCTGGGTTTGTGGGCCACCTCTCTCTGGGTGTGGGCCACCTCCCTCTGAGTCTACGCCACGTTGGCCAGTGCCTAGGCAATGCCGCCGTTCCCAGCCATGGCCTGCTGTGACTGGGCCACGCTGAGAAGCGCCACTGCGATGTCCAGGTGGCTCTGGTACATGGCCGCCTATGAGAGGGCAGCCCTATCCTGAGCCTCGGCCCCCGCCTGCACAGAATGCCCCAGGCCTTGTACACATTTACCCATATCTGACACCGTCACCCTCACTGCCTCCACCGCAGACCCCACCCATGCGTTGTTGGCCTGGGTGGCACGTATGGCCAACACCACCCCCTGCTCCTGTACGTGGATGGACTCTTCCACCTGTGCCTGTAGGTGCTGGAAGCCGGCCATCACCACCTTCTGTAGTCCCTGGGTGTCTGGCTGCACCTCCACTGTGGGTGGGACTGGATGTTCCAGAAAGCCAAGACCTGTCTGGACAGCAGCTAGTTCCTGGGGCTGGCATGCCCTCTGATCGTGTGCCCTCTCAGCTGCTCCTACCTCCACCTGCTGTACCGGACACGATGTGTGGTGCACACCAGATACTGTTCCAGGAATGTGATTTGAGAGTACCTTTAAGAAATGGGTGTTTATAAATGGTTGTGTATATAAATATCTGCAGTGAGAGTACCTCACTACCAGCCAGGGGCTGTTTAGCACAACGCTAAATTGCTGGCTTTGAAAGCAGACCAAGTAGGCCAGCAGCACGGTTCGATTCCCGTAACAGCCTCCCCGAACAGGCGCCGGAATGTGGCGACTAGGGGCTTTTCACAGTAACTTCATTTGAAGCCTACTCGTGACAATAAGCGATTTTCATTTCATTTCACCTTTAAGAAATGGATGTTTATTACTGCAGTGATGTCAGAGAGTGGGGTGGAGCTGGGCTGTCTGTCAGCTTTTTTCTTTCGTTTTAGGCTGTTTTCTGCAGGGTGTGTTTTAGTTTCAGTTTCAGTGATGGAGCTGAAGCCAGACCAAGGAGGTGTGCTGTTGATCTCTCTGCAATCAAAAGTCTATCTCTTGATTATTTGGTGAATTGAGAATTATAAATGTTCTCAGTAGTGAATGTAAACCGAATGTGCTTCTGTTGAAAGGTGTTTCTTCTGTCTTCTGGATGTTGTTTGGGAAGTTATTAAGGATTACTTAGTGTTGTATTCTTTTGGGGTTGTATTTGAATTGATGGTTGCTAAGATATGCACTATATATTTTAAAAAGGTTAACTTGAGTTCATAGGATAAACATTATTTTGCTTTAAAAAAATATTTTTCCATTTCTGCTGTGCCACACCTGCAGAGTGGGCCATATGCTCCCCCCCATACCACAATCTATAACAAGTTGTGGGTCAGATGAACTCCATGATACACTTTGGGGTTCTCTGAACCCTGGCCCATAACACTAAGTACACTTGAGAGTCCCACGTCCCCCGTCCCCCCCCCCCTCACCCTCCCGCAGACACTATCGCCCCCTCATCATACAAATGGGCATCACCCCACATCCCTTCCCCCCAAATGATGACACCTCATTATGGGCTCCCTTTGCAGCCTCCCGCTCCATCTTTCAGGTCCCCCCCGCAACCATTATGAGGCCCCTTCATGCCCGCCCTTCACCCTCCCCATCCTTCATCCTTCATATCCCCCCTCAGCCCCGGTTGCATGGGCATGCCCGAACCTTGGAAGTACCACACTGGCACCCATGCACCCCACCACCCAGGGTCTACAATGGCCTGGGAGATCCCCCTTCCCCCCCAAGGTGCCGATACACCTGATCCAATTTGTGTGGACCAGTAATAAACAACGCCTGGCTGAGGCCTTGCTGAGGAGATGGTTAGTTCATGAGAGTCCAGAGTATCCAGCGTATGGATATTTAAATGAGTCGAATAATTCATTTAAATATGCATATCTAGTTCTCACCCAACACATCATTGATGTGGACTGAATTCATTTTTAAAATGAGAGAGATATTCAGCCGAAGGACGTACACAGGCCCTCACAAAAGAACCGACAGAAAGACAGGCGTACATGTCAAATTGATCCATGTGGTGAGGAAATGTTGATGTGGAGATCATGCAGTTGCCCAGAGTGTTCTGCTAATATGCCGGTCTTTGATTTTGCTGTTCAGCCGTTACATTCCATCGATTCTTTCTGACACTGAATAATCTGAATAAGACGGAACCACTGTCACCCCTGAGGGTTATCGTTTAAATCATTACAGAATTTGGGTAAAAGGAAATTCTGTTCCCCAATATTCCAATACTAAAATGTGGAATTCCCTGCCGAAAGCTTTTTTACCGCTTTACTTCACATTCCTCCTTCCACACATTTTTTAAAAACCTACCACTTTAACCAGGTTTTAGATCCTCTGTCCTTCAAGCATCTCACGAGAATGGGGGCTGGATTCTTCCGTCCCGCCCACCGCAAGAAGGCCACGGGCGAGACGGCAACAATGGAAAAATTCCATTGACCTTGGGGGTGGGATTCTCCGGTCGCCAGGCAAACACAGCCAGAGAATCCCACCTCTGGGTCAGATTTTGCTTTATTAAGACCCTGTCAACCACCTTTGGATATTTTATTTCAAGGCTTCCCAAACTGTTCCAGCCACAGAACCCTTCTGACCTCCCAAGAGGACTGACGGAATTCCTAAGAAATATTTTTTCGTACCTTGAAGAATTAAGCCACCACAAAAAAAAACTGTTGATTGTATAATAGGTACAAACATACAAAAAAAAGTTTTAAAAGATGTTTCTATGTCTTATATGTATATATTCATTATAATTAAAATGTTCTCTTATTCAACAAACACTTGCAAGTCTTACTTTCTTTTTGTCATTTTTTATGGGATGGTGTTGCTGATCATTTGCTCACCAATTAATTTAAAACTGGGAGCGCTGCTCGAGAGCTGGGTTCTCATTTCAGACACGCACACACACACTCACCTCTCTCTCCTCTCTCCCACACACACACTCCCCCTCCTCTCTGTCTCACACACACCCCTCTCTCACACAGTCAACCCACTCACACTCACCCATCTCTCTCATACATACACTCATCTCTCCCCCCCTCCACACACACACACAAACACACTCACCTCTCTCTCACACACACCCACCTTTCACTCTCTCACACACACTCACCTTTCAGTCTCTCACTCACACTCACCTCACTCAAACACACCCACACTTCACAAACGGATACACACACACACACACACTCACCTCTCTCTCACACATACGATCCACTCACACATCAGACTCCAGCACCCCTGGCATTTCTCGGGTCTGCCATAGACTGTTCTACCTCGGTTCTGGCTCTCTCAGCCCCCATGGTGCCTCTGGGCCCTTTCCACCAGTGGTGATTGTGTATCAGTGTAGATGCAATACAGCTGAGCAGGCTCTAGAGGGAGCACGGGAGGGAGGACGGGAGAGCTATAAATACAGAGGGACAGGAAGTGAGGAGACACTTCACAGAAGGGGGACTTGGCAGCAGGACAAGCCGGCAGCATTTGAGGTAGCTGTAAGTTAAGACAGAACAAATTCACAATAAAGCATCTTCTCTAACTTTGAGACTACGAGCTTTATTAAGACAACCATGTGTTGATCGCAGATTGCGCATTCTCCCCATGCCTGCGAGGGTCTAACCCCCACAGCGCAAAAACATATGCAGGGTTGGTGGATTGGCCACACTAAATTGCCCCTTAATTGAAAAAAAAAATGTAATATTCTAAATTTATATGTAAAAAAGAGAATCCATTACCCCAGTTCTCGAATCCTCAGCCTGGTATCCAACTAGTCAGGTCCTCTCAGAACATTTTAGGTGTGCAGCGGAATCTTCCATCGGTGAAATCCTCCGGTACGCTGGCAGCACACCCATTCCCGTGGGTTCCCGATAGTGTGAGTAGTCCACAATGGGAAACCCCACTGGCCAGGACCCGAAAGTCACGCTGCCGGCGGAAGGCCTATATGCACAGTCGGCATAATGCATCACATTCAATGTGGATCACGGTGCACGGGCAGTTGGGTTTGCCACCATCGCCGAGCTGCCCACAATTCCAGGGGATGATCAATGTGATGCATGTTGCCCAACGAGCACAGGCCTATGATGGGTCGGTCTTCACAAAGGTTCCACTCGATGAACGTGCAGCTGGTGTGTGACCATGAGCCATGCATCATGGATGTGGCGGCCTGCTGCATCCTCCACAACTTTACGCAGCAGAGGGACGACACGCTGCAGGAACTGGAAGAAAACCAGGCTTCATCCAACGAGGAGGACGTGAGGAAGGGTGAGGATGGGTAGGACATGGAGCCCATGAAGGACCAGGATGCAGCACAACGTCTGGACAGATGCACACCAGACACTCTAATCATATTTAGCTTCACTAATTAGGGTGCCTGGCCAGCAGCATGGACATCCCATCCCACCCCCCGATTCTCCCAGTCGACCACCCCGTCCCATGAACGCCCTCTTTGTATACCTGCATCACTGCGGGGTGAGGACCCTGGGTTGGCAGTAACAGCAGGTCTAGTCCATGGGAGGATAATGACGTTCCGCTCTGGAATGCGCTCTGGTGCTCCTCACCATTTGAAAAGCTCCGACTCCTGCCAATGGCAACACTTTCCACCGTCCACTTGGACGATCCCTGCACGTGAGCAGGCCATTCTATCACAAGGTCCCATTGAACCCCTGGGATAGCAGAGATGGGGATGGGGGGGTGGGGAGGGGGTAGGCGGGGTTTGGGGTGGAGAGGAATGGGGGGGTACCAGAGCAGTGAGCGCTGGCTGACCTGAGATACTGGCCCAACACCCAAAATCTGCCCACCTCTCCTCTACCCCCTCTGCGTTCAGCCCAGTGCAGGCCATTCCTCACAACACACAGGTTGAAATGTTGTGCACAGGTGTTTATTGTGAAACCGTGAACATATAGGTACAGTTTTGTGCCCCAGCTCCTATCGTTATACTGTGTGTAGCACCCGTGCTAACTTGACTGGCGTCTACATTTCTGGCCTTAAGGGGCATAAAGCCTAGGTGGATCCCTCGATGGTACATCAGGAGTGGAGGTGGCCTGCTGTGATTCCCACCTTGTAACCTGTGTCCCCATTGGCAGCCATTTTATGGGGTGCCCAGGCCTAGATGGGCCCGGCTGCTGCTCGGGTGTCCCAGGTGGCATGGTGGCGCCCTGATCTGCCCATTGTCCATCAGATGCATTGGGGCCAGGAGTGGGGGTGGGGGAAGTCTGAGGCTCAATTGTTTTCTGGCACCACCCCTGTGGGGGGGTCATTGGCACAGGCCTGATCATACCCTCCTCCCTCGGGTTGCCCGATGGCCCCTGGGCTACTGCTTGGGATGGGGGTGCGAGCAGAGCTAAGCCCTGAGGCCCCCCTAGTGTCGCCTGACATGGAGGCCTTCTCCTGTCTTGACCAGCATCTCAATGCTCGCCACTGTGGAGCACAGAGAGTGTTCCACATCTCTCATGGTCTGTGCCACATCACCCAATGACTGTGTTGACAACCTCTGTGCCTTGCTCAGGTCAGCCAGCACACAGGCAATGACGCTGACGACCTCAGACATGACCCACTGTGACTTGGCCAATGTCCAGGTGACCCTGGTGCATGGCTGCCTGTGACAGGGCAGCCTTGTCCTGTGCCTCGGCCACTGACTGCAAAGAGTGTCTCGGGCCTTGGATATCCTGATGTAATGATACTCTGGGTGAATACGCAGTCAGTTCCAGCCCACAGCCCCCGGAGTCCTAATATAAGTACCGGGCGGCATGGTAGCACAATGTTTCGTCATAGCTTCGGGTGCCATGTTCGTTTCCTGGCTTGGGTCACTATCTGAGTGGAGTCTTCACCTTCTCCCCGTATCTGTATGGGTTTTCTCCCTGGGTGCTCCAGTTTCCTCCCACAGTCCAAACATGTGGAAGGTAGGTGGATTGGAATGCTAAATTGCCCTTTGTGTCCAAAAAGGTTAGGTGGGGTTACTGGGTTACGGGGATAGGGTGGAGGTGTGGGCTTAAGTAGGGTGCTCTTTCCATTGGCCGGTGCAGACTTGATGGGCTGAATGGTCTCCTGCACTGCAAATTCCAAAATTCTATGATAAGTAGTTGTCCAATAATTTCTGTTTCCCTGAAATCTTTGCCCCTCGATGACTCCAAAGAGTTACAGGAGCTGGATTCTCCGGTTGCCGACACCAAAATCGTGTTCAGCGAATGGCTGGAGAATACAAATTCCCAACGATATCAGGGGAAGCGCCGCTTTTGCGATGCACCGCCCCCCCCCTCCAAAGCGGTATACTCGCATGATACACCATGCCACATATCAACGGCCTCAGGCCATTGCCTGAGGCCCCCCCCCCCAAATGCTCCGCTCCTGACCAGTCGAGTTCCCAACGGCATGGGACACGTGTGGTCATATCCGTCGGGAACTCGGCATGCCGGCTGCAGACTCAGTCCAGCGGCGCCACAGTTAAAGGAGGGCCGGGGGGAGGGGGGGGGGGGGGGGGGGGTGGTGGACATATTCGGGGCTGGAGGCCCTGTGGTGGGGCAGTCCTTGGCGCGCGAACCGGCCAAAGGGGGGACTATTTCGCGGGTTGGGTCCGTGAGCGGCCTCTGCCATGAAGCACGGCGTAGCCGCTGCACTCCGCCACAGTGCGCATGCGCAGCCATGGACCCGGCAATTCTCCAGGCCGTATCGGCAGCTAGAGCTGGATACTGTACGCTGCCACCCTGCTAGCCCTCAGTAAAACGGGGAATCCGAGGCCGTTTTGTGTCAATTTTCCAACAGTTCACATGCGAGAGTGGGGGCATAGCCCCAGAATTGGAGAATCCAGCCCCAGATTTATATGTAAGACATTAACAAACTATTTATTAATAACAGAAGAAAAAGATGAATAAAAAAATAACAGGACAATGATCTACCAGTGTACTTAATCCCAATACCCCTTCCACTCCCACCCAGACAGACACAAGACAGACACAAGGGGCGCAATTCTCCGACCCCCACGCCGGGTGGGAGAATCGCGGGAGTTCCGGGCGATTCCCGACACGCCGCCCTGGCACCCGCACGCGATTCTCGCACCACCCCCCCAAAACGGCGTGCCGCATTTCACGACAGGCCGCTTGGAGAATTACCGCTCGCCGTTTGTAACGGTCAAGCGGCGATTCTCCGGCCCGCATGGGCCGAGCGGCCTGCCCAATCCGACAGGTTCACGCAGGCACCAACCAAACCTGGTCGCTGCCGGAATGAACAGCGCGCGAACGCTGCGTGTGCAGCCTGTGGGGGGGGGGGGGGGGGGGGGGGGGGGGGGGGGAGGGAGGATCGAGCACCAGGGGGGCGCTCAGTAGGTGTCTGGCCCGCAATCGGTGCCCACTGATCGGCGGGCCGGCGTCTCTAAAGGACGCACTCTTTTCCTCTGCCGGCCCGCAAGATCAATCCTCCATGTCTTGCGGGGCGCCCGCGGGGAGGACCGCAACCGCGCAATTTACGCAGCGCCGCTTTGACGCGGTGCCAAGGCCCGGCGTGCGTAATTGACGTGGCGCTGCTCCTAGACCCCGGGGGTGGGAGAATAGGGGACGAGGAGCGGCCTCTGACGCCGGAGTGAAACACTCCGGTTTCACTCCGCCGTCAGCACTTAGTCTCTCGATGGGAGAATTTCGCCCAAGGTACGGGTTGGTGAGGATTAAAAAAACGGGGATTAAAGGGTAGGATTGATATGACTGCTGTGGTTGCAGCCTCTTGGAATAGATTTGCTCAAAGGATTTAACGTTTGCACAGTTCCATCTTTCTGCCACAAGATAGAGCTAGATACAGTAATTTGCAGATCAGTGTAATTCAAATAGCTAGCCACCAGATCGTCCTGTACATAGAATGTTCAGATTAGTGCACTTCTTCTCATCTACCACCAGATGGAACTTTTGTCTCCCAGTGAGATGAATGCAGCTTTGGCCCTGGAATTACCAGTCTTTCACTTGCCTGATTCTTGTAGAAGACTCTTGCGGTTTTACCATGCTCTCACCTTAAGCCTCAATTTTGAGCTCTTCCCAGCCCTTCAGACATATTGTTGAAAGGTTGCAGAGTTGGTGAGTTTTCTTATTCCAGAAGCCTGCCACAGATTGAGGTCTGTCTGCCTTCTCACTAGGAAAGCCTTCACAGAACTGTCTTGGAGGTTTTAGACAAGGCCTGGCCAAAGAGAATAAGAGTTGCAGAGGCAGAAACGTTCTCAGAACTAAAACAAAAGTTGGAACATCGCAGAAGATTCGCCTTCTTTCCTGAAAGTTTCTGACTGGCTTCACCAATCACAGGCAACAATACGAGAAGGCCGCGAATTGGCTGCTTGCCAAGTCTATCAAATCAACATCACAGGTTCTATCACAGAATCAAAAGGGACGTCTTGGCTTGGTCCATTAAGACAGGGGTGTTCAAACCCTGCCTAAAGTCTGTACTTTAACAGAAATCCCAAATGTCACAGCAATGTTGCAACAACTAATACGAAGACTGCAGACCGAAGCTGGCTGTAGGGCGGGGATAAAAAGAAGAACAGAGTACAGACTAAAGGTTTTAGAACAATATCCTAACACGGATCCATGGCCAATACTTTCGCCCCCCCCCCCCCTCCCCCCCTCCCCAGGCCTCCACCAAAGATGAGATAGGTGCCAAGGGGAACCAGAACTCAGCGGAGTCTCACTTGCTCGCCCGATGCGACTTCTGCCTCGGCAACTGTCCTCCCTCCAAGCCCACCAATCCAGTTCAGTGGCCATTGCTCCACTGAGGGGAGGGGTTACAGATCCGGTGGTCCACCTCCAGTCTTTTCCCTCTCCAGGAAATTGTGAGCTGCCTCTTCCTGGGTGGGGAGACAGAAAGTATACAGTGATAGGCAGTCGGACACATGTAGCACATGGGAATTGGAAGCTGGTGGCCTTCGTGGCCAGGGCACCCAGCCTTCATGGCTTGTATCGGTGCTGGCATATGGTGCAGGATGGGGAGCGGATACACTGCCGGCGGGTTGGGGGGTGGGGAGAAGTAGGATTACGGATGGGTGGTATGGGTGTTGGTACCAGCTGGCTACTCACCCCCGCCGCCCTGAGGAGGTTATGCAGTTTGTTGCAGCACTACTGTCCAATCCTGGCGGTGGGTCCCATGGTGCATCTGTCACTTGTACCCAGGTCCAGTGGCAGGTGGCAACTTCCTTCCCAGCCCGGGGTACAGGATAGCCACCCAATTCTCCATGGTGCCCAGTCGGGTCTCCAGTTCTGTGCCCATGAACCGTAATGCCACTCTCTGTGCTCCCATTTATTGGCTGGGACAGTTGTGTGTGTGGGGAATGGAGTGTTGATATGCAGCTGCAGCTTGTCAGCCTCTTGAATGTCAATTCTGTCTCTGACGTCCGATGCAATTTCCCATTGGATTTGATCGTCTTCCATGTGGCACCAGTGCTAGCCCATTAACGGTTGTTGAATTGCTCCGGAAGAGGCACCAATTTTGCTATTGTAGAAGTCCACCGATTCTGCCCTGGCACTGAAAGGGAGCATCCCACCTGGCTCATAGTGACCGTGAGGTCAGCCATAGTAATAACTTTGGATCCCTTCAAAAAGGTACGGAAAGGACGGATCTGTGATTGGACACCCAGGTGACGACGGTGTGGGAATTGGAAAAAGCGGCCACAGACCAGATTGATTGGATCACCGCGCTCGAGATAGAAGTGGCAATGGTGGTGGCGGTCCAGGGAGCCGTGAAGGGGAAGATGGAAGACCAGGTGAACAGGTCTCGCTGCCAGAACCTCAGAAGGATCGGGCTACCTGAGGGAACAGAGGACAGAAACCCAAAGGAATATCTACACAGAGGCTTGGATAGCTGGTCAGGGGAACAAGCCCCCAGAGGTAGACAGGGCCCAGAGGTCGCTCCAGCAAAGCCCCAAAACAGGAGAACCACTGCGGATGATTATTGCAAAGCTCCACGAATTTTGAGACGAGGAGCGAAGTCTGAACTGGGCGCGAAGTAGTGGTGCTGTAAATGGGAGGGACATTCCATCACATTGCGCCGGGCTGAGTTCAATGGCAGGCTTGTTCAAGAACACGGTACAGTTCGGAATGCCGCACTGGCAAGACTTTGGGTGACATGCGGCAGTAAGGAACATTATTTGAACATGCTGGGAGTTGCAGATTCATTCATCTGGATCAACAGGCTGGGAAGACAGCAATCATGGACACATCTGGACCATTAACAATGTTTCTTCTGAGCTTAACACTTGCACGTCCTGTGGATCGAAAGGACAGGCAGTTGGCAGAGGGGGTAGGGTTGCCTTGCAAGTAAGAAATGAACTGAAATGAACCTTGGACCCTATATCGCTTCTTGCATAGAATCTGTGTGGGTAGAGTTTTTAAAAATAAATTTAGAGTACCCAATTATTTTTTTCCAATTTAGGGGCAATTTAGCATGGCCAATCCATTCATATCTTTGGGCCATGGTGGGGAGACCCACGCAGACACGTGGAGATGAGAAAACTCCACACGGGATCGAATCCGGGTCCTTGGCACCATGAAGCATCAGTGTTAACTACTGTGCCACTGTGCTGTGTTTCTGTGTGGATAGAGTTGAGAAATCACAAAGGTAAAAAGACCCTGATGGGAGTTATGTACAGGCCCCCGAGCAGTAGTCAGGATTTGTGACAGAAAACAAATCAGGAGATAGAAAAGGCAATATCACAATAATCATGGTAGACTTCAATAAGCAGGTGGACTGGGAAAGTCAGATTGGCAGTGGATCCCCAGAATTTGTTTTTGGAATGTCTAAGAGATGTTTTTTTGGAGCAGTTTATGGTAGAGCCACTAGGGAACTGGCACTTCTGGATTTAGGGATGTGTAATGAGGCAGACTTGATTGGGGAATTTCAGATGAAGGAACCCTTCGGGAGCAGTGACCACAATATGATAGGATTTATCCTGCAGTTTGAGAGGGTGAAGCTGGAATCAGATGTAAAGGTTTTACAATTGAATAAATGTAACTACAAAGTCATGAGGGAGAAGCTGGCCAGAGTTGATTGGAAAGGGATCCTAGCAGGGAAGACAGTGGACCAGCAATAGCAGGAGTTTGTGGGTTATTCGGGAGGCACAACAGAAATTCACCCCAAGGAGGAGGAAGCATGCTAAGGGGAGGGTGAGGCATCCATGGTTGACGTGGGAAGTCAAGAACAGCATAAAAGCAAAAGAAAAAGCTTGCAAAATGGCGAGGATTAGTGGGAAGCCAGAGAATTGGGAAGCCTTTAAAAGTCAGCAGAGGACAACTAAAAAAACAATAAGGGGGAAGAAGGTGAAAAATGAGTATAAGCCAGCTAGTAATATAAAAGAAGATTGCAAGAGTTTTTTTTGATACATAAAGGGTAAGAGAGAGACAAGAATAGACATTGGATCACTGGAAAATGAGGCTGGAGAAGTAGTAAAAGGGAAAAAAGGCAGAGGAACTGAATAGTTACTTTGCATCAATCTTCATGGTGGAAGACACCAGTGCCAAAATACAGGAGAATCGGAGGGGGCGAGGTGGAGAGGCAGAGGTGAATGTTGTGGCCATCACAAGAAGGAGGTGCTGGGGAAACGGAAAGGTCTGAAGGTGGATAAATACTCCGAACCAAATGGGCTACACCCCAGGGTTCTGAAGGAAATCTGCTATTTCTGATAGGTAAAAGGATCATTAATTAGCCATTTTGTTATAAATATAAAAGCCCAGTTCAAAAATCATTTTAAAATGGATCTCATCATAACACTGCAATTCTCAGTTTGCAAAAGCACATAGCTTGCAATAATAAAGCACAGCATCTGAAACATTTTGCAGTCGAGCTAGAAGCAGATGCAACATTTTTACTGAGGGTCAAATCGACATTATAGTTCATGTGAGCTCTTCATTGTTCAAAATAAAGTAATTGCAGATTTCAGCACATACCAGTCCAATGATAAGAGCAGAGTTTACATTCCAATACACATTTAAGAATTCCACATGCAACATTTATATTAACTTCAAATTTCAACGAGATAATGTTGCACATTGAAGATGGACAACCCAATCATCGAATCAAATGTATTGAAGACTCATCCAAACCAATCAGCATGTTACAGGGGTAGGAACAGATTGACTCAGATTGATAACAAATTCCTTACAGACAGTGGTCTGGTCAGCCATCTTCATTCGTGAATCATCCTATACTATTTGCTTGACTATCTACTATCTTTATTTCTTCTTTCATATTTCCACTCTAACTCTTGTCGGCAAGCTATTTTGCTTTGAGCAAGAAACCATTGCTGTATTTTTGAAGTTCAAGTCGTTTGTAAGCTACTAAGTTTAATTATCTCTTGAAAGTCTTCTGCTGGCAGGGGCTTTCTTGAGACCATTTGATTTGTAACCACAAAAAGATTTCAAACTCTCAATTACAATCAATCAACACACAATAAAGATTTAATTTCGCACCCGAGACGTGTAGTGCAAATTTCTGCTTAGTTAAGTGTATACGAGACTACACTTAACCACGGCTAGAATTCAACAATTGACGTAGCATGCAGAGGAGAGGAGCGCAAAGTCAACGGTCGGAAAGAGTCGGAGGAAATCGGAAGACCGAAGATCGTACCGTTAGTGGAAATGCCAGAAGGACGGAAGACCCAAGACATCTATCCGAAGAATGGCTAGACTGGGGTAACAAAATATTTTTTCACCCATTAAAAGTCTTAAATCCGCAACTGCTAGTGCTTTGACCCCTCTAGAAAGGACCTGTAAAGAAAGAGCTATTCAATCGGGTGCAGGCCGTATAACTAAATAAAATACAACTGTATTGTTGTGAAATTGTAATCTTCAAATTACACACACTTGTTTACGACCAAAAAATACGTTTATAAGGCAGGATTCATGACGGACGAAAGCCCTAAAATAGACTGGGGCGGCATTCTCAGACCCTCCCGGGGGGTTGGAGAATCGCCCGGGGCCGGCGTCAATCCCGCCCCCACCGTGTCCTGAATTCTCCGCCCCCCAAGATTCGGCGGGTGCGGGATGTGGTGAGATAACCACTGTAGTTATGTGTACTGCAGTAGGGGGATGTATGCCTGTACCTGTAATACAGGTTCCTCCGGTAAGCCCCTGCCGGCTAGCTCCGCCCACAGGGAGCTTATGTATAAATGTATGAGAGCTGCTCAGACCCTTAGTCTACAGTTGCAGATGGAGGGACAACATCGTACAACAATAAAGCCTCTATTGAACCAGTCTCTCAGCTTTGAGTATAATTGTTAGCGCTACAATTTATTGTTGTACGATTTCCCATTCACCATGGACATCAGAATCAAGCCTGACCATCTGCAGCTGGATCCGCATTCGCCTCACGCCAGAAAAGACTTTGATCACTGACTCGCAGTCTTCGAGGCCTACATCTCTTCAGCGGACCCTCCCCCGACGGAGGCTCAGAAAAAGCAACTCCTGTACTCCAGACTTAGCTCCAGCGTCTTTCCGCTCATTCGAGATGCGACCGACTACGCCGCAGCTATGGAACTGCTCAAGGAGAACTATGCACCATCGGCGAACACCCTGTTTGCGAGGCATCAACTTTCTACTCGCGTCCAGCAGCCGGGTGAGTCGATTGAGGACTTCTGGAGGGCCCTTATACCTCTGGTACAAGACTGCGACTGCCGGGCCCTCACAGCCACGGAACATTCCGATTTACTCATGCGCGATGCCTTCGTTACAGGCATTGGATCGGACCCCATCCGGCAACGACTGCTGGAAGGGGTCGCCCCCGACCTCGCGGCTGCAAAGGCCCTGGCGCTTTCCATGACGGGCGCCTCCCGTAGTGCGCAAACTTACTCCGCTAGCCACTCGGCCCACCCGTCCTACCCCTCGTGGACCCCGCAAACGGTCCCCCAGGCCCATCCGTCCTACCCCTCGTGGACCCCGCAAACGGCCCCACCAGCAGCCGCCCCCGTGCACTATGCCTGTGCTGCCCGCCGCACCGCACCCCCTGGGGGTCCCCACTGTTACTTCTGAGGCATTTTGCAGCGGTGTGTCAGTCCCGGACGGTCGCCGCTATCGCGCCGCTGGTCCCCACACCTCAGCCGCTCCCTCAATGGGCCCCGCCGTCCGCTTCCCCCGACCCCACGTGCGATCAGTGGGCGCCGCCATCTTTTGCCGCCCCCGCCACGTGCGCCCCATGGGCGCCGCCATCTTCATCCACCACAGCCATGTGCGTTCCATGGGCGCCGCCATTTTGTTCCGACCCCACAACGTGCGCTCGATGGACGCCGCCATTTTACCCACAGGTACTGCGGATGCCGCCATCTCGTCTCCAGGGGCCGCCATCACGGGACACGGGTCGCTACCGCTCCTCGTCGGACTCATCTGACTCAAACGCTGATCAACCACTGCTCGCCTCCGTTACGCTCGACCAGTCCCGTCCTCGCAACCTGGCACCCTCTTCCACATCGGTGCTGGTCAACGGCCATGTGACCTCCTGCCTCATCGACTCCGGGAGCACCGAGAGCTACGTCCACCCGGACACGGTAAGGCGCTATTCCCTTGCGGTCCATCCCGCCGACCGGCAGATCTCCCTTGCCTCCGGTTTCCACTCTGTCCCGATCCGGGGTTTCTGCCTGGTTAAACTTACTGTACAGGGCGTGGAATTTGACCGTTTCCGTCTGTACATTCTCCCCGACCTCTGCACTTCACTCTTACTAGGCCTGGATTTCCAGTGCAATCTCCAGAGCCTCACCCTCAAATTCGGCGGACCCCTACCTCCCCTCACCGTTTGCGGCCTCGCGACCCTCAAGGTCGAGCCTCCCTCCCTCTTTGCCAATCTGACTGTGGATTGCAAGCTCATCGCCACCAGGAGCAGACGGTACAGCACCCAGGACAAGGCCTTCATCAGGTCCGAAGTCCAGCGGCTGCTTCGGGAGGGTATCATCGAGGCCAGCAACAGCCCTTGGAGAGCCCAGGTGGTAGTGGTTAAGACCGGGGAGAAGCACAGGATGGTCGTGGACTACAGCCAGACCATCAACCGGTACACGCAGCTCGACGCGTACCCCTCCCCCGCATTTCTGATATGGTCAATCAGATTGCACAGTACCGGGTCTTCTCTACTATTGACCTGAAATCCGCCTACCACCAGCTCTCCATCCGTAAATTGGACCGTCCCCACACTGCCTTCGAGGCAGACGGTCGTCTGTACCAATTTCTGAGGGTTCCCTTCGGCGTCACGAATGGGGTCTCGGTCTTTCAGCGAGAAATGGACCGAATGGTTGACCGGTACGGACTGCAGGCCACCTTCCCGTACCTCGACAATGTCACCATCTGCGGCCATGACCAGCAGGACCATGATGCCAACCTTTATAAATTCCTCCACACCGCATCTCTCCTTAATCTCACGTACAACAAGGAGAAATGCGTGTTCCGCACAGACCGCTTATCCATCCTTGGCTACGTAGTCCAAAACGGACTACTGGGGCCCGATCCCGACCGCATGCGCCCCCTCATGGAGCTCCCAATCCCCCACTGCCCCAAGGCCCTCAAACGCTGCCTTGGGTTTTTTTCTTATTACGCCCAGTGGGTCCCGCAATACGCAGACAAGGCCCGGCCACTTATCCAGTCCACACATTTACCCCTCTCGGCCGAGGCACAACAGGCCTTCGCCCGCATTCGATCTGACATAGCCAGGGCGGGGATGCACGCTGTAGACAAGACTCGGCCTTTCCAAGTAGAGAGCGACGCTTCAGATGTCGCCCTTGCCGCCACTCTAAACCAGGCAGGCAGACCCGTGGCATTCTTTTCACGCACCCTCCACGCCTCCGAAATTCGGCATTCCTCTGTTGAAAAGGAAGCCCAGGCAATCGTTGAAGCGGTGCGGCACTGGAGGCATTACCTGGCCGGTAGGAGATTCACCCTCCTCACTGACCAACGGTCGGTAGCCTTCATGTTCAACAACACGCAGCGGGGCAAGATCAAGAATGACAAAATCTTGCGGTGGAGAATCGAGCTCTCCACCTTTAACTACGAGATCTTGTATCGCCCCGGCAAGCTCAACGAGCCCCCAGATGCCCTCTCCCGAGGTACATGTGCCAGTGCACAAGTGAACCAGCTCCGTGCCTTGCACGAGAGCCTTTGCCATCCGGGGGTCACTCGCTTGTACCATCTGATCAAAGCCCGCAATCTGCCCTACTCCGTCGAGGAAGTACGGACAGTCACCAGAGACTGCCAGATCTGTGCGGAGTGCAAGCCGCACTTCTACCGGCCAGATCGCGCGCGCCTGATGAAAGCATCCCGCCCCTTTGAACGCCTCAGCGTGGACTTCAAAGGGCCCCTTCCCTCCACCGACCGCAACACCTACATCCTTAGTGTGGTCGATGAATTTTCTAGGTTCCCATTCGCTATCCCATGCCCGGATATGACGTCTACCACCGTCATCAAGGTCCTGGATTCCATTTTCGCCCTGTTCGGTTTCCCCGACTACATCCACACTGACAGGGGATCCTCGTTCATGAGCGATGAGCTGCGTCAATTCCTGCTCAGCAGGGGTATCGCCTCCAGCAGGACGACCAGCTACAACCCCCGGGGAAACGGGCAGGTAGAGAGGGAGAACGGGACGGTATGGAGGGCGTCCAGCTGGCCCTGTGGTCCAGGAACCTCCCAGCCGCTCGCTGGCAGCAGGTCCTCCCTGACGCGCTCCATTCCATTCGGTCACTACTGTGCACCGCAACTAACAGTACATCCCATGAACGTGTTTTTGCCTTCCCTAGGAAGTCCACATCCGGGGTGTCGCTCCTGACTTGGCTCATGACTCCGGGCCCAGTCCTTCTCCGTAGGCATGTACGGCACCACAAGGCAGAACCCCTGGTGGACAAAGTACGCCTTCTCCACGCCAACCCTCAGTATGCCTACGTGGAGTTCCCCGACGGCCGCCAGGACACAGTCTCGCTCCGGGACCTGGCTCCCTCAGGTGCCGATCCCATGCCCACACCCCTTCCCGCGCCAACCCCAGCGCCCCCTATTCGTCCCCATCAGGTCCATCCCTCATCCCCCTGCCCACCCTGGAGGACACGGAAGATTTCGGCTTGCTCTCGGAGTCATCCCGCCAGCAGCCAGCACCAACACCGCCAACACCTGCACCATCGTTGCCATCACCGCCTGTGCCGACGTCACCACCACAGCTACGCCGATCACAGCGGAACGTCCGACCACCGATTCGGCTCAACCTATAACCTGCTAACCGGATGGACTCTTGATTTTCCTTGTTGGACCCTCTTGTAAATAGCATCCTTTGTATTAGAGTTACATGTCACCCCACCGGACTCATTTTTACAGGGGGTGAATGTGGTGAGATAACCACTGTAGTTATGTGTACTGCAGTAGGGGGATGTATGCCTGTACCTGTAATACAGGTTCCTCCGGTAAGCCCCTGCCGGCTAGCTCCGCCCACAGGGAGCTTATGTATAAATGTATGAGAGCTGCTCAGACCCTTAGTCTACAGTTGCAGATGGAGGGACAACATCGTACAACAATAAAGCCTCTATTGAACCAGTCTCTCGGCTTTGAGTATAATTGTTAGCGCTACACGGGAATCACTCCTCGCCGGTCGGTGGACCCCCCGTGCCGGACGGCGGGTCCCCCGCGGCAATTCTCCGGCCCGCGATGGGCCGAAGTCCCACCGCTGACAGGCTTTCCCGCCGGCATGGATTAAACTACCTACCTGACCACCGGGATTGGCGGGGCGGGCAGGCACCGGGATCCTGGGGGGGGGGGCGCGGGGCGATCTGACCCCGGAGTGTGGCCCCACGGTGGCCTGGCCAGCGATCGGGGCCCACAGATCGGCGGGAGGACCTGTGCCGTGGGGGCACTCTTCGTGATGGTCTTCATCGGCATGCACCGGTATGACATCAGCATGCGCCGGTATGATGTCAGCAGCACATGCGCGGACTTATGCCAGCCAGCGAAGTCCTTTCGGCCCTGGCAGGTGTGGCGCCAATGGTCGTTCACGCCAGCCGGTGGAGCGGGAACCACTCCGGCACGGGCCTAGCCCCTCAATGTTAGGGCTTGGCCCCTGAAGGTGCGGAGAATTCTGCACCTTTGGGGCGGCCCGACGCCGGAGTGATTGACGCCACTCCGACACGCCGGGACCCCTCGCCCCGCCGGGTAGGGGATAATCCAGGCCCTGGTTCCTTCAAAGGGTAGAAAACAACTTCCCACAACTTCAAAGCAAGGTCGAGCTGTACCAGAAGTCTCTATTGACGATATATTGGGTGACCTTAAATCTTCAATTGATAACCATGGGTAGATTTCAACAGGTCTGAAGGAGATAGCTGAGGGGATTGTGGAGGCATTGGTGGTGATCTTTCAGGAATCACTGGAGGCAGGGAGGGTTCCAGAGGATTGGGAAATGGCTAATGAAACAGCCCTGTTCAAGAAGGGAGGGAGGCAGAAGACAAGAAATTATAGGCCGGCGAGCCTGATTTCGGTTGTTGGTAAGATTTTAGAATTTATTATTAAGGATGAGACTGCAGACTGCAGATTAGACATCCATAGTAAAATAGGACTGAGTCGGCACAGATTCATCAAAGGGAGGTCATGCTGACAAATCTATTAGAATAGTGTAAGTGGGTAACAAGGAAGCTTGACAAATGAGAGCCAGTGGACGTGATCTACTTGGATTTCCAGAAGGCCTTTGACAAGGTGCCGGACCTGAGGTTGCTAAACAAAATAAAACCCGTTGTGTTCGGGGCAACGTCCTGGCATGAATAAAGGATTGGCTGACTGGCAGGAGGCAGAGAGTGGGGATAAAAGGGACTTCAGAAGATGGCGCCGGAGCGAGGTGACTCTCTGCGAGCTCTCCCAAACAGATCCACTTTTTACTCAACTTATACTCGTTCTAATCTTTTAAAATTTAATTCTAACACTAACATTATTACTAACCTCTCTCTTTTACATTGTATAACCTTGTGTTGCCCTTCTACGTATTTTCTTTTATTCTCTTTTCTACCCATGTACTTAATGATCTGTTGAGCTGCTCGCAGAAAAATACTTTTCACTGTACCTTGGTACATGTGACAATAAACAAACAAATCCAAATCCAAATCCTTTTCAGGAAACAGCCGGTGACTTATGGTGTTCTGCAGGGACAGTGTTGGGACCACAGCAATTCACGATATGTATTAATGATCTGGAAGAAGGGCTGATGGCATTGTTGCTACGTTTGCATATGATACAAAGATATGTAGAGAGACAGGTAGTGTTGAGGAAGCAGGGAGGCTGCAGAAAGACCTCGATAGGCTAGGAGAGTGGGCAAAGAAGTGGCAGATGGAAAATGTGGAAAAGTGTGTGGTTGTGCAGTTAAAAAGCTCAACGTCGTCCAGGACAAAGCAGCCTGCTTGATTGCTCCTCCTTCCACAAAGATTCAAACCCCCCATCGCGGACAAACAGTGGCAGCTGTGTATAACATCTACAAGTTGCACTGCAGTAACTTCCTTAGACAGCACCTTCCAAACCCACGACCACTATCATCTAGAACAGTGCTACTCAAAGTGTGGTACGCGTACCGGTGCCGGTATGCGAGCCATCGTCTGCCGGTACGTGGAGTGTTTCCAGAAAAGAAAGAGACAGTAGTGATATTCAATGCCACGGGAGACTGCCGGGATATCTGACTCGGGTTTTTTTTTTAATATTTTCATTTTAGTTTTATATTTATTATGGCTACATTTTTCATTTACTCACTCATGTTAAAAGTCATTGCTATACAACTAACGAATGCGATATAATGAACAGCAAAATAGTGAACTGAAAAATGCATGAAACGGTATGGCAACACCATCATGATGATGTGACACGTGACCTTGACAACCCTGATTTACATGTGTGGAGCAGCAGGTCAGTCAGTTAGTTACCATCAAGAAGTGGAACTGAGAGCATCATACGGATATCTGCGTGTTTGTCATTTGGGACCCCAACCCACTGATCTGAAAATGTAAGTACTAATAATCTTAAAGGCCGGTTCACATTATCTATTCCTGTGTAAATTCGAACAACAACAAAACGGAAACCACTGTGGTCGAGATAAAACATTTTTCTCCTTTCCATCATCAATTGCCACGTTGAGCGGCGGCCAAACAGAGGTCCAGTTTGTCCCGGTTTTTATTGTTTTCAGACGGGGGACTGGGAGGCAGAAGTAAAAAATGGATTGGTGTGAACAGGCGTTAAACAGCTCCTGTTGCATGCCGATGTACATTGGTTATCAAGGGGAAAAGTTTTGTCAAGAGTATTTGAGCTACGTCACGAACTTGCCGTGTTTCTTGAGGACAAAAAACCAAATTGGTCACAAATGTTCCGAGATGTGGATTGGCTAGCCAAGCTGGCTTATTTGGCTGATATCTTTGCCATCTTTAATGATCCCAACACCTCCATGCAAGGAAGGATGGCATCGTGTTTTACAATGGCGGACAAGATCGATGGGCAAAAACGGAAGCTAGAAGCATGGAAGAGCCGAGTGTCAAGAGATTGTTATGACATGTTTCACCAATTGGCAACGGTCATCGCCGATGCAGGCAAAGACCTTAATGTTGTATCTCTACAAAATGTCATCAAAGAACACTTGATTAATTTGGTAGATCGTTTTCAGCATTACTTTCCAGCAGAAGAAGATCCACGGAAAGGGACTGGATGGATCCGAAATCCGTTTCTGCCACTGAGAGATGACTTTGTCTTAAGTGTCACTATGGAAGATAAATTGTTGGAGCTGGCTGCTGACGAAGGATTGAAGATAAGTTTCGAAACTTCAACATCACTTGCTTCCTTTTGGATAAAAGTGAAAGCAGAATATCCTGAGCTTAGTGAAATTGCTCTGAAAATTCTTCTCCCTTTTCCTTCAACATACCTCTGCGAGACTGGCTTCTCAACAATGAGTGTCATTAAGACAAAATACAGGAATTGTATGGATATTCATTCTCCATTGCGAGTGGCACTGTCCTCAATTGAACCACGATTGGATAAGCTGACAAATAAGAAGCAGGCTCACCCTTCACATTAGTAAAGGTTAAGGTTTTGACATGCCTATTATTGTGTTAATAAAATAATCATCAATTTCATATTTTAGTATTACGACATATTTTCAAGGTTATGTCTTCAATTTAATGTTACCTATTCTTTTCAAATTTTTATTTTAACGTATTTATTCATTGGGGTTAAAATAACTAATATATATAATTTTTTAACCTACTTTTTTCATTATAATTTTCATTTTATTACTTATATATACATATGTTTATATTTGTGTCAGAAGACTTTGCTAGTTTGATTTGTTAAGATTTTTTAAATTTATATTGTAATATTGAATTACTTGTTTACAAAATCAATATAAAATAAAAACATATGTCAACTTACTTTTATTATATATCCATTATATTTTTCCGGTATAAATGAATATTACGGGCAGCACGGTGGCACAGTGGTTAGCATTGCTGCCTACGGCGCTGAGGACCCGGGTTTGAATCCCGGCCCTGGGTCACTGTCCGTGTGGAGTTTGCACATTCTCCCCGTGTCTGCGTGGGTTTCACCCCCACAACCCAAAGATCTGCAGGTTAGGTAGATTGTACACTCTAAATTGCCCCTTAATTGGAAAAAATAATTGGGTACTCTAAATTTATTAAAAAAAAAAAAAAAAAAATGAATATTACTACGAATGTTCAAATAATATTTTGTCGGATTGTAAACAATTAATTATATGGCACAAAATGGTACCAGTCCCTGGCACACTGGGAAGACTTGTTACGTCAATGATGACTGGCCTTAGAATGAATAAGACATCATGTCCTCATGTTTAGTACAGATAATCTCAAAATGCCCCTGCAATAAGACATATCTCAAAAAAATTTCTGGGGGTTCACATAACCCCCCCCCCCCCCGAACCCCCAGCTGGATTGGCTTGTTTCGCTCACTGGTCCCTGGCACATTGAAAAAAAGACTGCCGGTCCGCCACATCAGATGGTTTGAGAAGCACTGATCTAGAAGAACAAGAGCAGCAGATACCTGTGAACCCCACCAACTGGAGGTTCTCCTCCAAGTTACTCACCACTCTGACTTGGAAATATATCACCGCTCCTTCACTGTCGCTGGGGCAACATCCTGGAACTTCCTCCCTAACAGTAACAGTGGGTGGACCTACATCTCAAGGACTGTAGTGATTCAAGATGGCAGCTCACCACCACTTTCTGAAGGGCAACTAGGAATGGGTAATAAATGCTGGCCTAACCAGCGATGCTCACATCCTGTAAATTAATAAAAAAGAAGAGTCCATGACGCACAACAAAGATATATCCCAGTGAGGAAGTGGGATTCTAGGAAAGGGTTAAATCATTTCTGGTTGACCAAGGAAGTGAAGGATTGTACTGAACTGAAAGAAAAACATATAGGGTAGGATTTCCCATCCCTAGGAAGTCCAGAATGCATTCCCCAATGGGATGGAGAATCGGGCATTGGTGCAAAATTGGAATCGGCGCCGGGCTCCAACCTAAATTTCATGCTATCGATCCCCCGCCAGCGGTTTGATCACGTTCCACGCCACACACCAGCGAGAGCATGAAAATAAAGGCAAATGAGTTATAATGACCCATTTGCAGCTATTTCGCGGGCCCGGCGCCCTCCTGTGATTCTCCGGTCCACCAATGGATTTACTATTTTCAGGGCCACTTTCTTAAATGGGATGAAGATTATCAGGCCCTGGAGATTTGTCCGCCTTCAATCCCTTTAATATCCCCAAAACCATTTCTTTATGAATATTAATTTAAGTTAGAAGCAATTTCTTTGTTCCCTGTTATGAATTCCCCCGTTTCTGACTGTAAGGGGCCTACATTAGTTTTTATCAATCTTTTTCTCTTTGCATACCTATAGAACATTTTACAGTCAATTTTTATGTTCCCTGTCAGTTTACTTTCATATAGCATTTTCCCTTCTTAATCATTCCCTTGGTCTGCCTTTGCTGAATTTTAAACTGTTCCCAATCCTCTGGTCTATTACTTTTTGTTGCTAATTTGTCTGCCTCTTCTTTGAATCTAATACCCTCTCTAATCTGGGGAGGCTGTGGCATTGTTCCTAGACAAGTAATCCCGAGACCGAGGGTAATGCTCTGGGGTCCTGGGTTCAAAACCCACCATGGCAGATAGTGAAACTTGGTTGAATAAAAAATCTGGAATTAAATGTATAACGATGACCATGAAACCATCGCCAATTGTCATAAAACCCCATCTGGTTCACTAATGTCCTTCGGGGAAGGAAATCTGCTCTATTTACCCGGTCTAGCCGACATGTGACTCCAGACCCACACGGTGATGTGGTTGACTCTTAACTGCCCCCCTCTGAAATGGCCTAGCAAGCCACTCAGTTCAAGGGCAATTCAGGATGGGTAACAAATGCTGGCCCAGCCATCGACATCTATATCCCATTCATGAATACATTTTGTTTTTAATTCCTTTGTAAGCTATGGTTTGGCCACTGTTCCCTTTCTACTCTGTATTATTATCTGATACAGGCCCTTGATTTATCTGCCTATCATTTTTCTTATTCTCCTTTCTGTCCTTTTTCTCTTGTTCTTGATTCCCCCCTGCTCTGAATCCTTACATAGGTTCCCACGCCTCTGCCATATTAGCTTAAACCCTCCCCAGTAGTTCTATCAAGTACTGCACCCAAGGGCGTTAGTTCCGGTCCATCCCACGTGTAACCTGTCCAGTTTGTACAGGCTCCACCTCCCCTAAAACCAGCCCCAAAGACCCAGGAATCTGAAATTCTCCACCTGACACCATCTCATTAGCCACATTTATTTGATGCATCCTACTTTTTCCACTATGAATAGCACGTGACGCTGGAGATCGCTACCTTTGAGGTCCGGCTTCTCAATCAGGGCAGGGAGGGACGCAGAGGGGGAGGCCGACGACAGCCCGAGGTGTACATGCATCGCTGGTCTTTCGACAGATGATAAACAGCGTGTGCCGCAGGAGCCTCCGCCTCAACAAGGAGATGGTGCAGCATTTGTGTCAGGTCCTTGTGGACTTCGCACCGTGGAGGAGGATGCTGCTCCCAGAGGCTGTCAAGTTCACCGCTGCCCTGAACCTCTACACCTCAGGATCATTCCAGAGATTGAGTGGGGACTTATGTGGCATTTCACAAGCTACAAATCACAAATGCATCTGTGAAGTAACGGGGAGCGAACTGTATAAACTTTGGCCTATATCAGGTTTAACAAGATGCCCGGGCAGCAGGATTCTCCATCATCGACGGGTTGCCCCAGGTCGAGGGGAAAATAAATGGCACACATGCCGCCTTGAACCCACTGGGCAATCAGTGAGTGCCTTACATCAACAGGAACGGGTTCTATGCCCTGAGCATCCAGCTCGTGTGCGACCACCACATGAAGATCATGCACATGTATGCACAGTTCCCCGGGAGTGTGCATGACAGCTACATCCTGGGGCAACTGGTCATCCCCGGCCTCTTTAAGGACCACCCCACAATGGTCTGGTGGCTCTTGATGACTAAGGGAAACCTGTTTAACCTTCCGTTGTTGACCGCTGAGTCTGTGTCCCCAGAATGTACATCAGAGGTGGAGGCAGCCTGCTGCTTACCACATTCCATGACCTTTGATGCCTCTGGCGGGTGTTGTCTGGGGGCCCTGGGACTGGAGGGCCCTGACCCACTTACCGGCGGCAAGATGGACTGGAAAGAGTGTGAGGACTGAACTTTGGAGAGGAGCTTTGTCTGGGGTGGGTATTTTGGGGTGGATTTCGATGAGGGAGCAGCGTTGGTGAGTGTGCTCTTTGCTTCTTCTATGTTTGTTGGTGGTTGGGAGGAGGGGGCTGGATTGGAGGAGGATGGGTGGTTACAAGCCTTGGGCGGATGCCAGCTGGATGGGCTATCTAACGGAAGTGAAGTGGGGGATTGCCAGAAACAAGGCATGGGGAGAAGGTGGGTGATGGAGCAGGTTCTTTGTTTTGTGGTGGTGGTGGGGGGGGGGGGGGGGGGGGGGGGGGGGTGGGAGGAGGACAGTTTACATGGGTGTTGTTGGTGTGGTGCACCAATTTGGTTGGGCGGTATGGGACAATTGGGCGCGGCCGTTTTGGCGCCATGGGACAATTGGGCGCAGCCAATTTGGCGCGGCCGTTTGGGGCGCAGACAACAGAATTTTTTTTAGTTTTTGTGGCTAGTAAATTGTTGCAAGATTCAGTATCATTCGAAGAAATGACTGAAAAGCAAGCTTAAAACTGTAAATTAAAAGATGAGCTTTAAAAAGTTTTTAAACTAACTTTATTGTAAATTAAAAACCTTAAATTAGTTCATTTAGTTAAAAACCTTAAATTAGTTCATTTAGTTTAGTTCATTTGGTAATTATGAGCAAGGCTCCTCAAATACTCGATAGCATCCATGTTTTCAAATTTAAGAACAGTTTCATGTATTTTTTTATCTGCATCTCTATACTTTTTTCGTTTTTGTGGCGGTTCATGGCCGGCTAGTAACCTTTCATAATATGCACCTCTACCTTTCTGTACTTTACGCAGGCCATCAATTAGTTTCCATATGGTGGGATGATGCATGCCAAGTTCGTATTTCAATCGACGGTGGGCTGCCTCCGCATTATTGTTTGTGCGGTCTTCCCCGTTTAATGTTGTCTGATAAAATTTCCAAATCTCAGGGCGAAATAAAAGTGTTCGTCTACCATTTCCTCGTCTGTTCAGATGACCAACATATGTATCTTCAAACCAGTTGAGTAAATCTTGAAGTTCATGTGGAAGTTGGGTCGCTAAAGCATCCAGATATTCATCGATTTTGTTCAAAGGTACAAAGACAATGGCAATAATCATTTTAGCTTCTAACGTGAAATCTGGATCAGTGTTATACAAACTATGGAACCCCATACTAGCTAGATGTTTTTGCATATTTTGAGCTAAATGAAAAAAACATCCTTTTATTTGAACATCAGGGAATATGTCTTTCATAGCACTGTGCGCAGCTTGTTCATAATCACAGACGATTGAACTGGGTTTCAAGTTGGGTTTGATTTCTTTCAATAATGCGAACATTCTCGCATATGTGGTGCGTTGCTTGTTGGGCAAAAGAGCATAAACCGTAGGAGTAACTCCTCCGTGTTTTTTTTACCATAATTACATAAATCTGAGAAAAGAGGGTGGGAGCAATACTGAATGTGCCATCTGCAAACCACAGATCAGATGTCAATAAGTGCTGTAGCCAGCTCTGTCTTCCGAAGATTAATATCCGGTCGTGACCTGGTCCGCTATCACAAAGTAAAACATTTTCTTCCACTCCTGGTTGAGGGACATATATCCTGTAGCATTCTGGCACAATCAATTGTTGTAAATCACTTGGATTGGTGGGGGTGTTCAATACATAATTACGCTTTCTGCTTATTATTCTCCTCAAAGCAGATATATTAGGAATGGCGGGTAGACTAGCTTGGGATAAGTCTGTCAAACATTCATTAACAACTACAGTCGGTGCCTCAAGGGTTTCCTGTTCTCTCTTTTTTATTTTAGTTTTCACGAGTGCAACCTCTACTTGTGCAGCAGAAGCATCATGCGAATGGCTGTTCAGCTGCCTCACCACGTTTGCAGCTTTAGTATGGAGCCGTGCTTGGCACCGGTTTTTTTGCTCACAACGCCAAAATTTCACTTCGCTGTCACCTTTGCTTGTTTTGTCAAAGACGTAAAGGAATCCGTTATGAACAAATTTTTCTTTACCACGTTTCGTTGATACTTCCTCAGCCATCATATGGGTATGCGAATTGGTTTAGTTAAAAAATATATAAAAAGATGGTGATAGAACGAAACACGTGACAGCGGACCCGCACCAGCAGCCAACTCAACTGAGGCTAATTTACAAATAAAGAAATGTTATTAGGGCCAAAACGTCCGGCGCCAAAACGTCCGGCGCCAAAACAGCCGGCACCAAAACGGCTGGCGCCAAAACGGCCGCGCCACAACGGCCGCGCCCAAATGGCTGGCGCCAAAACGTACCTAACCCTTGGTTGGGAAGGGAGAGATAGCGCTGGACATCCGGGAGCGGGCCTGGAAGGCGCATGACGCGGGATGGGGACTGGACTAAGAATGGCTGATTGGCAGTGGAGGGGATCCCCCCAACCAGGTTTGTCATGTGGTATGTGTGAGAGTTGAATGGGCCAGTTAAATGGTCACGTGTATTTACTCACCTGAGGAGTTTGAAGGCGGACGTGATGTGTCTGCAGGAGACATAAAAGAAGTTGGAGGAACAGACAAGCCTGAGGAAGGGATGGTTGGGGCAGGTGTTCCGCACGAGGCTGGATATAAAGATGAGTAGGTGGCAGTGTTGGTGAATAGGGGGGTGGCGTTTGAGGTGGGAAGCATGGTGGCTGATCCGATGGGTACGTATTTGACAGTTAATGGAAGCTAGAAGGGATGCCGGTGTTCCTGGTTAATATTTATGTCCCGAACTGGGATGATGTGGATGATGAGGCTGGATGTGAGGCTGTTGTCAAATGAGGGTGTGTGTGTGTGTGTGTGTGCGCGCGCAGGTGAGGACTCCGATTCAGGGTTACGTGGAGGTGAATGATACAGGCTCATGGTTACCAGACTGTGGGAGGCACTCAAGGCTGTAGTTAGTGGGTAGTTTATTTTGGGCGCACAGGAAGAGGGTGGAGCGGGAGGAGAGGCCGAATGGCCTCCTTCTGCACTGTAAATTCTGTGATGCTACGATTCTATGAGGGCAATATTTACAAGGAACCGATGGAGTGGGAGGGTGCCCTGGTGGAGGATCTTCAACGCAAATGGGAGGAGGAGCTGGGAAAGGTGAAGGCTGGGACATGGGCTGAGGTCTTGCAGAGGGTGAATGCGTCCTCGTTATGTGCAAGGTTAAGCCTCATCCAGTTTAAAGTGGTGCACAGGGCCCACATGACCATGGTGAGGGTGAGCAGGTTTTTTGAGTGGGTGGAGGATAGGTGTGGGCAGTGCACGGAGGTGGTGGGATGGAGGTCTGCGAATCACATCCGCATGTTCTGGACGTGTCCAAGATTGAGGGGGTTCTGACAGGTGTTCACGGATGTCAGAGGTTCTGGGCATGAGTGTGTCCCCGAGCCTGGAGGTGGCGATATTTGGTGTGTCAGAAGACGTGGGAGTATGGGGGGCAGGGAGGGGCATTGTATTGGCCTTTGCATCCTTGATAGTCCGGAGACAGATTTTGCTATGTTGGAGAAACCCGGAGCCGCCGATGGTGGGGGTGTGGGTGAGCGATCTAATAATAATAGCTTATTGTCACAAGTAGGCTTCAATGAAGTTACTGGGGCGGTGTAAGAGTGTTGAAAAGGGGAAGGTGGGATGTGTTTGAGGGTGGGTGTCAGAGGGGCTGAAGGGTTGCAATTGTTTGTTGGATTGATGTGATGTTATTCTCATGCTCTTTGGTTGTCCTTTTGGTATTTTGTATGTTTATATTTTGTTGAAAGCCTTGAATAAAATTTTTTTTTAAGAAATCATACTTGCCAGACGTCAGAAAGTGGGCTGGTTAAACAATTAAAAGTAACAGAAAAATCATCTCTCGCTGCTTTGATGCTTTTCCTTGTGCACAAGTGAAGCTCTCAGCAAAGAATGCAAAGAACAGCCGGTGCAGAGCGGGTTAGAAACAGCAAATTTGCAAAGAATGGGAGTCCACACAACAGTTGAACCTGAACAGTTAATCTCCACAGGACCTTTAATCACAGCGAAGGGAAACAAATTTGGAAAGAATGACGGTGAGCAAATTGGGCTGAACGGAGTGAGCGAATGATGCAACAGTGCAGAAATGAAAACTTCAATCAGAAATACTGAATAGGACACAATCTGGTTCCAAGAGGACACAGGGAGATCAAATGTGAGCTGGTCTGTTAGGCTCCTGGGTGAATTGTTTTTTCATACCTATTTTTATTGGAATTTTCCATTTTTACAAATAACACAACATGCCCTCAAAACTGGTACAGCAGTATAAATGCTACTGCATACATGAGTACAGAAAAAGACAGGAGAAGGGAAATACAATTGGTTCAACTTAGTCATTAAACTTGGTGACTCCGACTGTACAATAAAAAAGAACAAGCGGATAAGCTGGAGAGTAGCGGAGAAGAGCATAAGGCCATGTCAACATGGTAATATGGTGCACACCGTTACATTCAGAGTTCAAGATGGTGCTACATAATAAATGGAAAACCTTGCAAGTCAGGCATAGTAGAGCCAATAAATTTGAGATAGGGGTCCCATGCTTTGCGGAATGCGTCTGATTTAGAACAGAGTATGCAAGTTAGGAACACCATAGGAATACATTTCATGATAATGTTATGCCAATTCTGAACTGAAGGATTATTATCGTTAACCCATGAGCAAAGGATGTTTTTCTGTGCTGCAAAGGTTAGGATGGTAAACATCCTGACCAGCATTGTTGTACCCGATTCAGGACATGATAAGATCGGTAAATCTCGCGAGAGGTATTCCGCGACATTTGCGACTTTTGAGAAGCTTCGAGAGATCTAACAAAATTTGAGACAATTCACACGTCTTTAACCTGTGATTATCCCTCTCCCTGGATCTGTAATGATTTGATTACCTGCAAATGCCTGCATTCCAAGCATTGTCCAGCATCTCTGACTTTGTCTATATAAATGTTTCTGGAACATACCTCGCCATTCACCTGAGGAAGGAGCAGTGCTCCGAAAGCTCGTGTTTGAATCAAACCTGTTGGACTTTAACCTGGTGTTGTAAGACTTCTTACTGTGCTCACCCCAGTCCAACGCCGGCATCTCCTCATCACTTTAATCTCGTTAATGAGATTAAAATGAATGCAAATGTGCTGTGATGAGGTTCTTTCCTTTTTGGGTGAGCTCCTGATCACGCCAGCTGGACCGGGCCGGGAAATGAGAAACTGATTCGCGCCCGCTTAAATCCCATTTTGTGGCTCTCCCACAATTCCCCCGATGTAGCGGGATTAGCACCAGGCACAATGCGGCCAGGAAATTTCCACCCCTGCCTTGCCTCAGGAGTGCTGTTGAGTCCAATTTCACCTCCCAGGATTTCTGATTGACGATATTTAAATAACAACATTAATCAATTCAGTATCAATTAATAGCAGCATGAAAAGTTTGTTCAAAATCCAGCATGAAGTCCAATATGTAATTTTTCCAATACTCTGATGATTTGAAGATATTGGCTGGAATTCTCTGACCGGGTCCCTGGCTGGGATCTGTCGGTCTCGCTGCAGTGAATGGAGTTTGGGTGAGTGCCAACTTCTCCGTTCTCACTGGCAGCAGTGACGAGCGAGCGAGATTGGAGATTCTCGACCATAGTGAAAATTGGGAGAACTTCAGATATTCTGGGCTGGATTCTCTGAGCCTCCACGCTGAAATCACGATCGGCTCGGAGGTGTTGAATGGACGTTTTCGCCAAAATCCGGTCCAATGCTGCTCATCGCTCATGAATCACGCACGCGTGATCTACGCAGCATGGGTAGGGGGCCATTGACAGAAGCCCCCCGTGCTTCTCCAAGGGAAACTGGCCGAGTTCCCGACGGCGTGGTTCTAATCACCTATCGGCCGTCGGGAACGGCTGGTGGTGACTGTGGGCTCAGTCTGCGACGCCCTGGTGGGGAGGGGGGTGGGAATCGATGCCGGGGGGGTGGGGGGGAGGCCTCATAGATGGCCAGGGTGGTGGTCAGGCGTCATGAACGCACTGGCACGCGCGATCTCGGGGGTCCTGTTTTTCTGGTGCTGCTCCGCGGGCTGAGTCTGCCATGTCCCACGGGGCGGCCCCTGCAGGCTGTCGCCGTGCGCATGCGCGGACTCCTGACCAGAAGTGCGGGGCCCCGTATCCGCAGCCAGAGCTGCGAGAAGCACTGCGGGGCCTTGCTAGCCTTCTGCAGGTTGGACAATCACTCAGGACTTTCTTCAGGAAAGTCCAGAGTGATTCACAAGCATTTTACGCTGGTGTGGGGACATAGACCCATTATTGGTGAATCCCGCCCCATGTTCCATCTCTTTAAAAAGTTTTCTTACCTGGCACAAGGTGGAACTCTCAGCTTGGACAACGCCCGCCATGGTGACAATGGGGATCCACATAACATAGAAAATGATAATGCACCAGCCAAGTGCTATTGCCCAGCCTGGGTACTCAACAGATCCATATGTTGGTGGAGTGAATGCTGTTATTGAACAGACCCAAATTGCCTGTTTAAAATGATTTCACAAAAGAAGATAAGAAACAGAATAAGATTGATTTTATCCAACTTGATTATTTCCAGTTTCAATCACTAAAAGGTTCCAATTACATAGAATGACCAACACAAAAACTGACCATTCGGCCCAACAGCTCTTTGCTGGTCCTTGAGCTCCACACACATCTCCTCTCACTGTTCAATCTACCCTCTCAACATAGCCTTCAATTCAGTTCCTCTAATGTTCTTATCTAGCTTCTCCTTAAACATATATTTCTAGTTTCTTTGCCTCAACTTCTCGCTTTGGCAGTTCCATTCTCCACTCACGTTCCGATTGGAAAGGTTTTGCATGAATTAATACTGAATTTATTAATGACAGCAATGACCACATCCCATGGCAGAATAAAAATGGGACACACTGACTATACTAGAAATGTAATTGCAGAACAGAGGCAAAGGACAAATGTGGCCTCAGCTGAACTTGTCACCTATATATTCATTAGGACCCAGCGATAGTGGAATTTTAGCATAAGAACAGAAACTGTGTTCCCTTAAAAGCAGAGCCTCCTCTGGGGGAAAGTCATTCCCATGTGGGGAACCTGGGGACTGGAGATGGTTACTCCAGAATTTGGGAAAAGGATGTGGCTGGGTTGGAGCGAGTGCTCGAGATATTAGGAGCCTGGGAATCCGGTACTGTGGTGTCTGGCCCCATCAAGGGGAGAGTGGCTGAAGTGTGCCTCTATTTGGTTCATTCGATCCCTTTGATGCCTCCGGTGAGGATTAAACACAGTATATAGATTATTATTTTATAGCCAATGTACTAAAGGAGGAGGCGTCAAAGAATCCAATGTTTTAATTGTGGGTGTGACCCAGGCCTACAGTATAATCCACAACTTTAGTCCCTAATACGCTCGATTCTAGTTCATTCACAGAGATAACAAATTTGGTGAAGGCACATTATCATCCAAAGCCCTCAGTCATCCTTCAGTCATTTCAGTTTAATTCCATAGGTGGAACCCAAGGAGAGAGACCATTACAATCCACATTACGAAGGTAAGGGAAATGGCAGAGAACTGCAACTTCAGGTCCACCCTGAACGATATACAGAGAGGTTGTTTAGTTTGTGGCATCCATAATGGTGCCATCTTGATAAAGTTGTTAGCAGAGACAGATTTGGGGCGGGATTCTCTCATCCCAGGGCCAGGCCGGTGAATCGCTGCGACCGGCGCGTACTGTGCCACGGCCCACCAACGCCCCAACGTCAGAATGAAATTCCCCGCAGAGCAGAGAATCGGCACCATTAGTGCCGGCGCGGTCAACTCAGCGCCGGCTGGGGGCCATTCTATCGGCCCCCCCACGCCGATTCTACACCCGGGATGGGCCAAGCGGCCGTACCAAAAAACTTGAGTCCAGCTGGTGCCGTTCTAACCTGGTCTTACCCGGCGGGACCTCGGCGTGGAAGAGTCCGGGGGCAGCCTGTGGGGGGGGGGGGGGGGGGGAGAGAGGGGTCCGACCCCTGGGAGCGGGGGTGTGGGGGGAGGGGCTCCGCTGTGGCCTGGCCCGCGATCGGGGCCCACCGATCGACGGGCCAGCCTCTCGGGCTGGGGGCTCCCTTTGTTGCACGCCGGCCCCTGTAGCCTTACGCCATATGACGTCAGGGCCGGCGCAGAGAAGGGAGACACCGGGTATGCGCGGAAATCGTGCCGGTCCCACTACGCATGCGCGAACCCCGCGGCGCCCATCTGACGCCAGGATCGGTAGCTGGAGTGGCGTGGGTCGCTCCCGTGACTTTCAGGCCACCTGAAAGGGTGAGAATTGCTGATCTTGTGGCCACGTTGACGCAGTCGGGAAACGCGAAGTCGTTTATGACGGCATCAACACTTAGCCTCAGGATCAGAGAATCCCGCCCATTAACTTTAGAAAGGCACCGGAGATAGCGGGAGCAGTGGCGAGCACTAAGTAGGGTGCACAGAAGCCTCAAAGTGCGCAAAATGGTGGAGAGGTTCATCAGTTAGAACATAGAACATACAGTGCAGAAGGAGGCCATTCGACCCATCAAGTCTGCAGCGACCCACTTAAGACCTCACTTCCACCCTATCCCTGTAACCCAATAACCCCTCCTAACCTTTTTGGTCACTAAGGGCAATTTTATCATGGCCAATCCACCTAACCTGCACATCTTTGGAAACCGGAGCACCTGGAGGAAACCCACGCACACACGGGGAGGACGTGCAGACTCCACACAGACAGTGACCCAGCAGGGAATTGAACCTGGGACCGTGGCGCTGTGAAGCCACAGTGCTCTCCACTTGTGCTACCGTGCTGCCTTAGGGCAGGAAGTTGCAGTCAAAAGTGGCTCCAAAAGTGAAGACACTGGGCGGGATTCTCCGAGCTCTGCGCTGGGCCGGACAATCGCGCAATCGTGCCACGCCGCCCCGACGCCGGCACACGATCCTCCGAGGAGCGGAGAATCGGCGCCATCTGCGCCGGCGCGTTTGGCGCGGCGCGGGTCACAGGCCGTTGATTCTCCGGCCTTGATGGGCCGAGCGGCCGCGCGGAAAAGTAACCCACGCTCAAAATCCTTAGAGAATCGAAAAACGCAATTCTGTCTGGCGTGATTGGAATTTGCAATTTCTACCCACCCCACCCCCGAGTAGAATTTTTATTAAATTAGTTTATGAGGCGTGGGCATCACAGGCTGTGCCAATGTTTTCTGCCACACCTAATTGCCCTTTGAAGGGGCATTTAAGTGTCAACCACATTGCTGTGGGTCTGGAGTAACATGTAGGCCAGACCAGGAAAGGACGGTAGATTTCCTTCCCTAAAGGACAGTAGTGAACCTGATTTTTTCTGACAATGGTTTAATTCCAGATTTTTATTGAATTCAAATTTCACCATCTGCTGAGGTGGGATTCGAACTCAAGATCCCAGATCATTACCCTGGGTTTCTGGTTTACTAGTGATAATACCACTGCCCCACCACCTTGTACAAATCATGCCGCAGGAGCCCAGCAACCTAATTTTATATATTAGTATGTCATTTTCGAGCACTCTCTCCAGATCTTCCCCCTTCACAATATTAACCGGTATCATTTATAATACTCTACATTAGGGTGAACCTGGTGACCTCACCTCTGAGGCGGATATCGGAGGTGAGTGCTCAGGGAGCTATGATTCAGCAGGGTCTTTACTGCTCAGGGTGCACTGGAGAGGATGTGGAGGACACAGATAAGTTCAGCTCAGGGCCGAGCTTGGGTTCACTCTCTCATTCTCAGGGGGAGGAGTCACTAGCAAGCCTTACCTTCCATTCATTTTGGGACACCGCTTGGTTTATGGGGGTCTGGAGGCTGGAATGCAGATATCACTTCCTGTGTCCTCCTTGCTGTGCTCAGCTGAGGGGGTGCCCATTCTTCGTGGGAGCTGGAAAATGAGTGAGAGCAGGTGCAAACTGAGGATCAGCACTGAGGTCGTCTGTGAGGTAATTGGCCGGAGTCCCATGAGAGGCGACACTGCAAGGGCAGTGTGGGGTTGTCACAAATGGATTGAACCCCTGCCTCATGAGGAACGAAGACCCATTCACTTGGGGAAGCATAACTGAACAGTGAGTACAACCCGACACTCAGGCAGCACTCTGAGGACCAAGGGTTAAGCTGTATGGAATTTGTATTCCACTTTTCTGGGAAGTTTGTCTATCAGGAATTAGCATGAAGAGCTGCAAAATGGGAGAATGTCTGTGTCCTCTAGCTTTGTACTTGTCAAATTAATTGTGGGCTTCACTCTACTCCGCTGTGCCTCGTCTGCCACACAAAGCTGTCATCTGCCTGATCTGCTGCCTCACCCTTCATTGACAAGTCAATTGTGCCAATTAAACCTGCATAGCTGAAGCTCACTGCCACCGATTGGAGCCCCAAGCGTGGGTGCTTTATTGACCCTCTCAAACACATTTTAATTTGGTGTTTTAAGTTTCATGTGTGATTTATTTTTGTTTAAGGAGCTGCCCTTTCAATTTGTTTCTTTGTTTATTTAATTTAGTTTCTTTGGTTTCATCAAAATAGTTGGAGTCCCAAGGATTGAACTCTAATGCTCATTCAAGAGTTAACATCACACAGGATGCACTGATGTGAACCCCAATGCAAGGCTTCACGGTGAAATCTACAATCAATCACCCCACTGTAGGTCATGACAGGGGGTACCTTTGAGGTCTGCAGATGCAGACGCGAGGCCCATCAATTCACTGAGCTGCCCTGTCACCGAACACAAGGGTGAGGTGGGAGGGGATGGTTGTGAGAGATGTGCCAGTGAGACTCTCGAGGGTCCAGGCACCGAATCCCAGTGGAGTGAGAGGGACAGGTGTGGGGAAACGGCAGTGTGGAGGGGGGAGGATGTGAGGCTCAGTGGGAAGGCAATCTCTAAGTGGAAACACATGGGTGGTTGTCCCAGAGGAGTAGACGACTGAGGGTCAGGGATTTTGCAACAACCATCACTGCTCATTTTGGTGTTCTTCTCTTTTCAGTGCATGATTCTGGAGAAACATGGAGCCTCTCGACTTGACGTTTTTACTACTTGTGACAGAGCAGGAGCAGGGACACAGCCAGGACCAGTTCCCTGCTGAGGAGGGGAACCTGGACACTTAGCTGTACTAGGAGCAGCAGCACAAAAGGGACAGCCCCCTTTTGAGACAGTACCACCAAGGGACTTCCGACATTGGACATCCTATCTCAAGATGTTGGAGCCACAGTGCTGAAGAAGACTCCGCCTTTCCTGAGGAACACCTTTGCGGTGTCCTGCAACAGCTGGCACCACATGGAATGGGAGGACACCCACTGCCCGTGGCCATTAGAAGTGACAGCCGCTCTGAACTTCCATGTGATCGGCTCGTTTCTGGGCAGCAATGGTGCTCCTTGTGGCATTTTCCAGGTGGCTGCATGCACATGCAGCCTTCTGAGGGACCTTTTGACTTATGGATGTTGTTTGGAAAGTTATTAAGGATTACCTATAGAGTATTGTATCTTTTGTGAGGGGGGGGGGGGTTATTAGTGTTGGTACAGTAGTTGGTAAGATGCTTACTGTGGGTTTATAAAATGTTAACTAAATTCATAGAATAAACATTGTTTTTGTTTAAAAATACTTTTAGTTCTCCGTTGCATCATACCTGTAAAGTGGGCCCTTATGCTCCCCACAACCAAAATCTATTTAAAGTTGTGAGTCAGGTGAACTCCATGATATACTTTGGTGTTCTCTGAACCAGGGCCCATAATATTTGGAATAGAGGTGAGACCGGAATGAGCTTTGGAAGCTCCACTGTCACTTATTGCTGCCAGTCCTGGAGACCCGCTCTCATCTCAACCGGAGTCTCGATGCCCTCACCCGTGGAACACAGAGACTGGCGGGCTTTGTGACTGATCCCTGAGTGAGCGGGTCATGTCCCTCAATGCCTCGGTCATGTCTCTCTGTGACTGGTCCAGGTCAGTCAGCGCCCGGCCAATGTTCTCGTCTCCCTCAGACATAACCCTTTTCAACTGGGCCAAACTGTGGAGCACTGCAGCACTGTCCATGTGGGCACAGTGTATGGCTGTCTGTGACTAGCCCCTGTCCTGACCCTCCACCATCGATCATACAGTGTCCCCCAAGCTTTGGATGTCTTGACCCATGGCTGTAACGTTTTGACGCGGGCACCACCCGTTCAGTGTTGGCCTGGGTATCACGCATTGTCAGCATTATTTCCTGCACGTGAAGACGTTTGGACTCCTCCAGCTGCACACCAGCTGGAAAGTTGCTGAAATCCCCTCCTGTAGATGATGGCTCTGCAGCTGCATCTCGAGAATCATACTTTCCAGAAGCATGATAACTGTCCGGACTACAGCTGTTTCCTGGGATCGGGCAGCCCTCCAACTGTCCGCTTCCTTAGGTGTCCCTACTGTCATGTGAGAGTACCTTTAAGAAATGGGTGTTTTTATAGAATAGCTGTAGTGGGTGTAACTTTAAGAAATGAGTGTTTATTACTGCAGTGATATCAGAGTGTGGGTGGCGCTGGCCTGTCTGTCAGCTTTTACTTTCGCTTTGGACTTGCAGCTACAGGGTGTGTTTTAGTTTTGTTTTGAGAGCTGGATAGCTGCAGGCAAGGCAGGCAGCTGTAAGGATCTCTCTCTGCAGGCTACAGGCTGACTTCAGCTATATGAGGGTTTCAAAGTGGTACATAGAACATAGAACATAGAACAGTACAGCACAGAACAGGCCCTTCAGCCCTCGATGTTGTGCCGAGCAATGATCACCCTACTTAAACCCACATAACCCGTATACCCCTAACCCAACAATCCCCCCATTAACCTTACACGACGGGCAATTTAGCATGGCCAATCCACCTGACCCGCACATCTTTGGACTGTGGGAGGAAACCGGAGCACCTGGAGGAAACCCACGCACACACGGGGAGGACGTGCAGACTCCACACAGACAGTGACCCAGCCGGGAATCGAACCTGGGACCCTGGAGCTGTGAAGCATTGATGCTAACCACCATGCTACCGTGAGGCATGTCTAACCACCATGCTACCGTGAGGCATGTCTCAGTAGAGTCGTTGAACCTGATGTCTTTCTGTAAAAGGGTTCTTTTTTTTCTACTCTCTCTCCTTTTTTTTCCCTGATTTGTATAGGGCAGCACGGTAGCATTGTGGATAGCACAATCGCTTCACAGCTCCAGGGTCCCAGGTTCGATTCCGGCTTAGGTCACTGTCTGTGCGGAGTCTGCACATCCTCCCCGTATGTGCGTGGGTTTCCTCCGGTTTCCTCCCACAGTCCAAAGATGTGCAGGTTAGGTGGATTGGCCATGATAAAATTGCCCTTAGTGTTGGGTGGGGTTACTGGGTTATGGGGATAGGGTGGAGTTGTTGACCTTGGGTAGGGTGCTCTTTCCAAGAGCCGGTGCAGACTCGATGGGCTGAATGGCCTCCTTCTGCACTGTAAATTCTATAATTCTATGTATCTCCCTTTCTCTTTCTTTTTTCTGCTAGGGCTATTCTTTCTTTTTCACTCATTGTGTATTCAAGCTGCTTTAGTTCTTTTTCATGTTCAATTTGCTGAATCTGCAACTGGATGTTTGCCATTTCCAATGAGTTAGATTGTATCTCAGGCAATTTTAAATGCTCAGCTACCACAGTAAATGCCTCACTTTTCGCATTTTTTCAGGTAATAGAATAAAACAGTACAGCATAGAACAGGCCCTTCGGCCCTTGATGTTGTGCCGAGCCATGATCACCCTACTCAAACCCATGTATCCACCCTATACCCGTAACCCAACAACCCCCCCTTAACCTTACTTTTTAGGACACTACGGGCAATTTAGCATGGCCAATCCACCTAACCCGCACATCTTTGGACTGTGGGAGGAAACCGGAGCACCCGGAGGAAACCCACGCACACACGGGGAGGACGTGCAGACTCCGCACAGACAGTGACCCAGCCAGGAATCGAACTTGGAACCCTGGAGCTGTGAAGCATTTATGCTAACCACCATGCTACCGTGCTGCCCACGGGTCACTGCGAACTGCAATGTTTTTGCCAACTCTAAAAGCCTGTTTTTAGTCTCTTTCCGTAAGGTACTGCATGTGACCGTCTCCACCCCCAAAAACTTCCGAGCCCTGAAAGAGCCATTGTCCACAACACACTCCCTCTAAAACTGAAATGCCACACCTGAAAATCAACCACAATATGCTCAACCCTCACTGACTTTAGGTTCACTAAGCCAATCCAACAGATAGACTTTTATCCCCCTTGAGCCCCCAATTTATTATGGGCCAGGGTTTAGAGAGCCCCAAAGTGTATCATGGAGTTTACCTGACCCACAACTTTGAATAGATTGTGATTACGGGGAGCACACGGGCCTACCTTATAGGTGTGATATAACAGAGATTTACTTTTAACTTAAAACAACGTTTATTTCTGAAACCAGTTTACACTTTATAAACCCACAGAAAACATCTTACCTACTATAAACACCAATAAATCCCCCAAAGAATACAGTACCCTATAAGTAACTCTTAATCTTTCCTTGCAACATCTATGATCCTACAAGGAAAAAAGACTTGATGAGATCTTTAGAAGGAGTGATCTGGAGGAGAGAAGTGACTCACTTGCTGTAGGGACATCGTTTTGTCTAAGCGGCTCAACTGGTTGTCACATGCCGAATTGCGCCTCAGAGATCACAAAATCTCTGCAGTGCAGAAGGAAGGAAGGCATTTAGCCCATCGAGTCTGCACCGAGCCTCTGAAAGAGAACTTTATCCAAGCTCACTACCCTTCCCTATACCATTAACCTCTCAATCTAACCTACTCATCTTTTTGGGCGCACAGGAGCAATTTACCATGGACAATCCACCTAGCCTGCATTTGGACTGTGTGAGGAAACTGAGCACCTGCAGGAAACCCACATAGACACAGGGAGAAAGTGCAAACTCCCCACGGACAGTAACCCAAAGCCTGAACAAGGAAGTAATTCATCTTCTTGTAACACCACGTGCCAGTCTGCCTGGTGAGGCTCACGGCACTATCTACCTCGACCATTTTCACCCAGGCCTGGTTGACGACCCTGGGCAGGAGCCTCCTACCCCAGGGTGCCTTGCCACTCCTCCACCGCTTCCAACATGTTATCAAGCTCAGCATTCGTGAAGCATGATGCTGTACTTCTCTGGGCCATCGTCTTGGCTGGAATGAGATTATATATGGGAGTGGAGTTCTTCTCAGCTGCTCCATCTTGTCACGCTCTCCAGCACCAGTTGCGGTCTAGCCATCTGGGATGGCCACTTCCAACTAGGTACAGAGAAATTCGCAAAGCCTGGTGGGTAAAATGTACAAGCCAAGACTCAGACAGGGTCCGAGCTTGAAATGCATATTCGTAAGCAAGAAGTCCAGACGGTATCTGTAGTAATTCACGGGAGGCAGGAGTTCCGTCACCACACCAATATTTATTTACAATAACGATATTACAGGAGCAGCTACAAACAGTGCTGCTAGCAGTCCAGTCAATTTAAGACTTGCTCACAAAGCCTACACAGGTGCTTATATGGGCCCCCTCAATGAGCTATCATTGAGCGAGCTCATACTCCAATTGGCCAACCAATAAAGCCAATTGGAGTTCATTGCACCCCTCCCCCCAAGGTCGGAGGAATTCCTGCCAGCTGGCATTCCTCTGAGCTTCTTCCTGCTCCTCATGTCTAGGTCTGTCACCTCTGTGTCGTCCGCCAGGTCGTTCTCCGAAGTGGGCGGGGTGTACCTTATAGGTGCCCGTCTTTTCCTTGACGACCTCCTTGGAAGTTGTTCTTCCTCCTCCTCGGGGAGAGGTGTCACGGCGGCCTCGTCGAGTGTGTCCATCTCTGACTCTGATGACTGGATGACGGGGTCTGGAAAAATTGCTCGGGGCTGGTGTATGGGTGTCCTTTCCGCCTGGGCTATCCCAGCTTGAGGCGATACTGCTTCGCCTTCCTCCAGGTGTGGTTCCGCTGCCCTTATTTGGTCTAGGTGTTTCTTCAGCACCTTGCCTCCTATTGAAATCTCATAGGATATGGGCCCTGTTTGGGACTCTACCATGCCTTTGACCCACGTTGGTCCATTCCCATAATTCTTGACCCAAACCGGTGCCCCCACCTGGAAAGGTCTCTGCTGCCGAATATTATCATGCCCCCTGCGTTGGGCCTCCTGTTGTTCTCCACTTTCCCCGTTAAATTTGGGAAAAGGAGACTCAGCCTCGTTCGCAGCCGCCTTCCCATTAAGAGTTCAGCTGGCGGTATGCCCGTTGTGGAATGCGGTGTGGTCCTGTAATCAAACAGCCAGCGGGAGAGCTTTGTGTCTATTGACGCTGCCGGCTGCTTCTCGAGTCCCGCTTTAAGTGTCTGGACCGCTCTCTCTGCCAGGCCGTTGGTCGCTGGATGGTAAGGGGCCGTTTTGATGTGACGGACTCCGTTTTCCTTCAGGAATTTTCCAAATTCCCCACTTGTGAATGCTGTTCCGTTGTCCGACACCAATACCTCCGGAAGTCCATGTGTTGCAAACGACAGCTGGACTGTGTGAGGAAACTGAGCACCTGCAGGAAACCCACATAGACACAGGGAGAAAGTGCAAACTCCCTACGGACAGTGACCCAAAGCCTGAACAAGGAAGTAATTCATCTTCTTGTAACACCACGTGCCAGTCTGCCTGGTGAGGCTCACGGCACTATCTACCTCGACCATTTTCACCCAGGCCTGGTTGACGACCCTGGGCAGGAGCCTCCTACCCCAGGGTGCCTTGCCACTCCTCCACCGCTTCCAACATGTTATCAAGCTCAGCATTCGTGAAGCATGATGCTGTACAGATACTGGTTTTCGTCCAAATACATGAAATTTTTTTTACTGCGAATATCACCGCCAGTCCTTCCTTCTCGATTTGGGCGTACTTCCTCTCAGCCATCGCCAAGGTCCTCGAAGCATAGGCTATTGGCCGTTCTTCCCCATTCCTTCCTCTGTGGGCTAAGACGGCTCCTACCCCATAGGGGGATGCATCACAAGTGACCACCAACTCCTTCCTTGGGTCATAATGCTCTGGGACATTTTCGGATGACAGCTGTTCCTTAATGTCCCTAAATGCTCGGTTTTGGCGGGTGGACCATTTCCATTCTTGCCCCTTTTGCCGTGTTTACCCAGTGGACGTCCAACCATTTGGAGTGGGCGTCCACTATCACCAAAAACATTGAGCCCATGAAAGGGCCGGCGTGGTCAATATGCAGACGGGTCCACGGTCTGCCTGGCCATTCCCACGGGTGCAATGGCGCCACTGGTGGCACTCTTTGCTCCTGGTGGCACTCCTGGCACTGACGTACCAAGGCTGCTATGTCTGTGTCCAAACCTGGTCACCAAACATAGCTTTGAGCTAGCATCTTCATTTTAGACACCCCTGGGTGCCCGTGATGTAGCTCAGTTAAGATTGCCCAACAGCCCTGAGCTGGGACTATTACCCGGGCTCCCCATAATAGGATACGGTCTTCTACGGTTATTTGGTCCCTTCTGCTCTAGTATGGGTGCATCTGGGGCTCCAGTGGTCTTTCCAGTTCCCCTGTTAGCAGTAAATGCTTCATCTTGGCTAAAACTGGGTCTTTTTGCGTCCACAACCGAATATGTTGTGCGTCTACTGGTAGGGTGTCCAAAACATTTAGAGTCATTACTGTCTCCTCTACTTTTGGTATTTGCGGCAGAGTGTCCGGGAGGGGAAGTCTGCTCAAAGCATCTGCATGTGCTACTCGCGTTCCCGGTCTGTGCTCCAGAACATATCTATACGCCGCCAGTAGCAACGCCCAGCGTTGGATTCTAGCTGATGCAATCGGGGGTATTGACTTGTCGTCTTTTAATAACCCTAATAACGGCTTATGGTCCATCACTATGGTGAATTTCCGCCCGTACAGATACTGGTTTTCGTCCAAATACATGAAATTATTTTTACTGCGAATATCACCGCCAGTCCTTCCTTCTCGATTTGGGCGTACTTCCTCTCAGCCATCGCCAAGGTCCTCGAAACATAGGCTATTGGCCGTTCTTCCCCATTCCTTCCTCTGTGGGCTAAGACGGCTCCTACCCCATAGGGGGATGCATCACAAGTGACCACCAACTCCTTCCTTGGGTCATAATGCTCTGGGACATTTTCGGATGACAGCTGTTCCTTAATGTCCCTAAATGCTCGGTTTTGGCGAGTGGACCATTTCCATTCTTGCCCCTTTTTTAGTAGCTGGTGGAGGGGTTCTAAGATGGATGCCCTATTTTCAATAAATTTTCCATAATAGGTTACCAACCCTAGAAATAATCGTAACTCCTGGACCATGGTGGTAGCTGGGGCTTCTTTTATTGCCCTTACTCTGTCTTCTAATGGATGTAAGCCTGACTCATCTACTTTATATCCCATGTGCGTCACTTGTGGGGCCAGAAAAACACATTTTTCCCTTTTTAGCCGTACGCCTACCTTTGCGAAACGCCTGAGCACTTCCTCCAGGTTCCTTAAGTGTTCCCTGTTTGTCCTACCCGTGATTAAGACATCGTCCAAATAAATCGCCACCTGCGGTAGTCCCTGCAGAATATTTTCCATCGTACGCTGGAATATAGCGCAGGCTGATGACACTCCAAAAGGTAGCCTAGTATAACGAAAAAAGCCCTTCAGGGTGTTGATCGTAGCGAACGTCTGGGAGCCCTTGTCCAGTTTTAACTTCAGGTAGGCGTGGCTCATGTCTAGTTTCGTGAACAAAAGCCCACCTGCCAATTTGGCATATAGGTCGTCTATTTTCGGGATTGGGTATTTGTCCAGCAGTGCGTATTTGTTTACTGTCTGTTTGAAATCTCCACAGAGACGTATCGAGCCATCTGGCTTCAAAATTGGTACCACCGGCGCTGCCCATTCCGAGAACTGTACTGGTCTGATAATGCCGTCGCGCCGTAACCTTTCTATTTTGTCATCTGCTTTCTTCCTTAATGCAAAAGGTACCGGCTTGGCCTTACAAAATTTCGGAAGGGCTTCTGGGTCCACGTGCAAATTTGCTTTGGCGCCTATGATTTCCCCCAAACCTTCCTGGAAGACCTCCGGATATTTTTGGAGTACTCCACTCAACTGCCCGCTTCCACTCTGGAAAATTTTCATCCAATCTAATTTTAGGTCTTTCAGCCAGTTCCGTCCAATTAAGCTCGGTCCGGAGCCCTCTACTATCGTCAACGGTAATCTGAGCAATTGTTTCTCATATTACACAGGTACATGAGTCGTGCCTAGAACTTCCAGGGGTTCCCCCGTGTAGGTTTTAAGTTTCGTCGATGTTTTTGTTAGGGTTAGTGGCTGGAGTCCATCTTTGATTTTTCTAAATGCTGCCACTCCCATTACTGATACGGCCGCACCCATGTCTATTTCCATTATTGTCGGCCGCCCGTTCACCCGTGGGGTAATCCTAATGGGTTCTGCTTTCTTCGTTGTAATATTATATAATTGTTCCCCTTCGGAGGAGGATTGGGCGTCTAGGTTGTGTACTTCCCTGCGTCCCCACTTGCTATTCCTCTTTTGCCACCTCCTTCGAGGGTTTCTGTCGGTGTTACCCCACTCTGTCTGGTGGGGTAACAACTCTGTCAGAAACGGTCCTTCTCTGTTGGGGGAGCCTCAGCCGGTACTTCCCTCTGTCTCCAGTTAGTCCTGGCAGACTTGGGCGACGTTCTGGGGTTTTCCTTTTTCCCTCTATTCCTCAGGTTTTTCCTGAGAGCGGCTATCTGGTAGCAGGACCCGTTGTGGTAGTCCCTCTCACAGGTATCTACCTCTATTGGCGTGCCCTGTAGTTCCTGCGCCCCACTTGCTGCCTTTTCTAGGGACAGTGCGAGCTGTAATGCTTGCCTGCAGTCTAGCTCCGTTTCCGCCAACAGGCGTTTCTGTATTGTGAGGTTGTTTATACCACACACTAACCGGTCCCGAAGCATTTCATTTAGCGTCGGGCCGAACTCACATTTTTCCGCCAGCCTTCTCAGGCAGGTCAAGAAATTTGTGACTGACGCCCTGTCATCCCGCTTCGCTGTGTAGAATCTGTACCTACGCAAAATGAGGGGTGGTTTTGGGTCATAGTGCTCTTTCACCAATTCCGCTACTTCTTGGAAAGTTTTCGTGTCCGGCGCATCGGGATAAGTCAGACTACGTATAATGGCGAAAGCGGAGGGTCCGCACGCCGACAACAGGATAAGCCGTCTCCTTTCGTCCACCAGTGTATCATTTGCCCGGAAGAAGTAACACATTCTCTCCACATACTGGAACCAGTCCTCAATAGCCGGGTCGAATGCCTCTAACCTCCCAAAAAACGGCATTTTTAAAATGGCAAAGCTTACCCTCCGAGTGCGGTAGCTGGTCTCCGCAAAATTCGTAGTTTACCTCGTCGCCACTGTAGTAATTCACGGGAGGCAGGAGTTCCATCACCACACCAATATTTATTTACAATAACGATATTACAGGAGCAGCTACAAACAGTGCTGCTAGCAGCCCAGTCAACTTAAGACTTTTCACAAAGCCTACACAGGTGATTATATGGGCCCCCTCAATGAGCTATCATTGAGAAAGCTCATACTCCAATTGGCCAACCAATAAAGCCAATTGGAGTTCATTACAGTATCGAAACTCCATCCAATTAGCATTTTAATGGGGCCAATGAGCATTTGATGGCCCACCTTCACCAAAACAAAGGACTGGTACTCAAGCAACCGGGACAGTCCCAGACATTTTGGCGCCACCCCCGTTCAAGGGAAACACAAACAACGGGGTCAATGACCGCTTGGGACACGACCAGCCATCCAGATCCCCGCCCACTTACTGGTTAAGGAATCGAATGGAGTGATTCGGGATCATCCAATTAGTAAGGCCCAAATCGAAGGACCGCCCAAAAGAGTGTGAAAACCCCCCGAGTATAAGAAAAGTTTACCATATGTTCACTCTCTCTTGGCCCTGGTACCCCGGTCACGGCCATCGCCAAGTGCAGCAACACCAGAAGCTTGTCCAAGTTCGACGACCGCTACCAGATGGATGATCCCAGCTGAGCAGCAGTTACTCCTTAAAACCCGAGAGATCCAGAATTGAACAGCGGCCACTGTTTTCTGACCTAAGCCAGGTGCCCAAAGTTAAGTACAGGTTGTCTTAGTCGATAGGTGTAATTAGCTAGTAGTGTTTATGTTGCATGACTAATTGTGTGTTAATAAAGTACCCTTAACTGGTTTTTGGCTCTTTGATCGATAGCCGGTTGAAGCTTGTGGTGGTATCATTTGATACCTGGTGACTCTAAGCATCCAAACATAGATAACATAGAAAGAAGGGCAAATTCACTGATTGCCATAATTTGAACAGAGCCACAGAAAAGACAAAGTATAAAAGAAAGCACAACACCGGCCCCTGCAAATCCGATGCCGGCAGGAATGAGAATTGTTCTAGATTCATATGGACAGAGTTCTGACCCATTAGCATGTCCTGAATTGCTCCACAAATAGTACCCACAATGGAAACGCGAACAGCACGCAATTCAGTCCCGACGTTAACACTTAGTTCCCCCAAACGGAGAATTTGCCCAATGTGTTTAGGCTTAGATAATTTGGTCATGCGATTTGAGTGGGATGGGGGTGGCGTGGTTAATGGGAGGAGCCAGGGGCTGAAGCAGTCAGGTTTTGAGTCAGTCAGTTTAGATTTGGTTGTGAACTGAACAGCAGCTTCTGTCAAATGCTGGTAAGTTAAACAATACTTTGACACAAACATGAATCTGCAGGCTGTTTCCTGAAGGATCTCTCTCTCTCTCACAATCCATTTTTTCCAAGACATCTCTATACAGCAAGTATTTCTGTGTTTGCTAACTCTACTTAAAAGTGGGTTTTGACCTGTGATGGGCTTTGCTCGATTGGAGATAAAGAAGATAGCAGTTTGGAGTCAATGGGCTGGATTTTCCCTCCCTGCCCACCGCAAGAATGCAATGGGTGAGCCGCGTACATTAATCTCCATTAATCTCACGTGGGATTTCCTGGTCGCTGGGTGGACACGGCAGGAGAATGCAGCCCAATGTATTTCATTTTATTGTTAAGCATTGTTTAACAGGCAATTGTAAGCTGTTTATTTTATGATGTTAAAATTAATTGAATACTGTAGTAATAATAAAGCTTGTTTTAATACACCATATCCCTACTTGTGGGTGGAATTATTTCTGGCGAAAAGTATACCGTTCCTTACAGTTTTGCAAATCAAATCAAATATTGGGGTTTCTGTTCGGTATCCTAGAAGACATTGGGGTCTGGTCCAGGATCGTAATAGGGGCGAAGAGGGCTTTGTGACAGGTGGTAAACCCGTGAGGTAGCTGGGTTACAAATCACCTTTGAGGTGCGGGTGCGAGGAGTTGGTAAAGGGGCGTGATGAGAGACTGGAGGTGGCAGACTTAACCTGGCTGTGCAAACATGGTCATTAATTTTCTTCCTGCACTACTGCCCTGTCCTCCTCTGGAGTGAGTTGGCAGTTAACAAGGCAGCCACTGCCTCCCAGGTGTGGTGGTCACCTTGCTTGTGGCACGCATCTTGGAGTGCAGGCATGGGACGTCCTGCCTTTGCTGGACACCGTTCAGAAGTCTGATCTGGGTTCCCTCCGAAAATCTTGGGGCAGGCTTCTTGGCTGCCATCTCACCTTGCAATGGGTCTGGGACAGGTTTTAGGGAAGTGTTTATATGGAGCTTTCCAGTGATTGCAGTAATTAGGTTTCCTCGGGGGCAAGCAAATCAGTGGGACGCCCCCAAGAGCTCAATCAATGCAATTCACATCGAGAAATAAACTGTTATTTCAGCGGCTCGGTGGGCGGCACGTTGGCACAGCGGTTAGCATGGCTGCCTCACAACTCCAGGGACTCAGGTTCAATTCCGGCCTTGGGTGACTGTGTGGAGTTTGTACATTCTCCCTGTGTCTGCGTCGGTTTCCTCCGGGTGTTCTGCTTTCCTCCTACAGTCCAAAGATGTGGAGGCTAGGTGAATTGGCCATGTTAAATTGCCCCTTAGTGTCCAAAGATGTGCAGGTTAGATGGGGCTATGGAGTTACAGGGATCGTGTGGGGTATGGGCCTAGGTAGCATGGCCATTCAGAAGGTCAGTGCAGACTCGATAGGCCAAATAGCCTCATTCTGCACTGTAGGAATTCTATCATTCTATGGCTAAAAATGCTGCACCGTTTTTCCCACTGGAACTGACGCTAATATTTTTTGATAAGAAATTGAACTCTGTTTCTATTTTACTCCACTGTCCCGCACTTTGATTTCCTTATGTTCCATGGTTAAACATTCTCCCCACATCCTTAACATTGTCCTCACGGGCAGCAATGACTCTTTACCCATTGGTTATGGTCAAAGTCTGAGGAATCTCCTTCACTGTTTTCTCTAGGTTGCCTCCACCCTGCTGACCGACAGTCACACTCCCCACTTCCTGTCCCAGTGCTTTCCGATATGATGCATCATACGCTGGAGAAAATTATCTTGATGTCCTTGCCTTGCTGTTATATGTGAGAGTGTCTCCAACTTTCACAACAGCTCAATAATCCCAAAGTGGAGACTCATCCTGTCGATGTGATAATGAAGGAAAGCCTCACAGTTCCCAAACCCCATCTACTGCAGCCCAACACTGCCAATACTATACTGATATTTCTTATCTTTATCATTTAAAAAAATAGTTAGCAATAATTCAATGAACATCTCCTTACTGCCAGCAAACACGGTGAGATGAAAATCCAACAGACTCTCCACCACAGCCAGAAGAGCCAAGTCCTTTCCCCAATCATCATCTCAATGTCCTTGATTAATCTGTTTGCTCCTGTTAACAACAAGAAAGCAGAGAGAGACACAATCACTTGGTTTGTCCAGTCTTCAGGCAGCTTGTTTACTGTAGAACTTCATCTTGTGCTGAGTGTCACTAATGAAGAGGTTAAATCAGAGAAAGGATCACTCAGGATCACAAACAGGTTGAGTAAATTAGCAAAATTGCAAAACAACAGCATTTGTTGTCCATTCCTAATTGCCTCTGAGAAGCTAGTGGTGTGCCACCTCCTTTAACCACTGCAGTCAATGTGGTGTAAGGACACTGACAATGCTATTAGAACTCAAGTTCCAGGATGTTGATTCAGCAAGAGTGAAGGAACACTGATATAATTCAAGGTCAAAATGGTATGTGGTTTGGAGAGGAACTTATATGTGGTTGTGTTCCTACGTATCTGATGCAATTAGTCTTGCCGGGTGGTACCGGGGGTTTGCAAACTGCTGTTGAACGTGGTTTGGTGAATTGCTACAGGACATCTTAAAGACAGCACACACAGCTGACTGAGTCAGAGTGAGACGTAGGTGGAGATTGTGCCAGAGTGAGACTTAGACAATCATTGTGCCAGGCTGACATGTACGCAGAGGCTGTGCCAGAGTGAGACGTAGACAGAGACTGTGCCAGAGTGAGACATCGACAGAGACTGTGCCAGAGTGAGACATAGAGAGACTGTGTCAGAGTGAGACATAGAGAGACTGTGCCAGAGTGAGACATTGACAGAGACTGTGCCAGAGTGAGACATCGACAGAGACTGTGCCAGAATGAGACATAGAGAGACTGTCAGAGTGAGACATCGACAGAGACTGTGCCAGAGTGAGACGTAGAGAGACTGTCAGAGTGAGACATCGACAGAGACTGTGCCAGAGTGAGACATCGACAGAGACTGTGCCAGAATGAGACATAGAGAGACTGTCAGAGTGAGACATCGACAGAGACTGTGCCAGAATGAGACATAGAGAGACTGTCAGAGTGAGACATCGACAGAGACTGTGCCAGAATGAGACATAGAGAGACTGTCAGAGTGAGACATCGACAGAGACTGTGCCAGAGTGAGACGTAGAGAGCGACCGTGCCTGAGTGAGACGTAGACCGAGTCGGTGCCAGAGTGAAACGTAGAGAGACTGTGCCAGAGTCAGACATAGAGGGCGAAATTCTCCGCCCCCCACGACGGGTGGGAGAATAGCGGGAGGGCCTTCCCGACATTTTTCCCGCCCTCCCGCTATTCTCCCACCCTCCCGCCGAAGTCCCGACCCGAATCGCTGCCGCCGTTTTTTTACGGCCGGCAGCGATTCACAGCTGTTAGATGGGCCGAAGTCCCAGCCCTTTCCGCCGTTTTCACGAACGGCAAACACACCTGGTCTTGCCGTTCGTAAAAACGGCGTCACCAACTCGCTTTTTATAACCATGGCACCGATTGGCATGGCAGTACCACGGCCGTGCCAAGGGTGCCATGGACCCGCGATCGGTGGGCACCGATCGCGGGCAGCGGGCCCAATGCCCGCGCACTACTTGTCCTTCCGCCGCCCCGCAGTATCCATTCGCGGGGCGGCTGAGGGGCAACCCGGCAGCTTTACAATTTCTCCCGTTTTGGGAGAATCTCGCCCAGAGAGACTGTGCCAGAGTGAGACATTGACAGAGACTGTGCCAGAGTGAGATATAGAGTGCGAGATTCTCCCAAAACGGGAGAAATCGTAAAGCTGCCGTAAAACCCGGGCGGGTTTTACGGCAGCGCGCCCCTTCCCGACGGGGGACCGATTCTGGTCCCCGGTCGGGGCTAGCAGCCCGACGACGTAGGCTCCGGCAAGACGGGCTTAACGAAAATCGTTAAGCCCGCTTACCGGAGTTAGCGCCGGCTGACGCGTGATATGACGTCAGCCGCGCATGCGCAGTTTGGAAGACTCCAACCCGCGCATGCGCGGGTGACGTCATCGCGTTTTTGCGCGAAACCCGCGCATGCGCGGGCCGGGTTGCCCCTCAGCCACCCCGCGAATGGATACTGCGGGGCGGCGGAAGGACAAGTAGTGCGCGGGCATCGGGCCCGCTGCCCGCGATCGGTGCCCACCGATCGCGGGCCCATGGCACCCTTGGCACGGCCGTGGTACTGCCGTGCCAATCGGTGCCATGGTTATAAAAAGCGAGTTGGTGACGCCGTTTTTACGAACGGCAAGACCAGGTGTGTTTGCCGTTCGTGAAAACGGCGGAAAGGGCTGGGACTTCGGCCCATCTAACAGCTGTGAATCGCTGCCGGCCGTAAAAAAACGGCGGCAGTGATTCGGGTCGGGACTTCGGCGGGGGGTGGTGGGAGAATAGCGGGAGGGCGGGAAAAATGTCAGGAAGGCCCTCCCGCTATTCTCCCACCCGTCGTGGGGGGTGGAGAATTTCGCCCAGAGAGTCTGTGCCAGAGTGAGACGTAGAGAGCGACCGTGCCAGAGTGAGACAGAGGCAGAGACTGTCAGAGTGAAACGTAGAGAGACTGTGCCAGAGTGAGACATGGAGAGACTGTGCCAGAGTGAGACATGCAGAGACTGTGCCAGAGTGAGACATCGACAGAGACTGTGCCAGAGTGAGACGTAGAGAGCGACCGTGCCTGAGTGAGACGTAGACCGAGTCGGTGCCAGAGTGAAACGTAGAGAGACTGTGCCAGAGTGAGACATGGAGAGACTGTGCCACAGTGAGACATAGGCAGAGACGGTGCCACAGTGAGACGTAGAGATACTGTGCCAGAGTGAGACGTAGAGATACTGTGCCAGAGTGAGACGTAGTGAGACTGTGTCAGAGTGAGACATGGAGAGACTGTGCCAGAGTGAGACGTAGTGAGACTGTGTCAGAGTGAGATATAGAGAGACTGTGCCAGAGTGAGATATAGAGGGTCTGTGCCAGAGTGAGACATAGAGAGACTGTGCCAGAGTGAGACGTGGAGAGTCTGTGCCAGAGAGAGACACAGAGAGTCTGTGCCAGAATGAGACATGGAGAGTCTGTGCCAGAGTGAGACATAGGAGAGACTGTGCCAGAGCGAGACATAGAGAGAGACTGTGCCAGAGTGAGACATAGAGAGAGAGTGTACCAGAGTGAGACATAGAGAGACTGTGCCAGAGTGAGACATAGAGAGACTGTGCCAGAGTGAGACATAGAGAGAGACTGTGCCAGAGTGAGACATAGAGAGAGACTGTGCCAGAGTGAGACGTAGAGAGACTATGTCAGAGTGAGACATAGAAAGAATGTGTCAGAGTGAGACATCGACAAGACTGTGCCAGACTGAGACGTGGAGAGTCTGTGACAGAGAGAGACGTGGAGAGACTGTGCCAGAATGAGACACAGAGAGACTGTGCCAGAGTGAGACATAGAGAGACTGTGCCAGAGTGAGACATAGAGAGACTGTGCCAGAGTGAGACGTAGAGAGTCTGTGCCAGAGTGAGACACACTGTGCCAGAATGAGACGTGGAGAGACTGTGCTAGAGTGAGAGATGGAAAGACTGTGCCAGAGTGAGACGTGGAGGGTCTGTGCCAGAGTGAGACACAGAGAGACTGTGCCAGAGTGAGAAATAGAGAGACAGTGCCAGAGTGAGACAGAGAGAGACAGTGCCAGTGAGACGTGGAGAGTCTGTGCCAGAGTGAGAGATAGAGAGACTGTGCCAGAGTGAGACATAGAGAGTCTGTGCCAGAGTGAGACGTAGAGAGTCTGTGCCAGAGTGAGATACAGAGACTGTGCCAGAGTGAGACATAGAGAGACTGTGCCAGAGTGCAACGTGGAGAGTCTGTGCCAGAGTGAGACATCGACAGAGACTGTGCCAGAGTGTGACATAGAAAGACTGTGCCAGAGTGAGACACAGAGATACTGTTCCTGAGTTAGACACAGAGATGCTGTTCCAGAGTGAGACACAGAGAGATTGTGCCAGAGTGAGATATAGAGAGACTGTGCCAGAGAGAGACACAGAGCGACTGTGCCAGAGTGTGACACAGAGAGACTGTGCCAGAGTGAGAAGTGGAGAGACTGTGCCAGAGTGAGAAACAAAGAGACTGTGCCAGAGAGAGACGTGGAGAGTCTGTGCCAGAGTGAGACGTAGAGTGACTGTGTCAGTGTGAGACATAGAGAGAGGCTGTGCCAGAGTGAGACGTGGAGAGACTGTGCCAGAGTGAGACATGGAGAGTCTGTGCCAGAGTGAGATATAGAGAGACTGTGCCAGAGTGAGACATAGAGAGACTGTACCAGAGTGAGATGTAGCGAGTCTGTGCCAGAGTGAGACATAGAGAGACTGTGCCAGAGTGAGACGTGGAGAGTCTGTGCCAGAGTGGGACACAGAGAGACTGTGCCAGAGTGAGATATAGAGAGTCTGTGCCAGAGTGTGACACAGAGAGACAGTGCCAGAGTGAGATATGGAGAGTCTGTGCCAGAGTGAGACATAGAGAGACTGTGCCAGAGTGAGACATGGAGAGTCTGTGCCAGAGTGAGACACAGAGAGACTGTGCCAGAGTGAGATATAGAGAGTCTGTGCCAGAGTGAGACACAGAGAGACAGTGCCAGAGTGAGATATAGAGAGTCTTTGCCAGAGTGAGATGTGGAGAGACTGTGCCAGAGTGAGACATAGAGAGACTGTGCCAGAGTGAGACATAGAGAGAGACTGTGTCAGAGTGAGATATAGAGAGACTGTGCCAGAGTGAGACATAGAGAGACTGTACCAGAGTGAGATGTAGCGAGTCTGTGCCAGAGTGAGACACAGAGAGACTGTGCCAGAGAGAGACGTAGAGAGACTGTGCCAGAGAGATACGTGGAAAGACGGTGCCAGAGTGAGACATAGAGGGACTGTGCCAGAGTGAGACATAGAGAGACTGTGCCAGAGTGAGACGTGGAGAGACTGTGCCAGAGTGAGACACAGAGAGACTGTGCCAGAGTGAGACATAGAGGGACTGTGCCAGAGTTAATCATAGAGAGTCTGTGCCAGAGTGAGACACAGAGACTGTGCCAGAATGAGACGTGGAGAGACTGTGCTAGAGTGAGACATGGAAAGTCTGTGCCAGAGTGAGACGTGGAGGGTCTGTGCTAGAGTGAGACATAGAGAGACTGTGCCAGAGTGAGACGTGGAGAGTCTGTGCCAGAGTGAGACACAGAGAGTCTGTGCCAGAATGAGACATGGAGAGTCTGTGCCAGAGTGAGACACAGAGAGACTGTGCCAGAGTGAGACGTGGAGAGACTGCCAGAGTGAGACGTGGAGAGACTGTGCCAGAGTGAGACGTGGAGAGTCTGTGCCAGATAGAGACGCGGAGAGTCTGTGCCAGAGTGAGACATAGAGTGTCTATGCCAGAGAGAGACGTGGAGAGACTGTGCCAGAGAGAGACGCGGAGAGACTGTGCCAGAGTGAGACACATAGAAACTGTACCAGAGTGAGACATAGAGAGACTGTGCCAGAGTGAGACGTGGAGAGTCTGTGCCAGAGTGAGACATCGACAGAGAATGTGCCAGAGTGAGACATAGAAAGACTGTGCCAGAGTGAGACACAGAGATACTGTTCCAGAGTGAGACACAGAGATGCTGTTCCAGAGTGAGACACAGAGAGATTGTGCCAGAGTGAGATATAGAGAGACTGTGCCAGAGAGAGACACAGAGCGACTGTGCTAGAATGAGACATAGAGAGACTGTGCCAGAGAGAGAGTCGAGACACTGTGCCAGAGTGAGACACAGAGAGACTGTGCCAGAGAGAGACGTGGAGAGACTGTGCTAGAATGAGACACAGAGAGACTGTGCCAGATTGAGACGTGGAGAGACTGTGCCAGAGTGAGACGTGGAGAGACTGTGCCAGAGTGAGACGTAGAGTGACTGTGTCAGAGTGAGACATAGAGAGAGACTGTGCCAGAGTGAGACGTAGAGAGACTGTGCCAGAGTGAGACATAGAGAGAGACTGTGCCAGAGTGAGACATAGAGAGAGACTGTGTCAGAGTGAGATATAGAGAGACTGTGCCAGAGTGAAAAATAGAGAGACTGGGCCAGAGTGAGATGTAGAGAGTCTGTGCCAGAGTGAGACATAGAGAGACTGTGCCAGAGTGAGCCGTGGAGAGTCTGTGCCAGAGTGAGACACAGAGAGACTGTGCCAGAGTGAGATTTAGAGAGTCTGTGCCAGAGTGAGACATAGAGAGACTGTGCCAGAGTGAGAAATAGAGGGACAGTGTCAGAGTGAGACAGAGAGAGACAGTGCCAGTGAGACGTGGAGAGTCTGTGCCAGAGTGAGAGATAGAGAGACTGTGTCAGAGTGAGATATAGAGAGTCTGTGCCAGAGTTAGACATAGAGAGACTGTGCCAGAGTGAGACATAGAGAGACTGTGCCAGAGTGAGACACAGAGACTGTGCCAGAGTGAGACATAGAGAGACTGTGCCAGAGTGAGACATCGACAGAGACTGTGCCAGAATGAGACATAGAAAGACTGTGCCAGAGTGAGACACAGAGATACTGTTCCAGAGTGAGACACAGAGATGCTGTTGCAGAGTGAGAAACAGAGAGATTGTGCCAGTGTGAGATATAGAGAGACTGTGCCAGAGAGAGACACAGAGAGACTGTGCCAGAGAGAGACGTGGAGAGACTGTGCCAGAGTAAGACGTGGAGAGACTGTGCCAGAGTGAGACGTGGAGAGACTGTGCCAGAGAGAGACGTGGAGAGACTGTGCCAGAGTGAGACGTGGAGAGACTGTGCCAAAGTGAGACGTGGAGAGACTGTGCCAGAGAGAGACGTGGAGAGACTGTGCTAGAGTGAGATACAGAGAGACTGTGCCAGAGAGAGACGTGGAGAGACTGTGCCAGAGTGAGACGTAGAGTGACTGTGTCAGAGTGAGACATAGAGAGAGACTGTGCCAGAGTGAGACGTAGAGAGACTGTGCCGGAGTGAGACATAGAGAGAGACTGTGCCAGAGTGAGACATAGAGAGAGACTGTGTCAGAGTGAGATACAGAGAGACTGTGCCAGAGTGAGACATAGAGAGACTGTGCCAGAGTGAGATGTAGAGAGTCTGTGCCAGAGTGAGACATAGAGAGACTGTGCCAGAGTGAGACGTGGAGAGTCTGTGCCAGAGTGGGACACAGAGAGACTGTGCCAGGGTGAGATATAGAGAGTCTGTGCCAGAGTGAGACACAGAGAGACAGTGCCGGAGTGAGATATAGAGAGTCTGTGCCAGAGTGAGACATAGAGAGACTGTTCCAGAGTGAGACGTGGAGAGTCTGTGCCAGAGTGAGATGTGGAGAGACTGTGCCAGAGTGAGACATAGAGAGTCTGTGCCAGAGTGAGACACAGAGAGACTGTGCCAGAGTGAGACGTGGAGAGACTGCCAGAGTGAGACGTGGAGAGACTGTGCCAGAGTGAGACGTGGAGAGTCTGTGCCAGATAGAGACGCGGAGAGTCTGTGCCAGAGTGAGACATAGAGTGTCTATGCCAGAGAGAGACGTGGAGAGACTGTGCCAGAGAGAGACGCGGAGAGACTGTGCCAGAGTGAGACACATAGAAACTGTACCAGAGTGAGACATAGAGAGACTGTGCCAGAGTGAGACGTGGAGAGTCTGTGCCAGAGTGAGACATCGACAGAGAATGTGCCAGAGTGAGACATAGAAAGACTGTGCCAGAGTGAGACACAGAGATACTGTTCCAGAGTGAGACACAGAGATGCTGTTCCAGAGTGAGACACAGAGAGATTGTGCCAGAGTGAGATATAGAGAGACTGTGCCAGAGAGAGACACAGAGCGACTGTGCTAGAATGAGACATAGAGAGACCGTGCCAGAGAGAGAGTCGAGACACTGTGCCAGAGTGAGACACAGAGAGACTGTGCCAGAGAGAGACGTGGAGAGACTGTGCTAGAATGAGACACAGAGAGACTGTGCCAGATTGAGACGTGGAGAGACTGTGCCAGAGTGAGACGTGGAGAGACTGTGCCAGAGTGAGACGTAGAGTGACTGTGTCAGAGTGAAACATAGAGAGAGACTGTGCCAGAGTGAGACGTAGAGAGACTGTGCCAGAGTGAGACATAGAGAGAGACTGTGCCAGAGTGAGACATAGAGAGAGACTGTGTCAGAGTGAGATATAGAGAGACTGTGCCAGAGTGAAAAATAGAGAGACTGGGCCAGAGTGAGATGTAGAGAGTCTGTGCCAGAGTGAGACATAGAGAGACTGTGCCAGAGTGAGCCGTGGAGAGTCTGTGCCAGAGTGAGACACAGAGAGACTGTGCCAGAGTGAGATTTAGAGAGTCTGTGCCAGAGTGAGACATAGAGAGACTGTGCCAGAGTGAGAAATAGAGAGACAGTGTCAGAGTGAGACAGAGAGAGACAGTGCCAGTGAGACGTGGAGAGTCTGTGCCAGAGTGAGAGATAGAGAGACTGTGTCAGAGTGAGATATAGAGAGTCTGTGCCAGAGTTAGACATAGAGAGACTGTGCCAGAGTGAGACATAGAGAGACTGTGCCAGAGTGAGACACAGAGACTGTGCCAGAGTGAGACATAGAGAGACTGTGCCAGAGTGAGACATCGACAGAGACTGTGCCAGAATGAGACATAGAAAGACTGTGCCAGAGTGAGACACAGAGATACTGTTCCAGAGTGAGACACAGAGATGCTGTTGCAGAGTGAGAAACAGAGAGATTGTGCCAGTGTGAGATATAGAGAGACTGTGCCAGAGTGAGAC